>NW_026571036.1:19485894-19855894 GCF_026225935.1 Boleophthalmus pectinirostris | reverse complement strand
AGGGATGCACCAGCTTTCCCAGTTCCTATACAGTTTCAGATGCAGATACTATAGCTTTAAGTATTTACAGAGAGATAAATACCATTGATTTCCTTTGAACAAAAATAAGGCAAAACTGATCAAAATGCATTATGTAGCTGTTATTTATCCATCAAGTGACAACAGAACAGCTGTTGTTTTGTTCAACTACAGCTAATAAATAGTGATATTGCATTGATTTATAGGTTAAACCAGGATATCAACTCATTTGGAAGCCAATAGCCGATGCAACAAATTTTTCAGGATTAGTGCTGACCACTATCGGATTGGTTCATCCATAGTTAAAAAACATTTTCCTTTGTCTAACCTTTAAAGAATTACAGATCAAATTGATAATGCATGTTTAATGGTTTGAGGTTACGTACATTCTGTATGATGGAGAAATATTCCCAGAAAATTTGCTGAATGTCGCTTCCCACCCTTCACTGTCGTGCTTACATCTATCCAAGCCAGATAATCTTATAAGGATTTAACCTACAGAGTAAAATGGAAATTACAACAACAAGGGCAAATACAAAACTACATTTTACCCAAAACTAAACTAGGGCTTAACTGTCTAAAAGCAGCTTACCCCGAGTGCAGCTCTACAGTAGTTACTACCCTTTAATGTGAGATATGAAAGGCTTGCGGAACTTGTTTTATTATTTGCATCAGCTTGGCCAGACGTCGGACTTATCTTGTAATTGGTGTTTCGCTGTGAATCTGAGTAGGATTTTCAAGGGATAGAACTAATAGGCACAGATTAAACAGGCTCTGGACCGCAGCTGTTATTTGAGACAATACAACTAATCAGATAAATGGAGCATTGAAGTAGACCTGCTGGATTTTGGTAAACAATGTAATTAGTTCAAAAAAATGTTATTACGCAAAATTTACTCTTGTGGGCTTTATGTCATGGTAGAATGTTGTTACCTCATCAAAAACATACTTGGAGTTGCATTTTGTTTCATTCACACAAATCTGAGTAACGATTTATTATTAGTCTCTCTACATTTAGTTTTCAAGTTAACAGATAACCTTTACCTTTAGTTCAGTAAAGATTGACATATCCAGGGCTGAAATTATCCAAAAGATTCTAGTGACTGTGTAAAGAATGTAAAAAAAACACAGTGGAGCACTTCCTGTATTACCATATGACATCCCAAGGTAGAACAGAGTGTTTTCTGTTTGAGAGAAGAACTCAGCCTAAATATGCAGTGTGTTATGTCTTAAACATATATCAATGAAACAAAACAGAACTCCAGATATGTCTTTGATGAGGAAACAACATTGTCACATAGAAAAGTGTAATATGGGCTCTTTAAATCTCACTTTACTGTACAACCTTCTTTGCACCGCTCACTCCATACATCCCCGGCTCTTTCAGCGACAGTGATGTGACCTCAGATGACCTCTTGGCCTGGCTGCGTCCCTTTTGTGGAGACTCCACTCTGCCCGTTCCCCCTCGCATTGCCGTGCTTCAGATTCTCGAGAACAACTTCAGCCTTAAAGACAGCGACGTCAGACTCCTGCTTCTGTACAGGACCCAGGCTGTGCTTAAAGACAGAGAGGTACACTTTACACTTAACATACTCTGCACGTCAACCCTCAACAATCCATTTAAAGCACTCTCCAAAACAGCTCATGTCAAGGAGTGGGAACGGCAGAAGCTAGAGTGTGATACAAATGTCTGTGTATTTGGTTTTCTTCTACAAGGTCATAACATCAGAAAATATCCACTATAAATGTTTAAAAGGTGCTACAAACTGATGGGTGCTGAGAGGAGAGGTAAGAGCCATGAAAACAATACCAGGATGTTGAAATGGAGTGCAGTGGGTCTTAAAGATAAATGCTCTTTAAGCTTGATATTGGGAGTGCATGCCCTTTCTTGTATCTGTAGTTTATTTGCCGTATTGTAATTTGGTTAGTAGTAGAAGCAGAAATAAAAAATTGTAAACGTTGAAATCTATTTTTAAACCATTTCCCTAGTTTTACGCAAAACGCTGCTTTACTTTTTTTGCTTTTCTGTCAAAATATTTGCCACTTGACCAGAGTATGCTGCCAAAAATCTAAAACATTTTGACAGTTGTTGTTTCGCTAAAAGCAATATGACAAATTGGTGACCCAGTAGTCACTGTGTTCTGTTTTAAATACCAGTCAATACATTTGTAGAACTTGGTCAAACAAAGAGGTCAAAAACTTTTATGACTAAGATCTTGTAGTGTGGACTACTGAGACATTTTCTGAAGCGGTGCCTGCCCTGTGATAGACCAAAAATAATTGAGGAAGTTCTGTGTAACTTCAAATATTACTTTAAAGACTTGGAAAATTGAATCTCTTTTCTGTCTTTCTGCCATCACAATGATCTGCTGTATGAACTTCCGAACAGTTCAAAGATGAGGTGACGCCTTCTTTAGTGCCTTCCTCGGGCCCTGAATGAGCCCCCCGATTGAATTACAGTAGGTCTCCATTATTCTCTACGCAATAACTGAGCTATTTTAATTGAATTATTTGAGTCATTTTAAACCTTCTTTTTCTCTATACATTATATTCGTTCATCATCTGGGGTCAGTTCATTATCAGTTATTGAAACATTTTCACATACATTTCCTAACCCGTGTTCTTTAGTGCCTTGTGTGTTGGCAGTGCACCTGTGCCAGTCCCCTCTTCTTCCCAGGTGTAACCCCGCATTGAGTGGCTAGTCATTAAGTTTCTTGACTGACTAATTAATGGCCCTAGCTTTGTAATTAATGTGTAAATGTATGCACAGCGCCACAGGCTATTGTCAGCACAGGTAGACAGGTGTGTGGGCCCGGACGCTTTAACTAATTGGGTGCTCTCCCAACATTTGGCAGCCTCTGATGAAGCGCACTTGGAGACACACACGTGCTCTCTTAAGGGACTGTGCGTCGCCAGCATCAGTTAATTAATCTGGTAAAAAGAAGTCGCTCCTCGTTTTTGATTTCACTTCTTCTGCTTTGTCCCCCCGGAGGCTACAGAAAGGTCTTCAAATCAAAGTGTGGCTTGAGGTTGCGTGATATCTTTAATGTTGCGTGGGATCGACTCGTCATGTTTGTACTTTCACATACAAAGTCCAGTTTTTTATTTAATCTCAACTCGTAATTGGTAATCCTAACTCCTAATTGGACTATTGCTTTATTGTTGGTTGTGTTCCTCAGAGAGCTGAGCAGATTCGGCTCTGATGGTGCAGTGTTAGTGCCTGAAGCCATGCCTCACACTCAGGTATGGCCTACTGTGACCTCATCATATCATTTTACAGCTGGACACTGAGGCCCAAAGCAGAATTAGTGTTTGCTCTGTGTTCTAGCCACTGTTGTATTATTTTTCCAGTCATTTTAGCTCCTGTGACTAATCAGTGCAGATCCCCAGTGTATCCCACCGGCTCTACACTACACTCTACAGTACACTGTATATCTCTATCCACAACTACAGGCTTAGTGCACCTCCCAAACACACACACATATTACAACTATAAAACCACTTCCTGCTGCGATTTCCATGACTGTACCATCTCAAAGTTTACCATGAATCAGATCCCAGCTGTATGTTAAACTCCACATTTCCTCTCATCTCCTCTTTCCGCCACTGTCTGTTTGCTGTTGCGACAAAGGCGTCTGATTAGCAGCACCATCTGCGATCAAAGACATAGACAAAACAGCTATATGTGCTAACACTAGCGCACGCCACCTTCCTGTCACTGCAAAAAGACAGTTTTTCCTAATCAGGTATGAAGCTGCTGTCAGTGACATCACCCAGGAAACAATGTTACACAATAATGAGATTTGAATCAAGCTTTGATCAAAGAAATGAAGTTCATATCTGATTGTGCTGTCTGCACTGTCACTGGGATGTGAAGTGTGACTTGCTCTTTGTACTTCTCCTCTTAATATCCTCAATGCACAATACTGCTGATAGAAACTGTAAATCTCACTAGATATGAATCAATGGTTGTTTTCCACCAAGGGCAAAACAACTATAGTCAAACAAAACCTTAACTTTAAATGAGGTGTTGTTATATATATACTTTAAAGAGTGACAACAACATTCTTCATTTAACTATAATGGTACTTGTAATACTTACCATTTAGCCTATATAAAATGGATGCACATCACTGATTTAAAATAAAATGCCACTGTGCAATTACAATCATATACCATCTACCAAACTATCTAGCCAAACTATCAAATATTTGACACTTACTGTTGCCATAACAAAAGCAATAGTCCCCATATATTTATGTGAGGTCTTTAAAAACCTCATCATAAACACATCTTTTTAGTCTCTTCATAACTATGTAGATTGCTGTCTTACAAGGTGTGAAATTCTGACTTATGGTACACTAGTAATTACCTCTTTGACACTTGTATTACTCGCATGTATAATTCTGTGACTGTACCCTAAACTCTTTACATCCACTATTTTCTGCTCTAAAATGTGTTTGTAAGAAGGTGGTATGAGCTTGTGTGTGGGCATTGTCACTGTGTTCATTCTGTGGCATGGACTTGTGAGCTCCCTTGACCGTGAACACTGACCTTTTGGTTAAAGAGCAAATTTAAATTTCCTGCAAATAACAGGAATAGTATGGTTCATATTTTTGAATTGGTACAAATTAGTATGCAGCCTTTATGTGAAAATGAGCTCTCATTGTCAGAGGAGCTGGGGACGTACACGAGACACTTAAAGGCAGAAACCAGTCAATCAAACAGTTCTTTTACCAGTAACAGCAGTCTATTTGTGATTTTATGTACATATATTGTAACTATTGTAACTTTTCTGTTAGGGGCCACTCTCCATGGAGATTTATTACAGTACAGCATTTAAAGGGCCCATATCACACATGTTTAACACACAAATCCTGCATATTTAGGAGTTAATAATAATAAGTACTAATAAGTCACCTATCTAGCATTCATATCTCAGCTTCATTTACAGGCCAGCCTCTGCTACATGCTAGTGGCTATGCTAGTGCAGTGCCCTCTGTGGGGGTCACAATCTAATGATCACAAACCAAAGGTGATTTATGGGACAACTTATTCCCCTCCTGTCATCGTCATGGATCATTTGCTTTGACACAATGTTCACTGTTGTGTGCTCTCTGGGTGTTAGGCCTCATCTGATTTAACTACACAAACAAATGCACTTCTGTCTCATTATTACTTTAATGTTTATTTATTTATTCAAATTCAAATTGCAAACGCTACTTACTGTGAGCAGGGTCGCCTCTCCACAGACCTGACTAGCAACAACTTGAAATAATGTGTGTGGGAAAAGAGAAGGTCATGATTTATATACTCGAGAAACATATTGCCTCCATTGCTCATCCAAGAGTCCTATCTGTGTAGTATCTATGGTCATCTGTAGCCCCAGTGGCAGTTTGCTATGTCCTATTCATTCCGATGGACATTTCCGTATTTGCGCCTGTCGCAGAAAGAGACAGAGGGCTTCATGATGGATGCTGTTTTGGGCTGGTGCTGTCCAGAATGGGTCAGACCAGGCCATGTCAGCCAAAAGGCCAGTGGATGATTCACAGCCCCTGCTTCCTACAAACTCCCTGATAATGGATCAAAGAGGAAACGGAGCAGAGGAATTATGGAAGAGAGAGATAGTTGAAAATAATGACGGATCGGAGGGACAAAAGAAGAAAGATTTTGAAAAGAAAGTATTGAAATTGAATAAGTAGGAGCTGCCAAATATTTACCACCTCACTAAATCACACACTCTGTAACCTTAGCGTCCCAAAAGTCTGCAGACTCACAGAGGAGCATAAAAAAAGAGCATTTCAATTCAGCTCATTAATACAAACCTGACATTTAGGCAGTGAGGGAGGAGGCAGGAGGAGGTGAGGCCACTCATAGATTTTGTGACTTCATTTTGAATGATTAGTCATAACAGGCCAGGGTCCAAATGTCACCCCTGTCGAGATTAGAGCCTCTGTTTGATCTGTGTGCGTCTGGCATTTAGCCTTTTGTCACTCGTAACACTTTATTTTAGAGTGGTCAGTCATGTCAATCATAGACTTAAGATGTGCATGTGGGGGATTTTGAATATAAGAAATCCACATGCTAAAAGTACAGCTCAGGGTTGTGCCCAGTAGTAAACAGGGTTATCAAAAGTAAATCAGATGCAAATTGATAATAAAACTAGTATCAAAACTAGATACTCATTTGAGCCAGTATCAATGCTAAAAAAGCTATAGGATAGAAATTAACCTCAGAATGGTCTTGAGCTGTATCAGAGCAAGTATAAGACCACATAGACTAGTATACACCCATGAACCACTATGGATCATACCTAGAAGACACAGATATAAGGACACATATGTGAGAATATGATAATATGATTTAATGCTGAAAATTACATTCTATTGCCTAAACTGCTTTTTATAGTATTGGTATTGAGTATCGAGTCTATTCCTTAGCATTGAAATTGAGTTTGAAATTCTAGTATTATAACAACACTAGTAGTAAATCATTTTTAGCATTGCAGATTTTAAGATCCACCTGCTTGTCTCAGTTGAGATGTAATTGCTTGGCCAGGAACATATTTTCATTAAACTTTTTTCACAGAGACGAGCAGGTGACTCCATTTCCGCCAAGTTACAGGATAGATTTGTGTGTAGATCAGTTATAGGCAGTTAAAACACAATTCAAAGTATGCCAGGTGTATAGTAAGTTACATAGTATACTTTATTGACTCAATGCTTCATTCTATTAAAGCTCCAGTTTTGTGATTATTCAAAAGTCATTAGTCTCACCAGTCATGACTATATATTATATGACGTTATACTTTTACGTATTGTCTTTTACTTTTTGTATTGCGTTGTTTCTCATAAATAAAAAAGACTATGGTGCCCTCCCATAGTTGAAAATTTCCCTCCACAAATTATGATACTTTATGCTTGTCATAAAGATATAGAAGTAACTAATCTCATTTCTATCAATGTTTTCTGAGTAGTAGAGGCAATTTTCTGGTATAGAAATGTCCCCTTTTCCATGAAATATAGCAATTCTTATAATGGATTGCTTGTGCCACAATAATCTCAGTATAAACCAATGAGAAACACTGGTATTGGACCCCTCTTATTTGAGCTAGGCCAGCCTTTGCTACACGCTAGTGGCTATACTAGCGCAGTGCCCTCTATGGGGGTCACAATCTAATGATCACGAGCCAATGGTGATTTATGGGACAAGTCATTCCCCTCCTGTCATCGTCATGGATCATTTGCTTTGACACAATGTTCACAGTTGTGTGCTCTCTGAGTGTTAGGCCTCATCTGATTTAACTACACAAACAAATGCACTTCTATATCATTATTACTTTAATGTTTATTTATTTCAAAACAACAATCTCATAAATCCATTGTTTCATCTTCAATAGACACAGCAATACAATTTCCCCTTTGCTTTGTCCCCTGCATTCACACTCCACCTTTGATTTTTTTTCTCTGTGTTGGTAATTCTCATTTTGTACGCATCAATTAACCAGAAAATTGCACATTCCCTCTGTTTCTAGTATTCATAGTGTTCATGTAAAATGGGCCACACTTTGTTATGTACACAGACTCTGGGCTCACACAACAGATGATAGGATTTACATAGTTCCACATAAACACATGGTTGCTCATATCACGCGTGAAGAAGTGATGGCTGACCTTTTGAGTGGATTAGTACTTTCAGATGTTTGTGTGAGAAAGTACACAATCTGTCTTGCTGTGCAATACACATCCCTTGGTATGGTATTTTTGGGCATGCTTTTTACAATACTATAGTTCTATTAGCTTCAGTGGCAAGACAAAACAACAATCTAACATGGATTATTGAAGTCGATTATTGAATGAAGTTGCACTTTGTAGACAGAATGCAGTAATATGTATAGAGATGTTCAAAGTAAACTCACGTAATATATTTAATAGTAGTTTCAAAAGTGGAACCTGAGAATGAACAACATTTTTTACCAGTATTTAATCAACTCTTACTAGATTCTATTGTCCTTGATAGTCTGAGATCAGAATTTTTTAACTCCCAGATTTAAGGGTCCATATTACGCTATTTTCTGTTCTATGTTCTACTGTTGTTACCTCAACAAAAACATATCTGGAGTTGGAGCTGGAGTGTTTTGTTTCATTCAGACATGTTTAACAGACAAACCCTGCATGCATACCTGCTGAGTTCTTCTTTCAAACTGAAAACACCTTGTGATGTCGTGTGTTAATAGAGAAATGGCTCCACTGTGTTTTTAAACTCCATTCACCTTCACCAATCATAATTCAGCCGAGGAAATCCCAGTCTCTACTGGTCAAGGTAAAAGGTATCTGATAATTTGAAAACTATTGTTTCATGACACGTTTCATGAATTTTAAGATTTGAAGATATAGAGTCAGAATAATAGATTACTCAAACATAGGTGGATGTAACAAAAGACAACAAAAGAGTTTTGAGGTTCTGACATTCCAACATGACTAAGGCGGCGTTCAGACTGCAGCCTGAAGTGACCCAAATCCGATTTTTTTGGCTTCTATGTGACCTGTATCCGATCTTTACTGACAGTCTGAACGGCACAGATCCGATTTTTTCAAAAGCGACCCAGGCCACTTGGATATGTGGTCCTGAAACCGATACATATCCGATCTTTTGACATGTGACTTCAGTCTGAATGGCCAAAGCGCGTCCATCCGGCCTACACGTCATCAACAAGCGACAAACGTCACTATTCTGCGCTGAAGCAGGCAGAAACCGGAACTGTAAAATCGCCAGGTGCTCAATGCTCGCGTCCATGTTTGGACAACTTCCGTAAACAAAGAGCACAATCGCTGCGGTTGACGCATGGGGTTGATGTCATCGTGTCCTCCAGTACGCATGCGGGACACTTTCGGGCCGTTTACCGTTCACACTGGAGTCACAGACAAGTCGCATTTAATTGGAAATGCGAATGACCTCGCAAAAACATCGGATTTCACAAAAAAATCGGAATTGAGCATTAAGCCCTGCAGTCTCAACGTAGCCTAAAACTCATAAGAGTAAATTTTATTTAATATAGGACCTTAAATATCAATAAATAGGCATCTGGTGTAAGCATTCTCTGCTTCTACATCTCGTATTCTTCTAATCTTGCTCTAGTTAGGATGTTTGACAATCCAAATGTGAAGGCAAGGAAGAGTCTCTTAATTGGGCGATTATAAGCAAGAATATATTGTAATATGACAGTAATACAAACAGCATTTATAGTGTGAGAATGATGTATCTCATTGCAGTCAGTTAAAACTCTGTCCTGGTTTTCTTTGAAGCATTTATTGACAAAGCGAGAAGATAGACCCAAAATTGAAAATTGAAAAGTAAAAGTGGAATTTTCACGAGGGACCGTGAAAATGAATGGCAGCTGAGTGGAAATATTGAACACACAAAGAATATTTTTGGTTGAAAGCATGGGCATCAGCTCCATTTGATTGAAAGTGAAGGATTTTGAGTTGAGGTAGAAACTGACACACAGACTGTTTTTCCAAATGAATGAATCAATACAAATGAAGGCCCTTTCTTATGACTCTTCGCTAATGCTACAGGTGAAAGGTCATTGCCATCAGATTCCCAGTTTAGCAATAACCTCCTTTGCTTTTTGCAGCAGTTATCAAGAGAAAACTTTTTATGCATCTTCCTTAACAGTTTGTCATCACAGTGGGGTAATTTCAGTCAAGAAAAAGTTGCCGTCAGAGGAATGAAATAAACAAGCGGGAGAGTGGAGTGAATGAGAGCCTGAGGACAGAGGAGACACAGGAGTGGGCAGACTGATGAGGAAGTACAGCGAGACCAGAAAAAGGCATCCACCATTATCCTCCTGGCATGTTTTTCCAGCTAAAGATATGCATAATCCCATTATTTTAGCATATTTTCACCTATTAGCATTATTTAATGTTTCCTTTTTGGCACTTATGTGGTAAAAGCTTAGCATGAACGTGGGTGTGCACTAGACTGTAGCAACGGTTGTTCCTATGGCCTGTTAGAGCTGTTTTAAATAGTTTTAGTCCTTTAGTTTATTAAGAAATGTTGCTATATCTTGTGTGCAAACAGCTTTTTGCTAGTAGCTTAACTAAACCCAATAATACCATTATGACAATGATAGGCAATTCAGCCACTTAAGATAAAATACAGCTGTTAAAATGCTATAAGCAACTGTGTTAATTCAAATAGCTTTGCTCTACTCAACCTTCAAATTACTGGTTTAGCTACAGATTTTGTGTTTTTCTTGAGTAACTCTTGTTGGCATAGTAACACCAACCCAGGAATAATTGCGCTGCATTCCAGTTGTCCTCCAAGGGTGGACCTTGGAGTTACATTTTACCCTGCTGTGTTCCAGATGTCATGTCTCTATTGCTTTTGTTGTTTTTATGTCATGATGGTAGATGTAAGATAAGTTAGTGTTACAAAACATAATACTGTAATCATAACTTCAGAGGCTCAGTGGCTTTGCAGCATTACACAGATAGCTAATGGATCATGATGACCAACTTTTTTGCTTAGAATGAATGTGTAGAAGTAAAGGAGGATTCAGACTCTGTAGTTGGGGCAAAACTTGACTCATTCACATCTGTGGCTGAGAAGAGAGCCCTAAACAAACTCCTGTCCATCATAGATAACTCCCAGCACTCCTCGCACACCATCACCAAACAGGAGAGCACCTTTGGATCCTTCTACAGAGACTCTGGAAGTAGTTTATCCCACACACCATAGCTCTGTACAATGCATCCCTATAGTTACTGAGTGCAAGAGGATGGACTGTTAACTATCTTTTCTATGTTGCTGCTGCCAAACTTTGAATTTCCTTTGGGATCAATAAAATATCTACTAGTATCTATCTATTGATTTATCTATCTTTTCCATTAACACCCAAGCCAAGCTATAGGCATAAAGCACTTGTGACATTGTAAGGTGTTGTAAAACTAGCGCCCGCAGTAGCCTCGTTAAAACCACTCACCTTATCACTTCATCTGACCTTTATCTTTCTGAAATCTTGAATGTTAATTGTCATCTGTATGCATGCATGATTATGGAAATGTGGACAGCCTGGCATAGTTTAATATTAAAATATACTGTGTGCTCAGACATGTCAGTTTGTACGACCGCTCCTCTTCATAACCTTGGACTCCTCTCTGCTGCTGTGTCACGTCAGCTGAGCGATGCCATCTCTGATCCGCTTCCACACTGTATCCTTATGCACGCTCGGAGGGAGTGTTTGGTATGTCCCACTTTACAATATGGAGACAAGTAACCCAAACCTTATACAGAGTAGATGTCCTTGATTCTGCAGGTAGTAACACACGCTGTTTTTTTTATGTCAAAAAATGTGTCATGTAATAACTGGTAGTAAATTTGTTTATGTAGTTTATAGAAGGTTATAGCCATGACATGTGTTCTGACACTATTTCACTGCTGAACCTGGGATTCCACTTGCTTGTCTATGTTGAATTACTTTAATAAAGGGCCCGTATCATGCAAAATAACTCTTTTCACATCATATCTTATGCACATGTACAAGCACAATTTGGGTTTTGGAACATCCATTATACAATAGTTATGAAATCTTACTGATTTCTTGAAGGAGGTCACAGACCAGGAACTATGAAAGGCCGGCTATTGCTCATCCCCCACCCATCCTGAGAAAGCACAAGCTCCGCCCTCCAAATGTGACATAGGCTCTGACTGAGCCGAACTTCCTCCGCCCATCTCACGGAGGGAGGTGTAGACAGGCGTGCAACCTGTAGCGTAAGTGTAAAGCCCTGCAATCACACAAACTGTTTAGAGGTCTGTTAGCGGTAGGAATGACCTTTTATTCATCATGGCGATACAGCGTGTTCAGCCTTATGTGTTGGACCTGGAATCGGACGAGGACTTTGAGGTGCACGAAGCGCAAGCACCGCATCGGCATCAGCTGAACATTACTGATTGGTAAAGTATTAATAAACGCTAGTAGATAAACTTATTGTATCATGTACACTGCAGTGTAGAACAATTAGCTTATGCTGTCGTTTTTGTTTAGGTGTTCATGTGGGAATTGTGGGAATAGACATGGTGGAGGTGGGGCGGAGGCGGTGGAGCAGGGGAGGTGGGCAGGTGTGAAGCGCTTTCTGCTACGTCAAACAAGTCATAGGTGTAGCTGGCTGTGACATCATTGTAGCAGGCTTTAGTTTGTTGTCTCGTGGGAGGATGGCAGAAATACGCTGCAATTTGTAAAAAAAAAAAAAAAACACTGAATCAATCTAAAAAACACTTCGGCTACATATACAAGGCCCACACATCACTCTTAGAAGGCAGAAAGCTCTGAAAAGATGATTTTGCATGAGATGGCCCTTTAACCCTCACCAAGCAAGTCAGATGTGTGAACAAACAAGCCCTCTCACTGTACTAATGTTTGTGTTAAGGTAATCCCATTCTGTGAAACATTTCAGAGCAACATTTCAAAGCACTGACATCTCAGTGGAGACAATCAGATGGCATACTCTGTGAAAGTTTTAGAGTTCACTTTTAAATAGCTGTACCCAGTGTAATGACTTGTGAATGTATTTCATATATGTCTTTATATGAAACATGCTTACCTGGTATAATACACGTTAACCTCCGCAGTCTTGGCCTTTAGCTGCTTTGCCCCTCATGTCCTTTCATCCTTCGTTCAGTTTTTTCCTGCTCTGCTTTTCCTTTATGGTCCTGTGTTGCTTGTGAAGCATACGACCTCTGTAACTTTATTCCCCCGGTCGCAGGGGACATTAGCCGGCACGGGTCAATGAATATTGATGAGGTGGTTGGGAGTTCAGTCAGTAAAGGCCACAGACGCCACTGAGGCACATCCCACTAGCTCTCCACACGCTACACCTCTATCCTATATTCCAACATGGCTGACACCATCCGCCCACTCCTCCTCTTCATCTCTCTCAGGTCAAAGACTCAGATAGTTGTCCATTCATGGAGATTAGCTGTTGACAGTGGCAAAAGTTCACTGGTGTTTGTTGAACATCCTGTACAAATTTGTCATTGACGTCACCCATTTCTCAGGAGTCATGTTGAGTGGTTTCCAGGTTGCAGTGTCATGTTTTGATTTTCTATTCTTCTTGCAGACTTCACAGGCACAGCGATTAGCCATCAATTAGATGACAGCCATGACAGGCGAGGTAAAAGCCTGCTATAAAAGAGTGTGGGCCGTCAAGAATTGCCTTGTCTGCTCCATTAATGCGTTTAATTGTCAGTGATATTTACTCTCACAGATATTTTTACCATAATATAATTTTCACTATTGATGATATAACACTAGCCTAGATCTTTATATGGGTTATCTTTATCACTGTTGTCTATTCTGTTGTGTTTGTGTCAGGAAAGCCCTTTAATTAGTCTGCGAGCAGTTGTGAGGTTAGAGTTTGCAAATTTTAAGTTATGACAATCCAGGTTTTCATGAGACATTGAAAAAAATATAGTAATGGGATAAGAAGTGAATTGTACTTTGTCCTTTTCATTTTTGCAATCAGCACCATGGGCAGCATAAATTGACTTGAATTAGACAAACTATTGATCCACAAGGGAAATGATTTGTACACAGTAGCTCACACATCATAGTATAATAAGATATAATAAGAGCAAAATTATAAATAATAAAGTCAAAATAAGTAGCAAAAATAGAAAGAGATTGGTGTCAAATAAGGGATAATGAATGTACATTTACAATAAAAAATATAGAAATACAGTAAATATAGTAAATACATTTATTTAAGAACTTCTCTCTAGCTAATATACACATGTATTTACTATTCATTTAAACTACAAATTCTCTTTTCTCTAAGTGGTCTCTTCACATGTTAGTTTCCTTTGTTGGAAAGCAGTAAAGCGTGTGTGTGTGTGTACATTAATAAGATGGGTCATGCCAGTCTTGTTCCATTATTTTGGGGATTCCCTGGATTGAAAGACCATATTCCTATAGGTCATGACTTTTCAAACAAAAAGTAGTTTTCATTTTTAAACTGTGTGTGAAAAATATGTGCAGCATCTGATGATACAGTTTAGTCATACTCTTGGATTTTATTTTAGTTGTCTACATAAATTGCAGATGCTTTAAATCTTATGCAAAGATTCCCAATATTTGACAGTGTAAACACCCTGGCCTTGAGGGAACACTTTTGCGAGCAGGTTGTAAATGACAAAAAAAAACTATCCACGTAAGCTAATAAATTTGTGGTAACAGGCAATTGTTACTGTCACGCTGCAGAAATTTCCTCATATATTGACTCTATAGAACCGAAGCTACATTATAAAAGCCTTGTAGAAACCCTGTGAGTAAGACCAAAGATGATTAATGGACAAGATACACAACCAAGCTAAAACATTGACGATACTGGCATGTTTTTGCTTAGCATTGGCAAAAAGAGTTAATTGAATTCATATATTAGCCTGGAAAAGTGCATCTGAAAGGCTGTTATGAATGATTGATCACACACTTTATATTAATATAATATTGCATAAATATTTTTGCAACTGTTACGAATGTTGGCAATATTCAGCAGAGTGGATAGCCTGCAGTCAGATCGGGATTGGAGTCTAGGCGGTGATGTTTGAAGTGCCTCTTTAGGTTTGCGCTAAAACACATGCAAATGAGAGCTGCAAAATCATACTTTTTTTTTAGATGCTTTGAGGTTTTCGGTCAATGCTTCAGGCGCCGATGATTCATTTTAAAACTCTGCAATAATAAACAATGTCCACTTAACACCATTATTAAATAAAACTAATTGATTCCTCATTATTTTGCAACATGTTAACGTGACAGCCCAATGCTAGTATTATGCAATTAAACTTTGAATATTTGTAACATGTAATTATGCAAAGCTTCACTAGTAGCGAAATGGACGTGTCTACTGCAACTCAAAATGGCAAATGTGTTTAATGAGGGGTTTTGCTACATCTGTAAACTTTTATAAGCATCCTCCTAATTTGCCGAGACTAGTTTAATCTTTGATTTTTGAGTTTTTGCTTTCATTTAATGTTGTTATTTATCTTTATTCATACAGGGAAAACCAATGAGAGTATGAGCCAATAAGTACCAGAGAGAGTACCAGATGAACAAAAAACTTAACTGCATAGGTCTATTTAAAACATTAAAAACAGATGCAAATATGACTATAAATGTTTATAATGAGATTATTAAGCTGCAGTAGTGGTACCAGTGTATTCGGTTTTGCATGGGAAGCAAAATAACAGATTTCCCATTTTAGTTCTATAGTGCGGCCAGTAGACGCATGAGCTTTTGTATTAAAAGTTCCCGTATTAACTTGGATAATTAAGAAGAAGTATCTCCAACTGAAGATAAACCAAGCGAAATGTGTTTCAGCACCATGGACAGCGACACCATATGAACTCCTTTTTTTAACCTATAGAGCTGTGTAGTCATGTTTTGTGCTTTTACCTCTTTGCCCTAAAGTGTTAAAATAAAGCTTTGTGTGTATTTTTCAGGCAGCATTTCGACTACAAAAAAATATCGATCTGCACTAGAGATTTAATGCTGATGCATTAATTGTATTGTATTGTATTGATATATCTCTATTGACAAGCAAATCAGACATAAACTGTGCCTTGTTTTATTTGGAGGTGCAGTTGTCATTTTTGATTTTACCTGATATTGTAAAGACTTTGTTTGAATTTGTTAGCTTTATTGGACAAAAGAATATTGGACAAATGTGGGGTGGAGATTGGACAATTGTCTGAGTCAGAAATCAATTTCACAGCACTGCTCTGTGACCTAACCTCATCTGTAATTTGCATACATATATATCCAGGTTTTTAGGTCAAGAAAAAGAAATCTATACAGTACTACAAAAATCCCATTGGGCCAAAAATGTTTATGTTAACTTCTTTAAACATGCCTATTCCATGCATTCAACTGAGAAACCAAGTCTTTAATGTTTACCTGTGCACATTTACTGTCTGTGGGGGCATTTCTCATTTATTGGGTGCGCGTCTAAAATTATCTGTTACCTTCAAGTGTCGCCCAGGTGGTGAAAGCGTCTCACATTTCAAACTGGGCTTTGATCTGCCAGAATATTTATTCAGTTTTCAGTTTATTCCTTTAGCAAAGCAGACGGCGTTTGGAGGAAATGACTTTAGTGAAGATGTGTTGCAGCTACATACATCTGAAGCGCATTAATGCAGTCAATGTGAAATTTGTAGAATAGTGCAGATTTTTGTCCTACTACTACTCCAAAAAAGTGTAATTTACACCAATAATGCAAAATATCTGTGGTCGGTAGGCTTATCACAATAATAAAGTTTGAAGTACAATATATTGCTTAAAGGTACATTGTGTAATTTTTCTGGTGGAGGGCCCTTTCCCAAGAACAATTTGCATTTAAGTCAATCTGGCCTTTTTAGCTCAGATGATCAAGCAACTGACTTGTGAAATTAAACAGTAGACCTGTAAATGGCAAACACATATTAGAGAAAGAATAGTGTGGCTTTTAACACTTGGCTTTTAACACAGTGCATCTTGGACAGCAGAAAAACACACATAATACTCAAATTTCCACCACAAACTGTTAAGAACTTGCAGATCCAATAATTTAAAAAAAAAGAAATGAAAAGTGGGACCACAATTGATTATCTGTTGCATGCAATATCTGAAGAGATTATTTAAAAAATGGGGAAAAGGGGGTAAAAATACTAATAGATTGTCGCTTTCTCTGTCTTATGCCGTTTCATTAGACTGAGTTAGGCCGCACTGCAGTTTTTAATCAGAGTGGAGATGCCCTGTCTGACTGCACAAGCTGTTTCTGGGCCAAAGTAAAGCAGGAGTTGTAATTGCTGTCGACCTACTGCTTGGGATTGCTCCCATTGAAAACTTATGAAGAGTTGACATTGCTAGAGGTCGTTATTTTCTCTTGGCTGTTTCTCCAGACAGTAAGTGAAAGTAAAATGCATAATAATAAGTACTTGAACAGTTGTATTGTAATTCACTGAAGCTGGCTATGGCCGCTGATCTAAAACCATCACTCATCCACAGTCGATGTAGCAGTATTCACATTTTCCATAGAATTTCTTTGCTCTTGGTTAACCTGTTTATTAAATATGCTACAACATAGTTTGACTTTTACACACTTTTTTTTTTTTTTTTTTTTACTATTTTCCATGATTATTTACATTGTAGATTCTCACTGACGGTATGAACGAATGAACACATATGGGATGTAGTAAACAAAAAACAACTCTAAACCTGTTTTATATTAACAACATTTTTCAACCCTGACAAAGCATACCGATGAAGTGAAAAAACATTCCAGTAGCTCATTCAGGAAAGGCCAAGGATTTGCAGTGCCATCAATAAAGCAATGTGTGGCTACTTTGAGGATTTGAATATAAAATAAAAAGTTATTTGATGTCTTTTTCTTGACTATGTAATTCCATGTGTGTTGCTTGTAGAAAGCATTAAACATATAGAAAAAAAGAGAATTAGAAGGTGTGTCTCTTCACCCCATATCACGCCAACATCTGTCATATACAATAAAGCCTAGAGGTAAAAAATCTGAACTGTAACTTGTGTGCGGTCAGGTAAAGCTTGAGTTTACCCAATATAATACTGTCAAATGTGATGTATTTGAATTACCAATCAACTGCACTATAGTCTTGTAGGGGTTGAAGATAGCAATTACATTACCTTTGAGTTGCATTTTCCATTTTATAAACATTTGCTTGAAATTTTAATTTGTTTTGACAAGTGTTAGAATCCTAAGACTCAAATTTGGCAGAAAAGGTGTTTATTCTCCCAACATCACAACAAAATTACGGCAATCTGCTATCTACGGCGTGATGTTTTTGTTATTAAAATATGTCTCAATTAAGGTTGAGTTCGGATCTGCATAACTGATGTATAAATAATTACAGGTTCAGAATTACTTTGGCAAAGCTCTGTGTTTTGTATTTGCTGAAAATATGGATTGTTTTTGAGAGTGAAAAATGAATCACCAGGACTAGCTTTGCCACATATGGAGTTAGCATGTGTGTTATTGTTATAGCGTGAAGGCCACCACTTCATATTGACCCCATGTTGTCCTACAAAGCAATAACACCTCATGTAATTTCATAAAACGCCAACAAACTGCACCAAAGGGAAAAACACCATTCGTATGCTTTAAGCCACATTTGAATGCCCCATATGTTTTACCTTGTAACATTACAAAGGCTAGGTGGTAACTGCTAGTTGTCATGTTTCATTTAGCCCAGGTGGAGTCCACTCTTCTTCCTTAATTTACCATTTTCTTCCACTTGCTTTTGAATCATTTCACTAAAAGATCCCAGATTTCAGCTGTGTTGCGTATAGTGTGTGGTGTGCAGAGCATGCAGAGAAAAACGTAATCGACTTTAAATCACCTGCACTGGTCCGTGTGTTTGTGTGTGTTTGTGTGTGTTTGTGTGTGTTTGTGTGTGTTTGTGTGTGTGGCTGCTCGGGGCTCAGTGGTAGTGCAGTTGTTTCATATCGTATCCTACTGTTTGTTGACCCCTCTGTGTTAGCAGCTGCATCTGGAACATATGAGTCCTCTGTGTTTGCCTGAGTCTCTTTGAACCTGCTGCTATGAGGTCTGTGCATGCAACATTATTTTCATTTTGTATTATTCTGTGTGGACTAGCTAGTAAGTGTAGTGTCTATTTCATGTATAATATATATTTACCTTTTTGAAGTTTTGCTTTAGTATTTAAAAGCACACTATGTGTCCACGTCTGAAAAGCCTCCACAGTGTTTTAAGTCTCGTCTTAAGACCCACTTTTATTCTCTGGCTTTTAACACTGCATGCATGGTGTGGTCCTCTGTTGTCTTTTATTGTTTTGTTTTATTGGCTCAGCCAGTAACAGAGTAACTGGCGAGGGCTATTGTTCTTCACGGTTTTTTTCTTTTTCTTTTTTCTCTCAGTAGGAAATCACTTTTTTCACCCCATGAACATGGACGAAAAGTTCCCAAACTGGGTATGGGATTGACTGGCCAGACGGAAAATGTGATAAAATTGCCATTGCAGCAATGGCCAAAGTGTCCTGGCTCAACAGTGCCGCCTAGAAGTGGACATCTATGGGTCGGCCATATTCGATCAAAAATGTGCCTCTACTTTGACTGTGTATTTGTAAAATGCACCTAGTCTCTGTTTTTTGGTCGAAATGAGTTCAGATTTGGCCTGTCACATCTAGACGTGTTCACTTTTTTAACACTCCTTACAGTTTGCCAATAGCACAAAATGTCAACATCACCGGATTTGTACCAAATTTGAGTATTAAATTCAGTGACTACAAGTAATGGACATTGGGCATCTTTCACGGTTGGCCAGCAGGGGCGCAAAGACCGTTTAACCATTGCTGTAGTACAGTGCATGTTTGAGTAACACATTTAAATTATATTTTTTGGTTAACAACATATTTTAAATCACCACTTCACTTAAATATGCAAGTGCCACTCAAAATATTTTTTGTGTTTCCAAAGGGTATATATTTGTACTTTTTAAAAATAATTGTTATGATTAAAATAGTGTTGAAATAGTCCCAGTCATTTTTATCAGAGCTTGAACCTCATTCCACTCAAATGTGTCATTCCTCTTCCTGTTCCTCTTGTGAAGTTTTTCCTGAGCAGCTTTGAGCTGACAGAGGCTGTTGTTGTCCGTGGTTGAATCCTAGCCCACCCCACACTCACTGTCTCTAATGGCACAGTGACACATCACACTACTGCGGCTCTCACATGTAATAATTGTATGAGCTTGTCACAAACCCCTGAGCGACAGGGCAAAGACTCAAAATACCATCTGTTTAGATCTGTTTCGATCCACAGACTGAATAGACCAAATGAGTCATATACACCACATCTAAACAAGCCAAAAACAGATCTGAACCAGGTCTTAAGGAGGAATTCAGTACATTATGATCATTATGAAAGGTCTAAAGTAAACTAAACTGTCTGGCAGTGGTTGCAGTGTTTGTTGTTCATCCCAAAGGCAAAACAATTCACCCACTTTGCTCATGCATGTTTAGAAGTAGCTAATAATCAGTGTAAAGTGAATGAACAATGTATCAATAATTGCTAGACTAATACATTGTTATGATTTTGCCTCCGCCATGTAGAATCTTGTTGCAGCTATTTGTGTGTACCGTCACCCCAGAAACACTGATCTAAACAGCCTAAACAGTTACTATTACCTCCCCTTTAACAAACTGCTTCTGTGGCCTTTGGTATGGGAATAGCTGAAGGTAATGAAGACTTGAAGTGTTTCAAGCAGGACGACTGGAACAGAAAGCTAATAGATTACACTAAAGAGCGGGAAGCCATTGCGGATAGGCTTATAAATAGTCTGGAGGGGGACTGATAGGTAGCCACTCTGAGGGTGTATATTCAGATGGGCTGAGTGACTGAGAACCCCACTGTCTGATCGAATTTGTCAGCGGCCCAGATGGATGTGGTGCTAGCGGCTGTTACTCTTACCTCCTCCCCTCCTTCTTAGCTCCTTTGTCCTAGCCCTTCCCCTCCTAGTTCCTTCTTCCTAGCTCCTCCCTCCTAGCTCTTTCTTCCCAGCTCTTTCGTCTTCTGTCCTAGTTCTTTCTTCCTTCATCCTATCTCCTTCCTCCTAGCTCCTCCCTCTTAACCCCTTCCTCCTAGTTCTTCCCTCTTTTTTCTCCTTTTTCCTAGCTCCTTCCTCCTAAGAGCTACCTTCTAGTTCCTCCCTCCTAGCTCCTTCTTCCTAACTCCTTCCTCCATTGTCCTAGCTCCTCCCTCCTAGTTCCCCTACACTGCCCTCATGGCCTTGTGCTCTCTGGGTTTTGTATAGAACCACAGAGGAAATGCTCATTTTAATAGGTACATAATTAATTGCCATCCCTCCTTGTTAAGGAAATAAAAGCCGTGCTGCCTCACAGTAATTGGCTCTGATTTAATCTGAGTTTTAATGGAGGTGAGGTGAGGAGCTTGGGTGTTGTTTGGTGCAGAAAAATTGGCAGGTTTGTGGTGTATGTAATGGAAATATGGTTTGTTTTCTGCACAACATTTGACATAGGGATTGCATAGCTTGGAGAATTTAGGCAAAAAATTATCTAAAAATATATATATTTGGCCAGCAAAAACATTCAACTTGAGGTATTTTAACACTGCACATTCTCTAACTTCCTCAGCAATGGTGAAATATGAACAAGTTTGCCCAAAATATTTCAGCTGGTATGAATCAGAAATGTTTTAACACATTTATTTGTGAAATTTCTGCATAGCTTTAAGCAAAGGTGTTTATTGGACTACCAGATTTAGACTTCACATCTAAAATTGCAAATCTTTGAAAATTAAGCCTGATCACTGTTATTTTCCTAATTATTTCAAATCAGCAGTTTGTCACATCAATTACAGTTGAGAAAGTGGGACATTTTCAACAGCAATCTCTTTCCTTTTAAACTTTTAACAAATCTCCCAAACCAAATGCAGTAAATCCATTGAATTCTAATGGGAAAAGCTATTGTGCGTTTTTAAACCATACATCTCTGTTTAGCCCTCTTCAATATCTTTAAGTGCGCATTTTCTCATTGCAGTCCCATTCGGGGTAAGCACTCCCACAATCACCCATTCCATATTTATTCCATACAACGCCAGTAAGAGTGCCTGAATATAGCCTCTAAGTGTTCAGTATTCAGCCTTCATATCAGTAAAAGCAATAACAATGATGAACCAGCTTTGGGTTGCAGTTTACATTCACTGATGGATTTGAGAGCTTTAGATTGTGGCGCGGCGCTTTTTATGAGTAGTTAAGATTCCATTTCTGTTTCTCCCATGACCTCCATTTTGCAGAAGGTCCTGAAATCCAGCTTCCCTCATTTATTGTACCATCCCTCCATCACCGGAAGACATTTCTAAACGTGGTGGAGTGGAGTGGCTGGATGTTTAACGTGCATATATTAAGGGTTCATCAAGGCAAATCGCAGCATGGATCTGTCATCAGGGATTCATACAATGTGAGTGGCGCTTAATGTTGGATAATGTCTACTGCAGCCCATTCACGAGACAAGATGCATTTTTCAGATTCATAATTTATTCTGAATGAACTTAGTGTAACCTAGAAGGCAGAGGGACGACAGACCCATCCAAATTGATTACTGAATGTGAGCCTCACTGTAAAGGCTGAAAATAGCATCTTTGTGTGTGTTTTTCCATACACTTATAATGGGTAATGGAGAGTGAAGTCATTTTGGCTTTTATTTGGTGTTGGGTTAAATTTGGGCAGAGAAAAAAATATATATGCTGGAGGGTTCACAATTTGATGGTCTCCAAAGATATGCTATTGCTTTGCCAGGAATGTTCCACAGTATTGCCTTAAGCATGTCTGTTTTACATTTAATCATCTTTCATAGAGGACTCATTGTTGAGTTGATTGTTGGAAAGCAATAACATCTCTATGGATACAAGTAGGCATTGCACCCTCCACCAGATAAGTTACATAGTGCCCTTTTAAATAAATAAACCAAAAATCTTTGGGAAAAAGAAATAAGAGTTTTATTCCACTCTCTGCTGAGCCCCACTGGTAGGTAACAGCTGGTATTTGTAGGGGATGAAGTGCTATTCTTTTGGGTGATTCTGTTGTCGTGATGATGAGGTGGGGAGTGTTAGATGCAGTAATACGGCTCCTTGTGTCTTCGCAGGTTGAGGCAGGTTCAGTGGTGCTGTAACCAAGGTGTTTGATGGGCCAGAGGAGATTTTAACCTGTCATGAGGTGGTGACAGCACTGCAAATCAGAAGTAGTCCCCCTGCTGATGTGGTGATGGCATATAGGGGAGAGGGGTCTGTAATCATACTCACTGTGCTCAGATTGGGATGAAGTGAAAGTAGATGATCTCGTCTTCAGATGGTGATGAGGGACAGAGGGGTGAGCTGCTATAGTGATGATGTGATACTTTTTGTGGGGATAGGTGACATGCTGTTAGCTCCAAGTGGTTAGGGGTCGGAGTCAGTTGAGTTGGTTGCAGTGTATTGGTTAAAGGAGACATACTCTGCTAATTCAACTTTTAACTGCGTTCATGTTATAGTGGTCTTGGCCGCGGGAAGCGGGTGTGCTGGGGGTGCTGCAGCATTCCCTAGTGGCAAGAGAGAGATTTTTTTTTTTTATGTATTCAAATATTTAGCATAATTTTATGAATTATATATGAATATTTTGGGAAGTGATTTTGACACATGTAGGCTATTATGTGTATTTAGATTTTAATTTAATTATTTTTAGGCCTAAACATGCAGGTTTACTGAAATTATGCTGTCAATGTCAGTTTTTCCGCTTACTAGCTAACTAGCTAGCTCGCTTCACAGCACTCCCTGTTAAAAATTACTTCCAGCGGCTCTGAGAGTTGTTGCTGAACACTGCTTTACTCAGACTTTTGATTGATCCATGTGTGTTTAAGTAATGTAGTGATGTACGGCATTTGAGACTTGAGGGGTCACAAAATATCTGTTCTCATCTACCCCCTTTCCCCGCTCCTTGTACTTAGTTGCAGTCTTTGAGTCATACACGATGTCCTCGCCTCTAGAGACATGGGGCCTATAAACCCTATAAAATTTGAACAGGAAGCCAATCATACCATTTCTATTATCAAGCCATCTGAGATTAATATTTGGTTTGCAATATAACTTATATGTTGTGTTTCAGTGCTAAGTGCTGGGAAAACAGCATAATATGTCTAATTTAATTAAATTAGGCTTTGCATCAGAAGCGTTTGTCTGTTAAGATATTTAAGATATTTAGTTGACAAAGTAGTCAGATGCCAAAAAAGTTTTGAAGTCAGTGTAGTAGGAGTCCCAGCAGCGGGAGAATTTAGTGCCAGTGATGATCTGTCTTGCCGTTATAATGTAAAAGACATTTATTTAAAGTGTTTTTGTTATGGCATACCCAAAGCTGCTGGCTCAGCAGCCACCAATACGATATCTCATTTCCCCTGATTCCCTAAAATGATTTAATTGGATCTTCATTGTAATAAATGTTGCTCCACTCAAATTAAGTAGATATTTGGTGGATTTCAACGTCCCACTGCAGCTAGGCTGATTTGGCTGCGTGTATGCCCTGTGCGTGTGTGTGTGCATGCGCATGTGTTTGTGCGTGTATGTGGGGCCTGTCTCTGCTGCAGCTGTACTCTGGCAGGTTAGAGAGCTTTCCCTTCAGAAATCAGCTGCTCTCTCAACTGTTAAATCACACTCCAACCAGTCTTTGAGGAGAAAATTAATTACTTTGCCTTCTCCGTCTCTCTGTCTGCATTATATGCCTCCCTTATTCTTCACCATTTTCTCTTTTAAACATTTCTGTTTATTACATTTGCCTCCAAACTACATTTTAGTGTTTTTTGACATCTTGTTCCTAGATTTAATGTGTAAAGTTCAGCCTTGTAAATGTGGATTGTTGGTCAGGAACATGTTGTCCACAGACCAAGCTGCAGTCAATAGATGTCAAGTATCTTTGTCACATCAGGGGCACAGCCACTTTGAGATCAATGTGATCATAGTGTCAGTCTTTTCTAGGCGAAATATGAACATGGAAAAGTGACATGATCCACTTCTAAACCAAAGAACGATTAAAGAGGGGAATTATAAAATAGATTACTGGTATTTGTAACTTTCTTACATGTTATCGATGATTATGTTTTAAAGGGGGAGTGACTTAACGTGGGGACAGGACGGGAAAAGGAGGGGTGATGTTTATATGTTAATTCATAGTTTTTGGCAAATATAGCACCAATTAAAGGTAGCATGGTGATCTAAATACTAGTATGTTATGTGTTTGCAGTTAGTACCCCATAGAAATAAAATACCCCCTTTAAACATGGATTTACCAATGTATATCTCCAATGAAAGCCAGTCTCTAGTTGGTGTAGATGTATGATGTATTTAAAATGAAGCACGTGTACCACTTTTTCATAAAAGCACTGCTCAAATAGTTTAGTCAAATAGACTATTTTGGGTCATGGGTGCTTTGTGCACCACACAGTTAGTTCCTAAGACACATTATAATAATTTAGTGTTCCAGATAATGAGTGAGTTGTCTAGTTTGGTGAAGAATTTTAAGTAAAAACTCTGAAAGCTATTATAGAGTCAAACAAGGGTTGTGCCATGATGTGGTACGCTCAGTTCTTACAGGGTGAGCTACTAAGACATTTCCATTTCCTTTTGTCAGTTTCACAGGTTTCAGGACACATGTTCTTAGCACTAGCAGTCCAAGCAACAATCAAAATGTATCGTTTTTAATACAAATTTATTCCTCAGTTTGTTTTAGACTTTTGGGAAACACTGATCGAAATCTAAATGTTGAAATAGATAAAGCTAATACACCAGACTGATACATGAATAGTTAACAAAGCTATTTTCTTTACAGTTCCAGATTGAAGATGTGGAGAATGAAGATAAAAGATACGCCTTGTTCCTGGAGCTGCTCGGATCGGCCCAAAAGTGGGAGGACTTCCAGGTGATCATTGTCCTGCTCCAAGCCTGGCCCCCCATGATCAAAGACGACGTGTAAGTCCATTCACTTTGCTCTTCCACGTCTGTTCCTTTGTTGTGCAGCAGAAGGGTCCACCATTTGTTCCTCTGGCTCTGTTTACTCTTCATTAACGCCTGCCTCAAAAAAGGGACCCAGGGGTAAAATCATAACTATCTTCCGTTCACAGCGGTGACTTCGTTAACAATAGGGATACATTTACATTTTAATGACAACTTTGGAGCTTTGTGCTTTCGTCTGGCAAAGGTTAGGATTGAACTATCTAATCACGGCGGGGCACATGTTGCACGGAGCCTTTGAAAAGTTGGAGAAAGGATTCTTCACAACAGGCAGGAGGCTGGGGGCTTCCGACAGCAGCTGGAGCATTGGGAGCTGCCAGGATTATCGATAAGTGCCTAATGGTGTGATTGCTCCTCCGCCGCTCCATTGTTCTCCATTAAAAGTGTGCATCACTCGGGGGAACTACGCGGCGCTGCTATCAGGAGTTAATCCTTCCAGCTCAATCAAAGCACACAGCATCAGGCAGCTTCGATCTGCAATTTAAAGTGTTTGTCTCAAGGAGGAGAGGGGAGATGGGCACAGGCACATATCTGCACACTGTGTAACTCAGCTTTGAGCATGGGCTCCATCTGTGTCAGGGACAGAGTCTTGGAAAAAGTTATGTACTACATTTCTTTATGATATAAGATTTGGTATGTACATTCAAATGCCGCAATTAAATTGTAAAGCTCCCTGAACTTTTATACAGTTCACTGGCATTAAATCTCCAGCGCAGCTGACAGTAAAAAAATAAGAATATAATGGCAAGTCCTTCAATACAAGTTGCTAAATGTACAAATAGTATCAGTATATAATATACAGTACTTGCTTGCCAATGCCCAGTCTCATTAGCTCTCATCCCATGTCCTAGTATCTCAGTCATGTGAAATAAGTCGTATATAAAGTTGTATAATTCAAAGCCTCCCTGTATGGCATTGCGTTTGTACCCTGCAGTACAGTGCTCCATTCAAAAGTGCCTCTGTCTGTGCACTTTTGAATGGAGCAACGGGAGAGCTGGGATTAGCTCCAGTTGGTTCAAGTTCACTGTGGGATCCTGCCACTGCTCCACTGACCGAGAGCACAGCTGCAGAGTCATCCTCTCCACGGGAACCACTTCCTTCAACTGACTTTAATGTCTTTTTACACCTGAAAAATGAAATAAAAGATTTAACTTTTTTTTTTCTTTTAGAGAATTAAGGTGCTACCTGAATGTGAATTTACACTGGCCACTCTAACTATTGTGAGATGCCATCAGTGCCTTAGCAGATGTCCACTCACTTCCAGACCTTCTTCACTTCACACTTTTTTTCTCAAATTTCCATGTTTATTCAAAGTTATTGCCTCTTGTTCAATTATTTTATGTTGCCTTTACATAACATTCTTGTCATCATCTCAGGAGACAGGAAGCAAACTTTATTGACATAAGCAGTTGTTGACTCAGCGTTAAATCATGGCTGGTTACTGTCTGTCAGGAGCTGATCAGTGTGAGACCACAAGAGGCAGTATTATGAAGCCGTTTTACTATCCTTTAGTGAAGCTACATAAGCCCTGTCATGATTCTGAGCACGGTGAGGCTGGCTGGGACCCCGGGACACTGTTGGCCCCCTCACAGTCGCTCATATAGAGGAGCACAACACAGAGAGGGGCACTGGTGACTGGCCCACAGAGCAACACAGGGCACACTGATGGAATGTTAAATGAAAAGTCTGTATTTCAAAGTTAGTTTTGGAGCAGCTATGGACAATACTGAAGTTACTAACGGTTTTATAGAAATGATTGTCATATTTTAGCAGTGCAACAAAAATGTTCCTAATGCATAGAACACATCTAAACACATTGTACTTGAGCAATTATTTTGATATTTTCAGCTAATGACATTTCTAAATTACAATAAATAAAACACTAACTGGAGAGCAAGACCAAATAATACACAATCTAGGTCACCAACAATTAAACTTTTTACCTTGTACAACCATAGAGTGGACTAAGGGAGTGTGTAGGTGTCACCCATAGCGTTTGATAGCAGTTATAGGGGTGAACTTGGAGCCAGTTCCATATTAGGAATAGGAATTGATTTATCGATAAAATAGCTGAATAAAAACACCATGATCATGTAGAGCTGGCTAATACAAACATTTTAAGACCAAAATGACAAGGCTCACAGCAGCAGTTACAGAGAGAGGAGTGATCATTTTTCTATGTATAGTCAATTGGCCAGAGTTGATGGAGTCGGAAGCACCCCCATGCTCACTTTCTGTTTGGAATGCAGCAACTAGTGAGTTAGCCATGTCTATTTATACAGTCTATGTGTACAACAAAAGTCACTTAAAGATGCACTATGCACCTTTTTCTGGTTGTGGATCCGTCATCTATTTGTCCTATATGTTATTGCTTTGTTTGGAGTATTCCACAGTATCTGTCATTGCTGGTGTTTATGGAAATGTGTGTTTTGTTCGTATTTACACTATTGGTAAGAATTTGAGGGAAAGTTTTAAAAATAAATGGAATTCTTCACCCGTAGCTTGACTTTATGGCACCACTTCCTTGTCTCCTTGGCGATGGATAAACAATTTATCTAAGTGAAGTAAGTGAAATGCCATACTTTTTAATAGTCCAATCAAAGAATTGTCCTCTATATGTCAGATGCACTAGAAAAATCGTGCACCTTTGTAAACATGGCAAGCTCCAATTCAGGCGTATTTAATTCAAGGGTAAGACAAATACAGATCCATACAGCACATCCCCCTCTACAGTTTCTATCATAGTAAGAACACAGCTGCTCTCTTGTTTCATCCCTTGTAGGTGAAGTGGTTTGGGATGGCTCATCCCGGGGTCCTGTTTTCTCCCCTCCATCTTCACCTCTTCTCCAAATCCTCCCCTTCGCCTTGGCCCACTCACCCACTCACTCGAAACCACACCGTACGCTCTTGCCATATATGTGAGCACCTCTTTAAGCCACACTTAAGTGGGCTAATCTTAGCTTTAAACATTGCATTCCTCTCAGGCAGGCTTTATCAGCATGTTGCCATCTGCTTATTATACTGGTGTGTGGGCTCCACAAAAGCAGTCACCTCAGATGGCATCTCCTCACTTCACCTCCTGTCTCGTCTCTCCCCATCGCTTTTGGTTTACCGCTGCTTAGATGGATTACACTAGGAAAACATGCTATTTTTAATGCAAATATTAGTTGTGTACTTCGTGTACTAGTTGTAGACAATGCTGTGTTTACATTAAACTATTGAGGAAAACATTTTAAAGGTGTACTGTGCAAGTTTTTTGGTGGAGGGTCCGCCACATATTATTGCTTTGCCTGGAATGTTGGTATGACATTAAACATATCCATCTAGCATTTTTCATACAAGTTTCAATTGCTCAAAAATACAATATTTCCTCATGTGAATAGCAGTGACTCTCCACAGATGTGAACTGTAATGCATTGTGGAACATTCTAAAAAAAAGCAATCACATTTTCATTGAGGAATTTCCATTGAGAAAACAGGTGGCAGACACTCTAGCTTCTCCTTATGGTGTCACCTTTGCCTCTCTGTGGAACATTGTAGGCAAAGCAAAAACCCTTCACAAGTTACACACCACATCTTAAAATTACTTAATAGGTGAGTCCATTTTCTTTTGAATAGAAACTGTAATTATTTATTTTTATTTCACCTTAGACTTCATGTTTTAGTGTTTCAAAATTTGATGTGATCACCTTCTTCTAATTGTCAACCCTGTCACAATTATAATCATTATCTAATTTAGAAAAAATGAATCACAAACTGGAAAGAAAGAGGTTACAAGGATACAATGAAGAGCGTGTCCCAGGTTGGAGACTTAATTTTTGGCTTGGTTCCTCTTCACTGCTAAAACAATAATCTAGTTTGCAATTATAGGCACACAATCATTGGCCCAGCCCCAAAACCGCCTCCGGAGAATAGGGATATGAGATAGACAGGCGATACTGCCATCCAAAGTGAATAATAATGAATGTTAATTAATAAAATAAATCTCTTCCATAGGATCGATCACTCAGCTAAGATATAATTAACAGATAATGAACTACCTCCTTCTTTTGACTGATGTATTAATAACTACAAGGGTACTTAGTGGAGCGCATATTTTAACCTTGGTTATGCTCCTAATTGAATCCAATAGACATCTTAGAAAAAAAATGCTCTTACTTATTGCCTTGCGTTGTTCCCATGGCTCAACCTGCCTCCTGATGTCCTGACAGCAGTGGGCTAAAATAACCCCATGACCTCCGCAGATGTAAGGATGATGTTTTTATTGCCTTTTCACAGTTGACATTTGCAATGCTATGGTAAAGGCTAATCAGTTTCTATTGGAGACATTACTGGAGCTGTACAGGAGCGCATGTAGATGTCTGTAAACAAACTGACACTTGCCATCGCTCCGAGCCATCCCCAGTGTTTGGTGGAAATCAACTCTGGAGGTGTGAGCTATTAACTGTGCGGCTCTTCTGGGCTCTGCTTTTCACAGTGTTATTGGAAGTGACGGCGCATCAACAGCTCTGTCAAACTGTTATTATATTAGCGTTAACATTTCTTTTTTATATGCAGGACTATGGTGTGATCAGGTCTTAGGTACTAACAAAATACTGTATGCATTAGGTTATAGAAGACTGAATGAAATGATGGTATATTGCATAAAGCTAAATCACTCAAAAATTCTCTTTTTCATGCTTCATTTTCTACATCAGATGCAAATCACAATGCATTCTAAATTCAGCTGGAGTTGTATAAACAAATTTAAATAGTCTAAATAGAATTCATATCAAATATGAAAATGTGTAACTTTTTCTGATGGATAGTCTGCTACCTGTTTATCTCCATGGAGATGTTAACATTAAGGTGCACTTTATCGTCTCCATAGGGAAATTAGTCCTTTATATTTGACCCATCCTTCAATCGGCAGGTTCCATCTCTAGATCTTGAGCTAGGCTTGGTCAGGACTACCTGCTGTAGGATTTTACTTGCATATTTTGGGTAGAGGGGGAAACCAGGGTACATTCAGGAAAACCACCCAGACAGAAGGAGAAAGATGCAAACTGCATAGGAAAATCCAAGAGTCGAACCCTACTCAGCCACTCAGCCACCAATATTGCTGCTTAGCCTGGAATATTCCGCAGTATGGCATTAAAGTTGGCAGCAGGAGAGGCCTAGTGAATGTACTTTTTGAAGTATTGAGTGTTATGTGGGAGATGTATTGTTGGTTGGTTCCGCACGAAGTCTGATAACAACAAATCAACAAGCAATCAGTCTGATTCCTGGATGTAAAACTATGGAAATGAAAAGGGGATAAAAACTTGCTCTGTCTGCCGTTTCATCACAATTCCTATATTTTATTTCTCTGTTTCTGTTTGTGCTGCTCAATAACTGCTGATGAAAGCTAAACTCGCTCCATCACAGCCTGACCATGCCTCTGCCTCCTCTCATTTCCCAGAGCGGCAACGGATCGTAACCCATGGGTGGTGCTGACCTCCGCCGTGCTGACACGCTGTCAGGGGTCAGAGGTCGCATTGGATCTCGGTCAGCAGGTTCGTCACCATGGTCCGGTCGCTATACAACACCAAGCACAAGCTCCCGGCTCAGGTAATTCACATTGTGTATTCATGAAACTGCATGTACACCCTTTAACATGCTATAGCTCTGTTGTCATGCTTGGAGTGAAAAATACCAGACCGTGGGCAGCTGTATAGAGCTCAGCATTTTAATATAGAAGAACACTATTAAGCATGTAACCCGGGGCAACATGCTAGCTCAACATACTATAGGCCTTATCCACAGCTTTGAAACCTGCCCCCCGATACTATCCATGCCCCACTGAGCACTGGTTCGCCTAATGACATTCTGTATGTGTCTAGCAGCAGCTGACTGTGATATTAGTTTAGCGCTAATGCTATTCAGCGTGAATGGGCTAGCGTCGACTCGGCTGTCTCTAATATTAGTGTGGCAGAGGAGGAAGAGGAGCAGCGGGGGGGTGGGGGGTGGGGGGTGGGAGGAAGCAGAGGAAGGCCTTTTACTCTGCTCAGAACAGCTTTAATTTGAATCTGCTGGAATGAAACCGGCGGAGCATGGGGGGAGTCAGATTGCATTGTGATATCCATATATTACAGGATGCCTCTGTGTGTTTGCTGCTTGTGTAGTAGACCTTTTAGACATATTATGTGGCTACGTGTACGCACTGTATATATGCACATCGATTAACCTTTACTGTTCCTCCACTCCACCTCCGCCTCTTTTTTTCTTTTTTTTTTGTCCCTTCTTTCTCTGATTACATGTCTGCCTTTTCATCTGGCTTGGGTTGCTTTGAATGCTTTTTCCTTTATCTTTCTGGACCCATATCTTGGCCCTAATCTTCCCATTGTCCTTCCTGTAGTGCGTCAAGAGCATAGTCACGGCGTTGCTGGAGCAGCCCAGTCTACAGCAGTCTGCCCTCAAGCTGATGGCAGAGAGCGGAGATAAGGAGCTGCTCAAACTGACCCTGGATCAGGTCAACAGCATGAGCATGGTAAGGGTCACAGGCAATACATATACATACATGGGAATATCATGGCTTTTATAATGAATCTGAGATACATTTCTTTTTGAAAGCATCAAGCAAGACATTCTACTTCTAATGCAATGTACTTGAATGTATTTAATGAATGTAGCGTGTTCAATACATGCTAACATACCAGTGTATTTTATATTATATATATATATTATTATATTATTTGTTTTTGTTTTTTTCCCAGAATGATCAGAAGAGCTTACATGATTAATACACAGGGATATTTAGCTCTCAAAACATGTTTTTAAGCTTAACTCTTGGGTTGCACATTTGCAGAGTTGCAGAGTTCTCATACTTGCATCAGTGTTATCACAAAACAAAAAATTACTAATGCTAGTTCTGTTTTTTGCTGTCTGCTTAATTAAATATCCAGTTTTATGCTTGTTTAAAGGTGCACTATGTAAGTTTTCTGGTGGAGGGTCCGCCTACATTTTTGTCTCTGTGGCGATGTATTTGCTTTGCTTGGAATGGGTCACATTATGGTGTTAAACTTAACTATCTCCATGGAAACAAGCATTAGATGTTATCAGACTACCAGACCAAGATACTGGTCAGATCTGTGCAAAGGATGCCCCACATGGATGTACAAGTTCTTTGAGGAATAAAAACACCCATAACTGACTGAATGGAAGATGGATAAGTCTAATGCCACACTGTGAAACATTTCAAACAAAGTAATACCATCTCCATGGAGACAAGCAGGTGGAGACCCAGTAGGTGGATTATTTGTTTGGAAACACAGCAGATGCGTGCGCAGTCTGAGTGCAGAAAGCGCCGCTGTCTGCGCAGTTAACATGAAGTTACAGCACTAACTAGAAATGTTGTCAACGCACTAAAACAGTTTATCACTGTCTAATAAAATAAGTTATGATTCTAAATTAACATTAGTGAGTGAGATACATTTTAATAAGTCATATGCATTAAATGCAGGTAAAGTGCGTAAAAGATGAGAAGAAATTTCTCAAACGTCAGTGGCCAGTCATCCACTCACAGCTAGCCTAGCCACATTACATACATCACAACCAAATCGCAGGAATTGGTTAAATAAACTAAAAGTACCGCTGAGTGAACGAATCCTAATGGTCATCCTAAATCTTAATCCTATCCCATCCTAACGGAACCTTAAGGTCAGACAGTTTCCATGAAGTGAAACCAGCTGATGAATCAAGCTAGATGACCCTATCTTGCATTATGAATAGTGCATATATGCCTGTTTTTCTGGTGCTTTCTCTTCATCCACATTTCCTCCAAATTTAGTCCCTGTTTTGCTTTCCTCCCTTAAAAGATCATTTAAATCTACTACTTTTTGTCTCATACTTCTTCTGTCAATGAAAAACACTGGACTTGCTGACATTACCTCTGACTGACTACCCCATTTAAAATCTGCCATTGCAAAGACGCACTTAGAGATGGGTCTTGACAGAACTATTGAGTTAGAATAAAACTTTTTCCTTATACATGCTGCTTACCTGATTATTTTTCTTTTTTACTACAACGGTAAAAGGACAGACATTGTTTTAGATGGGCCGGATAAGGCAGTATTTGCATATAGAGTGAAGCCCTTTTATCTGATCTTAAGTGGCCACGACAAAATGCTTAAAGGTGCTTATTAATGTCAAACGATAAGGAAAACAAATTGGTATTGTAATTTTTATTGGTCTAAAGTTTTGAACTGCTGTCAAACTTTTCGAGATCTTAGCATAAAAGCCATGAATAAAACAACGTTGATGTCCCTAACTTTTGATTTAGTGCATAACTGTCCTTTAGTTTTGCAGAGTCTCCATCAGATAAGTGAATCATCTTAAAGTGTGTGGGCTGCACTTCACTTCAGCATCAGATAAGCAACAGGCACAAAGCAGGCCTCTCCGACCCGATGGACCCTGGGTTTGTTGTGGGATCAGATAAAAGAAAGCCATGCTATTAAGAAACAGAGGCCCTATTAAATGTTAAGCTCTCTGGATCACAACACCTAAGCAATGGGAAACTTTCATCCCATCTGAAGAAATAGGATCAAGCTGCTAAAGAAGGATAAATTTCCGCTTTAAGACACATATACTTAAGGTCTACTATGCAATTGTACAGATTAAAAAGATATGCATTTGTTTCTTGTAGCAGGCTGTATTTGTATATTAATTTGAACATTTTAACTCTGATGCCCTTCCTTGTGTATTTCCATTTTGACCATTTTATCTATAACTATGTAGCTCAACTATATTTGTTCATTTTTCACTTTTTTTTTTTTTTTTTTTTTTTTTACATTTTCCACAGCTGCTTTGTGTAATTGACTCCTCTGTAATGTTCTACAGTATGGCATTAAATCAGGTTTTATTCAATTCCAGGTGTTTTTACTGCTCAGAAATCTCTTGATATGTAGAGCTCACCTCTCCACAGATATAGCCTGTAATATGGCCGGGTGGCTTCACCTGAATGTCACCAAGAAGATAGATAAGCCATACTGTGAAACATTCTCCAGGCAAAAGCAATAACATCTCCAAGGAGACAAGCAGGTGACTGACCCCCTCTAGAAAAGTTACATAGTGCACCTTTAACTGTGTTCCTTGGCCTGTTTTTGCATCATTTTATAGCAAATCCCAAATCAAGCCTACATTTATTCAGACAGGGGAAATATATACAAGTAACCAAGAAATGCTCTTATTGAATATTATTCTGATTAAATTATTGTATGGTAAATTTTCTTTCACATCTTTCCTATGTTGAAAATTCTGCTGTCCATTCCACACGCTTTTCCGGGGACACTTTGACCCTTTTTGGTAATAGAAACTCACCTGCACTGACCCGATCCAAGCTGTGCCACTCCAGAGAAAATAGATGTGTTCAGAGAAAATGGAATCAGCCCGGGACAGAGCCAAGACGAGAAGGAAAATTACCCCACAAACGTATGATAATGTAAAGTTAAAGAGAAAAAGAAGGCACCTGAAGGCGTCCGAACTGAACAGGGGAATTTAAAGTTGGAAGAAAACCGACAAAGACAAATCAGAAGGACTTAGCAGGGTTATGGGAGCGGGGGGAGACAGGTAGTATGTCACAGCGCTCAGAATAAATGTGGAGTCTTGTGAGGGGAACGTACAGGGCCTTGTTCAGAGCAGCTTGGAACAGCATTCATCTGCAGATAACATCGGGACAGACAGAGACCCTCAACTCTAATACATCTGATAATACTGCCGAGCTGGAACAGTGGACTATTCTATCTGTGCAACCGAGCTCTTGTGTTGTGTTTTCAAGTGCTCAAATACAGTGGGTTTGAAGTCACTCGAAGCTACAAAAACATAACCATAGTGTTTAACTGGTGTAATTTTCACTCTCGACAAGTTGGAAGAATAAGCATTTTATTGTGTTTGTGTGAAGGAGTTAGAAAAGTTTATATATCAAAAGGAAACAAATGAGAATGGGGACACTTCAGACTTCAATGAGAAATACTTGGTGTAACTGACAAATGTGAAATTGTATAATTAAAGCTGCATTGTGTAACTGTCCTCAACCTGCTTGTCTCCATGGAGATGTTATTGCTTTGCCTGAACATATCAATCTAGCATTTATTCATTGCGGGTGTTTCTATTGCCCAAAAAATACAATAATTCCCTCTGAATAGGACGACTCTCCACAGATCTGAATTGTAATGCAGTGTAGTGCTGTACCCTGTGTGTCTCTCTTGTGATAGCTAGATTTAATCTACTAGAAATGTTACACTGTGCACCTTTAACGGTATCGGTAAGTAGGGGCGGGTGAAATTAAATTACAAATAAACAAATAACAATGCAGACTTTTAATTAATGGCAGTTAACTAAATCTCCATTTTATTTATTCCTTTATTTGATAGCGACTGTGCATATTCATGAACATCTGTAATTACAATGTAAATATTAGATCATAATTTCCATAATGTCCCCAGGCAAATAACACAGACAGACAAAGACAATTACAAAATCCTCTATAAAAGCCAACCCAGAACAATTAAACTTTGCCCCAAACAAAACAAACAAAATAGACACAAGAGATGAAGATTCAGTCTCCAGTAAAACTTCATATTCCATTGCATAGCCCAGTAAGTTTATACAAAAGTGTCTCAGTATCTTTCTGTAGCAATATGTGGTGCGTTGAAGTTTGTTATTGTGACATGTCTGCATTTATTTAAAGATATTGTATTTACATTATATAGTACTAAATAGAAACTGATTTACTGGCACTCAAATGCTACAAGAACCAGTGACCACAGAATAGAAATTAGTTTTATCAAACCACTTTTTACTCTTCAAACAACTTCAAAGAACAGTACAACTTCTATTTCCCTCTTCTGTCAAAGCTGTCTGCCAAAGATGAGTGATCACATAACCCAATTCTATCAAATCCAGATGATGGAAATGCATACTTAATCTGGTGCTTTTTAATGTGGGCCTGGGATTTACATTTCAGATTGATTTGATAGATCCTTCCAGCGCTGTCAAAACCTTGCTTTTTTGAGACCTTGAACAGTATATCCGTCTCCATGTGGACAGAAATAGAAATAGTGAGTCACCAATGGCACAATAAGATTAGATTTGATTCAGCGCATGAATGTAATGCTGTTATGTTCTTTGGGTAATTTTATTGATGTCGCTTGTCGTCTAGCCGCTCATTGTTCGGAGCCATGAGTAAATTCAATACAAACCAGCAAAAATACATTTCAATTTTCTGTGACCAGCTTCTCTGAGAATGGAAACAAAACATTGCCACAAATTACTTTTCAAAAACTGCTGATTGAAATATAGACCGGATTAATTAGTGTGGATTTTTTTTCTTCTTTATTAATTTGCCAGAAACAATGTGTTGCAAAAGGTTGACTTTCAGTGTTCTACCATAAAGTAAGTAAACACAATGGTTTACAGTGAGTGACAGTTCTTATCTGTACAATGTCTCAACCCTAATTGAAGAGGCAATGTAAAAAATATAATAATTATAACCTCACAGATGCACCATATTTATTTTTATCCGAGAGATGCACTTTAGATTGGAATTCAACAAAGGATTAATTCCTGGAGATTAGTTTTTAATTAAACTGTGTTGGCTGTGAAAAAGTAATTTATTTAGCTCCATGTGTGATGTATGTTTCGTATCTGTGTGTGTGCCTGTAGTACTCTTAATTATTGAGTTCAGTTAAACATTGTTAATGGAGAGTTACGAATGTAACAGCGGTACTGAAAGCACTCAATGACTTCCTTTACTCACGCGCAGTTTGAGTATTAATACTAATAAAGTAACACTCATGACCCCACAACTATTCTGAGTGACATAGAACCTTGAGTGACACGATTCTGAGGGACACATCCAACTCTTCTTTGGTATTTTTTATATTTTAAAATCTTATTTTTATTTTTTACAGATATTTGTTATCGACCACAGGATTATCAGATATCAGTATTTATCAAAACATCCATATTAAAGCATCCTTTAGTGCTCTTGCTATTTAACGTGTCATAGGTGTGTTTGTTCTATAGTGACCGTGCTGATCCGGTGCTCACCACTGTCTAAATGTGTCTACTTGTGTTTGCCACTTCCTACTTCATTTTTTATTTATACGTCTTGCAGCCTCTTCTTCTGTCACTTCCAATCATGTCTCTGTGTTAGCAGGAACTGTGTGTAGTCAGACTGGAGGACAGCTCAAAGAAGCACATATAGTTGCGTGTTGTTGAAGACGCTTTGTGATTTAAATGATAAGAGAAAGCTTGAGAATGCATTATGTATTAGCCAATGTACGTGTACTGTAATTCCAATTAGGCTCTACTCCGAGGTGAACTGAGGGGAACCAGGAGGGTCAGCAGGAACGCAGGATATGAAGGCAGGAATTCAAATGAGGGTTTGAAAGTTTGATCGGACCAATCGGCAATCATTTAGCATCCTGCGGAAAAACTAGCGGGAGTCGGGACAACCTTGACAGTGAAGTGAGGAGGTAATGGCAGGAGCTGGAGGCGGTTTGATGCGGGCCGCTGCTGTCACGGCGACTGTTTGTTCTCACAGTGTGCAGAAAAGACGACAGCGCTTGATTGGAGAGGCAGGAGAGCTGTTGTTTGCGCCTTTAGACAAGACTTAGGAGAGGCTCTTAACCTTACCAACATGTACGCACTCAGGCAGACCACAGCAAAAGTACATACGCCGATGGACAGCTTTTAATGTTCCCCAGGCGTTTGACCTTTGAGAGAGAAAGGGAGGGCATGACGGATGTATTCCCACTTCAATCACATTGTATTGGCTCTGAGTTGTTTGGTTCGGCCTCAAGCAGGAACAGCAGGGGAGGCACAGAGACAGGTGATGGAGGAGAAGATGTGGACTGCTGAGGGTTGTTGGGACTGACAACCTCCAAATAGCATAGGGAAAAAATATTTGTTTTGTGTGTTGGATTGTATTACAAATTGCAGAGCCCCACTACTTATGGGGGTCAAACATAAACCGAAGCTGGGGCATAAGAAAATGCTCTTTGTATAGCTCCCTCCAGATTTTGTAAACAGAACGCCTGCATTCTAAAGGCTGATACCTAAAGGAACGCTGGCTCTAATGCATTTTCAATTGGAGAGTTGGCATTCACCACTAAACAAGGCTTTTTGGGCCTTGTTAGAAAACCATGGAGTGTGTGTGCGTTCGTGCGTGTGTGTGTGTGTGGTGTGTATGGGGGTGTGTGGGTGTGCGCGCGTGTGTGTGTGCGTGTGTGCGTGTGTGTGTGTGTGCGTGCGTGCGTGTGCGTGGGTGTATGGGGGTGTGTGGGTGCGTGCGTGTGTGTGTGTGTGTGCGTGTGGGTGTGTGGGGTGTGGTGTGGTGTGTGTGCGTGTGTGTGTGTGGTTGTTGTGTGTGTGTTGTGGTGGGTGTTGTGCATGTGTGTGCAATGTATGTGTGTGTGTGGGTGCGCGTGTGTATGTTTTTGTGTGTGTTTTAACGTGTTATGTGTGTAAAATGTATGTTGTATTAAAATGGCAACTGTAATAATTTCTGAAGTTTAACTGTTATGATGGACAAATTGCACCAAAAACATAATGGACCTCAACAATTTGACAATGAAATGTTTGTGTTGTTTCATCAAGCACCACAAATCCTTCTTAAATTAGTGCACTTTGAAAATGGAGCTGGCATTTAGACTCTTTATACTGGTTGATGTATGTCACAAACAAAAAAAACAACGACCATTTGTTTCCTCAGTCTAAAAACTTCCCTCATTAAAAGGATTGGGATAGAACATTTATATCAGTACCAGGCTGTGTGTGCAGCTACACATCACTCCTTGAAAAAGCCTTTACAATACAGGAAGTGGAAAGTGCATTGTTCTGTCTTTTGACCCATGTGTGTTACAGTGATTGCACTGTAGTAGTTGTTATTTTTAAAATGCTCAGAGTCCATTAATTTTAGAATTACTAATCAAACAAGGTGGTCACTTTTACTTCTTTACCTCTTTACATCGTTATACATTGTAATATACCATGCATATATTTAAAGGTCTTATATTGGGTGAAATTTGCTCTTGAGCCATGTTAGAATGTCGTTACCTCCTCAAAAAACGTACATGGAGTTGTGTTTTGTTTCATTCACACATGTTGGAGTAACCCTAAGTCTGCATCTCCAAATCTTATAACGCTCTGTTTCCACCATGTGATATCTTGAAATGTACCTTTTGGTTAATAGAGACTGGCAATTCCAGGTCTGAAATAATCCAAATTATTCTAGTGAAGGTGTATGGAGCATTTCCTGTATTACCACATGAGTGTTTTCTTGTCTGAGAGAAGAACTCAGCCTAAATATGCAGGGTGTGTGTGTTAAACATGTGGGAATGAAACAAAACACAACTCCAGGTCTGTATGTGATGAGGAAACAACACTGTAACATAGAAAATCAGAAAATGGCATAATATAGGCCTTTTAAGTTTACAGTATTTAAGCATATGACTCTCTCTCTATTCACTCATTCATTCAGTCCCTCCTCCAGCAGCATTGCTTTAAACGTGTAGCAGAGGACCTAAAGTTGTGCTGTGGGCTGTGATATCAGCATTCTCCTCCACACCTTTCCCCCGCTCTGCGCTGTATTTCCTCACATCTATTTTCAGCTCACCTGTCAATCGGACGCTCAAATGTGCTGTCTCTGACACGTCCTGAGTAATAGCCTGGGAATTATGAGCACACCCCACTCCTCCAGACAGTATTTACAATCCAGATTTTGCCCCTAGCGCTTTAATGCTCAAACCAAGCCTGCCGTTTGCATATATTATCTGTGGATGTGCTCATTTATGGTTCACAGTCTAAACCAGAGCAGAGTGGCCCACAGCGGTAAGATTCGTAGAGTCTGCCACCTGTCTCAGCCCTCCCCTTTTGCAGAATACGCCATGTTAGATTTGAAGTTGCACACATAAGTCTAGTGTGAGGCGGGTGCTGTAGGTAAGAGACTGCTCATTACAGACATGGATGCTCTCAGTTCAAAGCCTGCCTCCCGGTCACATCAAGGCACGTCTATTTGTACTGCTTTTTAATGATGCTAACTCCTCCAAATAGCTTTCTCAAAACATATGAGAAGACGAGGCATGTAAAATAGCTGGCTTTACAAATTTTGATGTTGATATTTTTGTATTTTATCATTACTCCTAATAAATACATTTCTATATATGGCCCCTATTCGCATTCTTAAACATTTGAGAAGACGAGGCACGCAGAAGTACCAAGGTTTTTACTTAGATGTTGGTATTTATGTATTTTATCTTTACTCATAATATAATACATTCCTATATATAGCCTTATTAACTCTACTGGCTCAACAGCATTAGAAATGGGTTGATGTAGAGCTGTCAAAATATATTCACGTTGTTTCCCATTGCACAGAGAAGCATCATAGAACATGTGTGAACTGCATTTGTGTCTCCAAGGAGCTCACTGACCTTACAGCATGTCCTTGCAGGGCCTGTAGTTGCCATTGGTGCTCACATGTTGTAGAAATGAAGGTATAATGTTTGGATCTGTATCAGAAAGCACATCTAATAATAAAGAGAGAATAAAAGAGAGACCAGGGGAAGACATACGATAAATTCATATCAACAAAACACCAAAGCAAACGTTACTGTATAAACACTACCATTCAAATGTTTGGACTCACTTTTTCTTTTATTTTTCTTCTTTATTTACATGATTATTTACATTGTAGAGTCTCTGTGGAGGCATCAAAACTATGTATGAACACATATGGAATGTAGCAAACAAAAAATATATTCAAAATTACTCAAAACTTGTTGTAGATGAAAAAAAAAAAATATATATATATATATATATATATATATATATATGTGTGTGTGTGTGTCTGTGTGTGTATGTATGTATATATATATATATATATATATATATAATGTATGTGTGTGTATATATCAGGAGCCTTCATCAAGAGAAGGCCAAGGGTTTGCAACACTGTCAACAAAGCAAAGGAAAGTTACTGTGAGGATATGAATATAACATACAAAATTATTAGTTAAAAAAATATATTTAGCTAAAAAGTTATTTAGCTTTTATTATTTGCTATATGCATCACATATTTGATGTTTTCTGTACACATCTAAAATGTAGAAAGTTGTAAACATAAAAAAGGGTCCAAACATTTTACTGGTAGTGTATGTTTTGCCAGATATTTTATTGTGTATCAGTACTGAAAATACTGAAACAAAGTATGTTTTAAAATAGTCTTGACCTATAAGTCAGCATTGTACTATTAAAGAAACTACAGTAATTTTGGTTTGAAAATTGCATAATATTACCTCAAGAGGGGTACTTTTTTAGTGTTGCAATAGTTAGACTTTAGTATGTAGACACATCTCAGTATTGGTATTCTATCATATCTTCACAACTCGACTAGACAGTTGTTGTTCATTTTGTTTTCACACTCTTTTAGAATAGGCCATTGTTTGTCTCTTTCAAAAAAAAAAAAAAAAAAAAAACGGAAAACACTTGCCAAGGACCCTGCCTCGCCGCCCCCCGCCAGCATGGTTCTAGTCTGAAGAGCTGCGCTGTTGTCAAGTACCTCTCTATCCTCTAGTTTTGCATTCAGCCCTTAGTAACAGTGAGCGCCCTTAAAAATGTATGTTATCTGATGCTTTCCAAACACGTCCTCCAGCCTTATACCTCTTTCTATCCTCCTCTGGCCTCTCTCTCTCCACTTAATTCTTATTACACCCGGGTGACCTGCTCATACCAACCTCTGTCACCCTAAATTTTTATATTTCCTGCTTTCATCCTCCCACTGGCTGTCGTGACTCATCCCAAGCTGTCTCTCCATGGGCAAAAAGGCAAATTAAATCATTATTCATGCACGACATAGTATTCTCTATAGCTGTTATATGTCAGCGGTGTCAAAATGTAGTTATGCAAGTCTGAACGCTAGACAGACTGATGTTCAGGTGAAGATGGAGTAGATACTTTCCTCCCAGAGGACACAGCGCTCAGTTTTATGTTTATGTTTAAAGATGTCCTTCAAGTGGAAAAGTGGTACATAGCCAGCTGTTTTTTTGAGTGGAGGTTGTGAAATCTATTCTTTTCTTCGGCCACAGATGAGCAGACACGAGCAGTCATTCATAATACATTGCACTTCAGTGCCAGAAATACCCCAACAGGGACGTGCTGTTGTCTATAAGAGTGTGCAAATGCGTGTGTGAATCCAGGCTGGCCTTAATAATAGAGACAGCAAACAGGTGAGACGTGAAGCTGACTCAAACCGCAACCACAAAAGCAGCGGTCCTCACGGGGTTAGCTTGTTGTGCTACCGCAAAGATATCTTGAAGAAGGAGTTACATTGATATTATAATCTGTGTCTGAAGAGAATTTGTTTTTAAGGGACCTATCTTGTCATTTGGTTTGTGGGTTTGTGGTTGCAGTTATTGTGTGTTTAATGTAACCCTTTCCTGTAATCGAGGTAGTTATTTACTCTCATCTCCATCATGTCTGTCCTGGGAAAACCCCAAACAATGGCAGCTACTTTTAAATACACATCTCATGCATTGTTTCTATTGTTATTGTCTATGCCTATGTATAGAAAACTGTTACAATTTTCCATCAGATATTTTCCCTTTATTTGATTTAGCCTACCATCTGCTGGCAGCAGTTGGATTGAACCATGAAAAAAAAAGCAAACTCTTTACAACTTGACCAGCACGCTAATATAAGCATGGAGTTAACAGAAGTGCTCAGAACGAAACTTGGATGCTGTGGAAATGTGGAAATTTGGAGTTGTAATACTTGAATCCTTATTAGAAAGTATGTTTAAAGGAGAGAGCAGAGGGAGACATATGGTCCATTGATTTTGGACTTAAAAACTTCATAGGATTTCCACCTTTGATGTCACAATCCAGGGAAAATTCAAAAAGAGAGTTTTCTGGGGCTCAATTATCAGTGGGTAAAGTGGGCCTAGTGGGTTAAGTTGGGTAATGATTATGAAAATTTTTTGGAGAGCTACCCTGAATTATTCCTACAATACAGATACCTTGTCCTTGGTCTGAAGAATATACTTTTGTTTTGTTTTTTGTACTCTACATTGTTGACAAGCCTCTCGAAGAGCTACAGGCTATTTTCGTTCACTCCATTCTGCACACTGTTCCTTGGTTTAATACTTTTTACTTGTAATGCGTCATACTCAGCTTTCTATGTGAAATACAACTTGACTGGAGACATGATGTTTCCTATTGTATTCCCACACAAGGTTCCCACTATAGAGTATATGGTGCGTGCAAGGAGACGTGATGTGAATGTAGCTCGGAGTTTGTTCTGCTAAAAGTGTCGACTGGAGCAGAATAGCTGGTGTGTAGATGAAAGGCACTCTGGGACAGCCTGTGCCGAGCGGGGGGTCAGATGTCATGTGACCCTGTGCTAGGTCCTCATCATGGCTCCTCAAGCGTGAACACTGTTGTCACGCGCACAGAAACTGCAGCTGTAGCTTGCTATTATTACAATGAGTCCACTTTCTATAAAACTTTAAGAAGCACCACGGACAATAGTTCCTGTATCCAAGGACATTTATTGTAGATGCAAGCAATGAATTTTGTTTGTGATGCCTGGGGGTTGTGTTGTCTGTGGATATCCAGCCTCAAGATATGCCAGTGTAACAATGCACAGCCGTTACCAAGGATACCTCAAGCTCCGTGCTTAGTGCTTTGAGCATATTCCATGTTATACGCTCAACAATGGAAGCAGGAGCATGGCCAGACCTGAATGGTGTGTGGAGTGTTCAGCTCTCGTGGTTCAGTAATGATGGTAAATGAACTTGTGATTCAGAGTCCCTGCCTCTTTACAACTGCAGGACCACACTCTTAACTAAAGTGCAATGTCAAAATCCCCCAAAATGGTACTTGATTTTCCCCAATACTCGGTTGCAGTTTCTTTTTGGTAACATTAAAAATAATTACATTTTAATAGCCTTAATGAACAAGACATTCAGGCTTAGTAACTATTTAATAACTCCCAACCACAAGCCTGAATCATTCTTATTAAATGTTTTTGTTCATTATAAATTTAAGACTAATTTAGGTGCATAACTATTAAAGTACAATCATATAATATAGTGTGAAGCTATTTGTATTTTTTAAATGTTTTGTTTACATTTATACAATCTGTTTAAATGATTGCTACATTGACAGCACCAAACTGTGGCTGTTCAGTGGCTCTGTCCAATGCATTTGTCTAAGCTGGAGGGTGCGCTACTTGCTCTCCATGGAGATGTTATTTCTTTAAATACTAGCATTAAAAACAACTTTAAACATATCTCCCTTGTATGTGTTCAATGTTTATAGCTCTAAAATACTGTAAAAAACCTGAATACTTGATATGTGCAAGATTGCTCTTCTCCATAGATCTGACCATTAACCTGTCTCCATTGTGATGACCAAGTTTATTTCCATACTTTGGAATAATAAATGCAAAACTTTTAATATCTCCATGGACACAAGCAGGTGGCGGACCTTCTACCAGAAAAGTTACACACTTCTGATGTGTCAAATGTGAAACAGATCTTAAAATTGTAGCATAACATTAATACAGATACAGTTACAGTTATTTTGTTCACTTGGATAAAACATCTCCACAGTGCTCAACCTGCCTCTCTGTTTTCTCCAGGACTGTGCCTCTCAGTGTGACGCTGAGCTCCTGTCTCTGCTGTTGGACGCGGGGCTCTTGGTGGGGTGTGTCTCTTCTCCTCTGTACCCTGTGCTCAGCTCCCACATGTTGGCCCACCAGAGCGAGGGGGGCTGGGACGTGGAGCGCTCCGCCTCCGCCCTCCTGTCTGCGGGGCACGCTGCAGAGGCGGGCTCCCTGCTGCTGGCCCACAGGGGAACGCATCAGTCACACTTCACCTTCAACACAGCGCTTGCCGTGCTCAAGAAGTGGCTCTGACACAAGAGCAGCTGCGCATAGGCTCTCAGTGTGATCAGGAGGAACGAAGGCCGTGCTACAAAAGAAGATATGGTTTTGGTCCATTTACTTATTTATATTAAAGTTGTGCTGTGTTACCTTTCTGTTGGGGGATCCATCACATGTTTGTCTGCATGGAGATTTCATTATGCCTGGAATGTTCCACATTATCGCATTAAACCTATCCATCTTGAATTTATTACAGGTGTTGTTATTGCCACAATCTCCACATATCTGATCTGGAACTTGCCCTAGAGATAAGTTTTATGCCATACTGCAGAACATTCCACATAAAGCAATAAAGTCTCCATGGAAATAAGCAGCTGGTAGATCCACCATCAGAAAAATTACATAGTTCACCTTTAATAAATCTTGGATAATTATTTTTGTTGTTTGGGATGAACAAAATGTTGGCTTTTCTGTCCTATTGCAGTGCTGCAAATGAAGTATACTGTAATTAATGCAAATACTGAATAGATTTTTGAAGTACTTTATAAACTTGTTAATCTCTCTTAAGCCATTATCCTGGTCTCCCACACCATGGTTCTCAGACATTCTATCATAGGAAAATGCTTAATCTATTTTTTTGACCTATTAACTGTTATTGTTACACCTCACTTAAAGCTATGGCCACTTGTTGCTGTATGTTATCTTATAATTTTTCTGTTATGCCTTATGTAATTCTAACTTGGACCAAATTTCTTGTATTGAAGATATAATAATGAAAGCTACTTTTTTTCTTGTCAGTCAAACACTTGTGTAGAGATAACATGTTTCCCTGTGTTACATCAACAAAGTACGTCAGTATTTGTCTGTCCTGAGACCTATGACCTATGACCTTTGCAGCCCATAGTTACAGGCAGATGCAACTAAAATAAGGATGATTAAGCCTCTATTCCCAGTACAGATCTGTGTAATTTCTTCACCATCACAATCTGACCATTAAATTGTTAGTTGTTATTTTTCTCACACTTCTGGTACATTGTCAACCAAATAATAATAAGTAATAAAACTGGGAAAAATTAGTCCACTTTTGTGTTGAGCGTGAACAGCAATGAAGCAGCCGTCAGCCTGTGCTCTGTAATTGGGTTTGGTTGGTGAACATGTCAACAACAGCTGTCTGCCTCCAAGCTAAAGCAATGCCGGATACCTCTAATACACCCACATCTGTTATACTGAGATCCTCCCCCTCATTGCGGCGCATGTACTGCTTGTCTTGTAGTAATTGCAGTGGCCTGGAAGCATAGGTGCACATTTGCCTGTTGGTGCGTGGCAGGTTTGGTCTTTGCACAGTCCAGGCCTCTTCCCTATTGTTTGCTATTGTTTTCACCCTAATAGTGGCTAATTAATTCTCTCTAAACAAATGAGCCCCCGATTGTGTTACAGGCATGTGCTAAGACTACAGAGACTACATCGCTTCACGCTGGGGTAATAGTGGTGACAAAAACACAAAGAGCATGCTTAGTTGGACTTTAGAAATACAGCTTTGAGTTTGGAACATGAGAAATCTCTAATAAACACTCATAAATCATGACATCGAGGGAGTTTTTTGTTTTTCATTGTGTCCATAGGAGCTGTATGGTGCAGCTGGGAGAAATGACAATGATAATAAAATAGAATTTAAAATGGTAATAATAATACGGGTTTGACAAAGTCTCTCAAATCGCTGTAGCCATTATCCATTCACTCCATACTTAGTCATGGTAAGTATGCTTCAACCCACAGCTGTTCTATGGCTGACTGATGTAGTGAGGCTGCCATGTTGTGCTTTGGCCCTCCTCCTCCAGCCATAGATAAACATGGCAATCTTTAAGAGCTTTCTGTGTTTTTGGGCATGGTTTTGTGAGGCTAATGTGAGTAAACCCTAATATACAAAGTGTTGCCATTGCGTATACTTCTTTTTTTAATTTAGAAACATTAAACATTTATGGAGCAATGTTTAGCTCAACCTTTTAGTCGAGAGTTGTCCAAGTCTAAAATATTTCAGAAAAATCAACATAAAACACTTCAAGGTGTATTGTTTAAAGGAACAGTTCGGAATTTTGGACATAGGGCCTCATTTCCTAGTGAGCCAGACTGTTGAAGACAGGTGGAGACACTTTTAAAAATTTTCCATCCAGTCCTTGTATTTGCAGAGGTCGCTGGTGCTAGGCTAGTGCATGTCAATAGCCATAGTTAGCCTGCCACTAAAAATAGTCTTAGCCAATCCACAAAACACTTGAGGTAAAACAATTATAACGCCAGGCTGTCGATGTAAATGTCTGTGTTGATGGAATTATTTTAGAAGTAAAACCAACCTTGCATTTGAAGGATTTGTGTCTGAGCAGCAGCAGCAAGTTGTACTTCCTGATAGAAAGTTTTGTTAGTGAAGCACTGATATATGAGAAAATAGTTCCTCAACATGTGACAATTGATGCGATGCAAGGTCAGTTTTATTTCAAACATTATTCTATTAACACAGATATTTACATCAATAATCTGGTCTAATAACAGATTTGCTTCGGGTGCTTTGTGGAGTGGGTAAGACTGTTTTTAGCACCAGGCTAACTATGGCCATTGACATGCACCAGCCACCTCTGTAAATACAAGGAATGGATGGAATTTTTAAAAAAGTCTCTCCACATGTCTCCAATATTCTGGCTCACTAGGACATGAGGCTGTACGTCCAAAATTCGGGACTGTCCTTTTAACTTTTCTGGTGCAGGTCCATCGAATGATTTCCTCCATGGAAATATTATTGCTTTGTCTGGAATGTTTCACACTGTGGCATTAAACCTTTCTATCTTCATGGAGACCAAACTAGAACAAGTTACAGGTCAGATCTGTGGAGAGATGACCCCGCTCACAGTCAGAATGTCTGTTTTCCTAAGTATTTTTGAACTATAAAACCAACTGTAATTGAATAAATGTAAGGTAGATCTGTGTAATGCCATGTTGTGGAATATTCCAGGCAGAGCATTGACGTCTCCATAGAAACAAGTAGAAACTTTACACAGTGCACCTTTAAACCTTGATGGCACGGGAGCTGATTTGAGTTAATCCCACTGTTATAAACGTCTTCTATACATTTCCTCCATAAGGACCTTGTTTGTTTGGAGATAACTGCTGCTCTCTGACCCACATATCCTCCATGAGTTTGCCTGAGCTGCACTCTTGTTTGTTTTCCAGTCTGTTCAAAGTATCTGATCAGATTCAGTTTATTCTCTTCTCCTCCGAGGGTCCTGGATGTGCTGCCATTGAAAACACTGATGGCTTGTGCCTCTGTTTATGTTAATAACTGCAAACAGAACATATATTACTTGTAAAAATATCGTTTGAGGGCAAGATGGAAAAAACCCATTTGTGTTGTTTGTCAGTGAGTATTAGAAAGGATGTTCCCTGGAGCAGACAGCTTTGTTTGGGAGCAAATACAGAAAAGTCCTATCAAATCCAACATAATGAAGATGAATGAAGAAGCATAGAAAGAGTTCATTTTATGTTAATACTAAATGTAATTGCACATCATTGTGTTGAGGCCTTCTGTTTGTTTGTCTATTGAGACTCCTCTAATCAAAATATCAGCTTAATTTAATTAGAAAAACCGCAATAATTCCATTAACCTTTTTCTGTGAGCTCATATCCTTGGGTGTTTTTGAGTGGTAAAAAAATTTTGAACCGTTTCCATGGCAATTAAAACTTAAAAAGTATATGTCCTGAATGGTCAAAAGTCCTTAAAATGGTGTTTGAAAAAGTCATATGATATTTGCTCATTCCTCACTTCAGACCAATAAGGCAGAGTGAGCTACTTGTTTGTCAGTATTTTTATTTTTTAAGTTATTTTATCATTTATTGAGTTTTAATTGTCTTTATGTAAATGTAAGAAGCTAAGAAGTTTCTGGGTCATGCTGAAATATTTGTCTGTTTCTTCAGCAGTCATTGTTTTCTTCACAGGTAGAAAGGAGAATACAATACAAAATACAATGCAACAATTTCAAAGTTAGACTATTTTTATTTGTTTTGGGAAGTTTAAGAAAGGCCTAGAGACATATAAAGAGATTTTCAAAAGTACTGCCGGACAGAGGACACTGAAGACTGAGTGGATTAGCTGTGGGGAGTTTTGGTCTTGAGTCTTGCTCCATCTTTATTATTGAGCTGACCCCATTAAGTTCTGGGACCAGTCTGAGTGCACGCTAATGATATTATTATTTTATTCATCTTTATTAGGGAGACAGAAAGCACACAATATTTTACTGCAGCTTCAAAAATCACAATCCTTTTGGTGACACTTTAAGATTTACGTTATCTTTAAATATATCGAGATACAATGAAATTACATACACAGTGCATTACATTGACATACAATCTAGGTGTATAAAGATCAGATTAATGCATGATGTTACTGCTAATAAAAATGCTTTATCAATCACAAACTTGAAAGAAAAACGGGTAAGCATTGCAAGGATTGACTGTGAGTGTTGACAGTGCACCCTCTGCTTCATTTTACCATTTGAAAAAGGTTGTTCCAGGTCTGTCCACATGCCTGAAAAAGATGCATATGAATACAAGTGTTTGTGAGAGCTATAGGAACCAGTTTCAATATCCATTTCCTACTGTCACTGTTTGAAACTTTGATAAAGCAGGAAAGGACGCATATTTCAGTATTTTCTGGTCTACATTATAATGTTGTTTCCTCATCACAAACATACAGAGTTCTGTTTTATATAACCCTGCATAGTTAGACTGAGTTCTTCTCTCAAACAGAAATCACTCTATTCCACCTTGTGATGTCATGTGGTAATAGTGCTCTACTGTGTTTTTAAAATCCATACACCTTTATTATTTGTCTAATTTCAGCCCAAAAGTTAACTTGAAAATTACTACTACATGACATCACAAGGTGGAACAGAGCATTTTCAGGCGTGGAGATGAAGACAGACTAATAATGCAGGATTACTCAAGCATGTATGAATGAAACAAAACACAACTCTAGGTATGTTTTTGAGGAGGTTGAGGCTACGTTTATATGATGACAGTCTGAACAGAAGACACAAACTGGCGTCGCATCTACTTTTTATTCCGCATTAGGACAAGTGTTTTCAGGAGAAAATCTGCGTGCATATGGTGACGCCAAAGTACGTGGAATTTGATTGGCCTTCACTCAAAGCAAAAAGGGCATCTTTGGACATACGGAAGTTTTCAAGCCACGCATTTTCATCAGCTACTCTTTCCAGAAAGTTGTCCCACCATCAATTGGTTCTCCCAGGTCTCGTCCATACCCGTCTGGCTCGCCTGCGATGAACTTGTGCATCCAGAATTTGACAGAGGTAATTGTAGATCCTTCTCTGTTCACTGTAGTGTCTATGTATATTCTGTCAATTTGTTAGGACATTTGTTTCTGTGTACTGTACGTATGTGACGTAAACACGTACACGATGTGAGCAGATCTGACCACAGTTTTGCATCTGTAGACTGAAACGCTATGGCGGAGTGTATTCAACTTGTCCACTCAGGAGGATGGTTTCAGATTTTTGCCCCCCAAAACGCCATCACCGTCTAAACAAAAGGCATTTTCGATAAAATATTTTGTCGTTTTTACCCACAAGCTTTCTCTTGTAAACAGGCCCTGAATCTCACAAGAGTCAAGTTTGCATAATATAGAACCTTCAAAAAGTTACATAAAGTGTGACTCAACTGTTCTTGGTTCAGATTGACTTTTCTCACACTGAAATGTTCTATTTGACCAGAATTACATTTCATATTTCATCTTTGACCAACGAAATATAAGAGATCGCTGAGCAGTCCTTATATGTGTCAGCTGTGGCCTACAGTTAGCATAATGGTTCCTGGAAACAATTTTGCTGTCAGTTCTGTCTGTCAGTTTCATTCACTTGCACTAAAGTCGTCATAGTTACAGTCACCACACATCAGTCCCTTCGTTTATTCATTTCCTTCATAGGTTCACATAGACTTTGACAAATTGTGACTCCAACCTGCTTACTTCCTCAGGTGAAGTATTATTTTTTTTGTAGTTTTTAACGTTGTCATCCAAATATTGACATCCACTCATATCTCGCTGTCCAGTACTTTATCTTTAAATATTTTTACACAACTCAAAGCAAAAAACCCATAGATATCCAGCTGGACAGGAAGTAGTGGTGCTAACAGTGTAGTTGCCAGGTGTGGCTGCGCATAGAGCCAATTCCATCACTTCTACAAACTAAAAAAATAAAACCAAAAAGAAGTTGGTGTTGACAAATCCCACCGAGACTTCAAGAGCTTCTTTCTCTGTGCCTCTCAGGCAGCTCACTCTCTTTTCATCTTGTTTGAGCTGTTCCTAATAAACTGACATATAATTACATTTTTATTGACTCCCACCTTCATTTAGCATTCCTCTCCCAGCGCTTTGCTAACATATTCCTCAGTCGTCTGGGGTTAATCCTGTGGGCCATGTGCTGGAACAAAAGCAGAGCGTGCATATCAGTGAAGACCACTTTGTCAGAAATAACATGGGCTTCTGGTTATACTTACTCCCTTTTAAGCTGCTGTGTGCCGGAATATGAGAGCTCATTTGTCCCACAAGTATCTGACTGACGCCACCCTATTTATAGAGAGGGAAAGAAGACCTTAAAAATAACCAAGGCCGCCTCTAGAGAAACTCACTGAGCACGTAGACTTTTATTAAGTTGAAAATGTGGTGTATTCTGATATTTAGACATTTGTTGTAATTGCATGAGGTGAAGGTGGGGCAACAAAATTACTTCAGAAGCTGTACTTTATTATTTATATGTTTTATAGAGCACATCATTCTGTGACTAAGTCATTGTTTCCCAGAGACTTGGTCATGACCCTCAGGTGGGTCGCAAGAGATTTTTTGGGGTTGCCTTGATCTGTATGTAAGTCTCCAATATACAGTTCTCACATTGATATGTGTGCTGCACTCTGCTCCTGCACCCCGTACTGGAACATGCTACAAAAGCACAGACAGGCCCACTTATCTCAGTAGAAATGTTAAGACATGTTTTGTATAATTTCTAATCTTTTTGTAATGATTTTACTGAATTTTTTTTTCCAGTATTGCTGGTTCAATTGAAAGTTGAAAAGAAAAAGAAATGGGGTACATTTAATGTCCAAATAGGCGACTTATGGATCCCTTTTACTGCTGGTTCAATGATTGTTTTTCATTGCTTAAAACTTGATTAATACTAATTGTTCAGAGAGACACGGTCACTCAGTCAACAATAAAATGTCCCCATTAATGTTCAATAATGGTCAAATCCACCTTTACGAATAATGTCTATTGACTTGGGTTGGGAAGATTGATGACTTTTAAAATATGGGTCCCCAGAAAAAAAGTTTGGGAAACACTGATCTAAGGAGCTTAAAGTGCATAAGACAGGTCAGATTAAACCTGGCTCACACCAAATTGATATATGTGTCACTCTAATTGAGTTCTACACAGTATCAATCTGGGATCGCTCTCACTGAAAGTGATCAGAAAACATGGAGAATAATGATGATTATTTGAATCTGATTAGTCGAAGCGCCACAACAGCAGAACAAGACGAAAAATCTAACTTTGGCTAAATCAGTTGAGAGAAAAGCACAGACATCTTCCTTGAGCCGAAGTATGTCTGTTGGTTTGTTTTGGTTCATTTGGGCGTTTCGCTGAGTTTGGTTGCTGTGACAAGATGGATTTTCCTGAGTTTCTGAACTCTCAAATATCACTAGAATCCATCTTGTCATGTAAGGCTAAGTAAGACTACTCATTTCCTTAAAAAATACATTTTTTATTTTAGCAGTTGCAACCTGAAAATAGGAGCTGTTTGAAGCACTTGCACTGACTACACATTGGTGTCCGCCCCTATGGCACTTCTCCATCTGAAAAGCTGTTCTAAAGCTGTGCACACTAAAAGGCATTCATGTGAATATTACTGATGTGCCTATTTGAACATTGGGTAATGCAGCTTTAAATGAATTAGCAGTTTGCCAGGGATAACAGCTGTTTCATTTAGTCTGCTACTTCTTAAGATCTAAAATGCATGCTCTTTTCCTATACATTGATTTGCTGTTTAGTCGTGCTCTGTGTCCCTTGTATAATGCCTGAGCTTTGGTGTCCTGTGTGTAGTATTTCCTTTAGTGCGTGTACAAAAACAGCATTCATTCAGATAGTGTTGTAGTAGCCCCCTCCTGCTGATGTGCTTTAGTAAACACAGTGGAACAACAACAAAATAAACCCAGATGTGGTGCTATACAAGACCAAATCCACCGCACGTAAACATTCACTTATCGCCTCTTTGCCTTTCTTCCTTAAAAATGTATCGCCTCATTGTAATTCAGCATTTGTGTTTAACTTCTATTGTTGCCGTGACAATGTAGATGCATTAGCTTTCTCCTTGACTGAAAAACAATGTTGAAAAGAAGAAAGTAGCTTGGAAAATAATGTTTTTGTACTTTTAACTAGCTATAAGCTTGCTTAAAGACGCACTAAAATATGTAACTTTTCCGCCCAGTGTTTACCTCCATGAACATGTTGTTGCTTTTCGAGTATGGCATTAAACTTGTATTTATTAAATTACAGTTCAGTACAGCGGGGTTGCCTCTCCACAGATTTAACCTGTACTGTCTCCATAGAGATACACAAGATTAATATCACACTGTGGACCATTTTAGGAAAAACAATAACATCTCCATGGAGACAAGCAGTGGGCAAAACCTCCATCAAAATAGTTACACAGTGCACCTTTAATGTTACATATTTTATTGCTTATAGATATGATTATAGCACATATTAGAATAACCACAGAATTACACACACATGACTTAGCAGAGGGTTAGGGATACTGTGTAGAATTCATTTTTGGAGAACCACAAGGTGAAAGAGGGGAGCTTAAGATCTGAACCTCCCCAGAGAAGAGCCTCCAAACTGGGATGTAATGACTCACACCCTCAGTGTTTAAACAGGGTCTCGGAGGAGTCGTGAGGAAGACAACAAAACATGAAAGAGAGTGCACAGGAAATCATGTTTGCATTCAAGGAAATCCCTCACAAACTCTCACACACTCCTGTCGACACAAGGAATCCTGGGAAATCGCTGTAAGAGGCTGTTCTTGTTCTTGTTTTTGTGGCCACCTCTGTCCTCTGCAGGCACTTTTGTATACATGTAGTAAAGGTGAATATACAAAAGAGCTTAGAGCGTATAAATGTATATAACTAGAGGAACTAAGATATCATTATTTGGGCTGTAATCTGTGAGTCTTTTAGTCCGTTATAAGAGTTATAGGCCTGTCCCCAGCACAGATACTGTATATTGTAAAACAGCTCTCAGATATATTGTAAAAATGAGACTGCTGTAATGTCTGCATCTTAATTATAAAGGACTGTATCGTCTCTGAACCAATAAATACGCTGTTAGCATGCTAGTTGCATTACCATTGCATTACTATGCTCTGGTGTCTAAAAATTGTAAAAAGCTCATATAAATGATCACCGAAGTAAATAATTTTAATGTTCTCTGTGTGTTACGAAAGTTTGGACTAATTCAAACTGTTTTAAAAATAGATTTTGATTTAATTTTTCTTAATATTATAAGGAATTATATGGACATCAGTAGAAAGGATAAAGTATGTAATAAGTAGGGATGTAACAAGAACCGAAATACCGTGATGTCATATCCTCAAAAGTACGGCTCAATATATCGAATTATATCGAGTTTCTCTGCTTAAATTCAGTGTAGACTACATGAAGAAATAACAGTTCTAAGCACTTTTAAGTCTTAGTTCTTCGGGTTAAGTCTTGTCAAGGCATTTTGAGAGGAAAAAGTAGCGTATTGACAGTTTTGTTAGTCTCCACAAAATATCGCAATAAATATCGTACCGTGAAATGGATATCGTGGTAGTATCGTACAGAGAAATTTGGATATCGTTACATCTCTAGCAATAAGTTAGCTGGAGTGATTTGACACTTTAATCTGCCTTTTCCATAAGATGCAGTTTACTTACTCTGTGCACATTGTACTTTATGTGCAAGATCCAAAAAATTCTGAGAGTAGATTAATTGATGCACAGGCCATGTCTTTCATGAATCAACCATTTCTTTTACAATTTATTGCAGTTACAATTTAATTTTCTGTCACACAATCAAAGTAATGCATAAGGAAAGGTGAGGGAAGTGTCTTGCTCAAGGACACAATGACAATATGAAACACCAGTAATAATGAAACTTAGAAAGATTTGTTTAGTTTTGTTAAAATCATTCCTCTCTTTCCACCACCCAAGGCCAAGAATTTTTAACCAACATTCCAAGAGAAACAAGTCTGTGAAACATTCTGCAAAATCACATTCTACTCGTAACTTCCACTAATAGAAAATTCATCTAAAGTCTTGATAATCTCCATGGAACCAAATCAGACTTGAAGTTAAAAGCCGTGTAAACGTGACATGGCAGAATGAGGCCGATCACAGGCGCAGAGATGACATGTGATTTCTCCAAACTGATGTGATGATTTGCTTTGGACACATTCGATCCCTCATCTCCTCAGTATTCTGTCTGGTCCAACCTTCAATAATACATCAATACACTATAGCACACTTGTAGATGTCCAAATGCTGCTGTGCTCTGTGTGCTAAGTGGAAAATGGCTCCTTTACAATGCAGCAAGAACATGAGTTATGCACAGATCAATGGCATTGGGTAACACTGTAATGACGGATGTTGCATAGACTGTCTACTCCTTAAAGGGACAGTCTGGAGTTTGGGACATAGGACCTCATTTCCTAGTGAGCCAGAGTGTTGAAGATGTGTGGAGACACTTTTTAAAATATTCCATCCAGTCCTTGTATTTGCAGAGGTCGCTGGTGTTAGGCTAGTGCATGTCAATGGCCATAGTTATCCTGCCACTAAAAACAGTCTTACCCACTCCACAAAGCACCTGAGGTATATCTATTATTACACCAGACTATCAATGTGAATGTCTGTGTTGATAGAATAATTTTAGAAGTAAAACCAACCTCACATTCGAAGGATTTAGGTCTGAGCAGCAGCAGCGAGTTATACTTCCTGATAAAAAGCTTGGCAGCGGCGGACTGATATCACCTAGCAGAGGAGTCTCCAACCTGTAGCTCGGGAATTACCAGTAGCTCTCCACCCCCTTCCAAGTACCTCTCCAAGGGATTTCTGAATTATACATATTGCGTTGAATAAGTCGAATTTGATTGATTAAATGCCTATTTCCTATGTATAATTTTGATTAGGGGTGTCAAATTATCGCGTTAATTGCGATTAATTAATTACAGTCATATTTAGCGTGTTATGTTTTTTAATCGCGTTAATCTCATTTTTAATCTCTAACTTTACTGTTTCTGTATGCGAGTTGCTTTATTATAAAACCTGTTTTTCTGTGTTGTTGGGACAACAACACACACACACAAAGAACACATTTATAATTTTTTTTATTTAATAATGTAATTCCACTCATTGCCGGAAACCCACACAAAACGCGCGCAGTAAGAGCGACGTAAACATTATGTTAACGCTGGCGGCGTCAGTCGCACAATGGACGAGGTCGAAGAGCCAGTAGAACAGAGGCAGCAGTGCACAGGTAAAAACACATTCGTGTCTTGGAAATTATTCTCCCGATGTGAAATATAAAAGAAAATAACAAATATAAAATCGCCTACAACTTAAATGTCACTGGTGAAAACAACCTGCATAGGCTCATGATGTCTGCACTACTGTCCTATAGTGACCTGCCACATGAGGGGACACGCACACAAACACACACAAACACACACACACTTCATCATCGTCATTAACCTGAGAACGCGCGGACCACGTTTCCTTCCGTAGTTACTGCGCGGACACCGACGTGCTCCCGTGAGCCGCGTGTGGACCGTGTTTTCTCGCGTGCGCTGCGTAAACCGCGCTTCCTCCTGTGCGCCTCTAAACCAGAACTAACACCAAGACTAAAACCAGGACTAATCCAGTCCAGGACTAAACCAGGACTAAACCAGTCCAGGACTAAACCAGGACTAAACCAGAACTAAAACCAGAACTAAAACCAGAACTAAAACCAGAACTAAAACCAGAACTAAACCAGGTCTAAACCAGGACTAAACCAGAACAAACACCAGGACTAAAACAGGATTAATCCATTCCAGGACTAAACTAGGACTAAAGCAGGTCTAAACCAGGACTAAAACAAGGACTAAAACCAGTGATCTCATATATAAAGCATTTCTCTATCAATAATATTTTTAATATGGTTAAGGAAAGACTGGACTTTTTATTGTCTTTAAGTAGACAAAAGTTATTATGTTCAGATTTCCTCGTCTTTGCTGCTTTACAGCAAACAGTTTCTTATTCATGGAGACTTGGGCTCAACAGCCAAATTGGAGAGATTTGTTAAACAATAAATGACTTTATAAAGTCACTTTTTTTTGGTTCTATATCAGTCTTTTGATCTGCCACAATAATGTAATAATGAATTTAAATGAAAATACCTCAAATTGAAGGCTTTTCTCAGTAATTTTTAGGTGAGATTAAAATGAGATTAATTAGATTAATTAATTACAGATCATAATTAATTAATCTCTCAATTTTTTTAATCGCATGACAGCACTAATTTTGATGTCTAATTTTGTGCACTGATAACTGGATAATGGGTTAAGTTTTGTAGACATCTAACTGTACCTTATTTTCGGCTTACTATGACTTAGTAGTTCTAGTAAACTAGTAAAATTAGTAGCTCTCTGGCCTTTTCATTTTACATAAAGTAGCTTACAGAAGGAAAAACGTTGGAGACCCCTCACCTAGCACTTATCTTCCCTTCAAAGTAAATTCCACTGCTGCTGAGAAAATAGTCCCTCAACATGCAACAATTCATGCAATGCAAGGTTAGATGTTTTAGTGGGTAGGAGTAGGTAAGACTGTTTTTAGTGGCAGGATAACTATGGCCATTGACATGCACTAGCGTAGCACCAGTGACCTCTGCAAATACAAGGACTCGATGGAATATTTCAAAAAGTCTCTCCACATGTCTCCAACACTCTGGCTCACCAGGAAATGAGGCCCTATGTCCAAAATGCTGAACTGTCCCTTTAAAGGTTGTATAGAGGATTTTTTAAAGGGAAATGAAATACAGCGACAGCCCTTTGTCAAACGTTGTGCATGTGTGACACCACCTTCCTCCTCCACAGCCTCAGTAGAAACACCTCCTCCCGCCTCTTTACTCTAGAAATCACGCATGTTTACAGCCGGTGCGCGTTCAGAATTACTGTTGAAGTGAAGAAGTAATTTAGTGACCAACGCGTCAGTTTTAGACCCTTCGTCTGCTTCAGTCGCGCCATCGCTGGAAGGAATCATCAATTGATCACCTCAGTTTGGCTTTGCTCCTTTTTCCCTTCTTTTCTTCTTCTTTCCGTGACCTCAAAAACAAACTTTCTTTTTCAGTGAACTGGTCGTGGATTCTCGTCCGCCATCGCAACAAACTTTGTGCGAATTGCGAGGAAACTACAGTTTGAAAAAGCCTCTAAGAACCGCTGCATAAACCACGTAATCCCCGCGCTGGTGAGTCAGTTACACTAGTAACGTAGGGAGTTTGATTGATGACCTAACAGCCAACAGAAAAAGAGGCAGCCTCATTATCTATTGGCTGATGTTTATCTGCCCTCACTATGTCCACAGTTGATAGATTTTCATTCTTTTTTTTGTTTTGATCATCATAATTACAAGTCTGCTGCGTCTCTGTAATGGTATTTTAAACTTTCATTGACAATTTGAAACAAAAAAAAAATCCTCCATACAACCTTTAAGATTTTTGGTGCAAATAAGTCAAGTTGCACAACCATCATCAACATTTCCTGGGAGTGTGAAGCTAAATGGTGGCACTGCTTTATCTGAAGCTCTTTTACTCAAGTTAGACTTTAATCTGAGCTTTATTTTTAACACAGTCTGACCAGAAAGAGTTGATTTAGCTAGAACTACAAAAGGTGAGATCATTTGTGCTGTTAAACAAGTCTCTCACAAATATAATTAGTTAGCATTTTTTGTTGTTTTTTAGTCACTCACCATTTTTGCTAAAAATCAACCCCTTAACAGGACCATGAATGCTCGTATTGATCACAGGCTCCTCAAAATGTGCAGCTTTAAACGTTGTTCGTCTGTGTTTGCTAAAGTGTGCATTGTGTCACCATGGTAACTGCTGAACATTCCACCATTAGAGATACATGTAGAACACCCCCAGCATGAACAACAGTGTCAAAAGGTTGTGTTCATGTAACATCACAATATTGTAAAATAGTTTAAAACTGCAAGATGCAGGAGAAGGACAGATCCAAAATTTATGTTAGAATTTAGTGTGTAGCTGTCACATAATGGATTTGTTGACATGGATTATGGTTTTATAAATTATTCTCTGTCCGCATAAATTAACAAAAGTCAAAAATGAGTTTAAGCCATGAGATTAATGTGGCAAGTAACAAACAAGAGTGACTAGAAGATCAACATGTGCAGATTTTGATTTTCAGTTTGGAGACAGCAAATTCGTCCCCTGCCCACACCTGAAAATATGACACCATCCAATTTTAGACTGTGAGCACAACCTGAAAATGACTGTTCTTCTTTTTATTCATGATAAACTAAACTAAACTAAACTCTTAATTGCACTATGTTAATATTTTCCCCATAGTTAAACCAGGAAGACAGGCCTGCACAGTACAAAACTCACAACAGTGTGACTGTGTGAAGTCAATACAGTTGTAGCCTGTGCATTGAATTTAGTTAAAGTACCCAATTACTTACAAAACTGAAGAAAAAAAACACAACTAAAGTTTGAAAAGTTGTATAAAGCTATTGAATTGGCGAATATGTGGGTGGACACATTCCAGGGAGCAGAATTTTTGAAGTCCTCACACGAGACATGCACTTTTACACGATCAATATTCACAACGGGGGAGAGGGGATCCTGTGTTTTTCTTTTTCAGAACCGTACTACGATGGAGAGAGGGAGGCCTGGTAAGGCTTAAACTCCAAATAGAAAAGTTGCATCAGTTGGAGTTGAAATTCAGAGTGGTACCTGCGCTATCCACCCACGCGCAGCATCAGCGTCTTTATACTGTTTGTTTGTTAGCATAGCTCCTCTTTACCCAGTGTTTGTGTGTTAGCATAGCTCCTCTGCAATCAGCTGTCCATTCAAGTGAATCTGCTCTGCTCAGTGAGCTAAATTACCACTGATGCTTATTTTACCCTGATCCTCTGGTAAAGCCACAACACCTACTCATTCTATAAGAAAAATGTTCATCTTTTCAAATGATGGTTCTGACTATAGGCAAAGCAGTTATTGATTAAATGTACTCTGATATCTGAGTTGGCTATTACATTAAACATAAACGCACTCAGCCATATGGATTTCTATGTTTGAAGCTTTAAAAGCAAAGCCTTTTATAAGAAATCTATGATGCAAGACAACATCTAAAATATTCATTCAGTTTGATTCTCCAATGATTTAAAGGTGCACTGTGTAATTTTTCTGATGCTGGGTCTGGATGTGATGCTGAGATGTTATTGCTTTGGCTGGAATGTTCTGCAGAAGGCATTCAACTCCCTTATTGTGCATGGTTTAAATTCAAGGTGTTTTATTGCACAGAAATACCATGAATGATCTGACCTGTAACTTGATCTTGTGGTATCATCTGCTTATCTGCATGAAGGTCGATAAGTTTAATCTCTGGAACATTGCAGGCAAAATAATAATAATATCTCAATGGAGATAAGCAAATGACTAACCTTCCTCTAGGAGTTTCACAGAAATTTCTACTAACTTCTAACTAACTAATGTACATTTGTGTAGGCTGCAGTATATGTATGTAGGCTACAGTGTAAACAGGTTTTTGGGAGCCTACTTGCCTGTTGTTTCCGAATGAACTAGGTCCCATCAAATCAGGATTTACAAATAGTTAATTAATAAGAACAAAAAAATAAGAACACTTTGAATCATTCAGAAAGGAAGAGCCTACATGAGATGAAAACAACATGAGGTACACCTGGCAAATCATGACACGCTGCTCCTGGGTTCATGAACAGCACTTGAGCTGCTCTGTTCCTCTGTTACAGCAGCTGTCTCCACTGGGCTTTGTGTCACACACACAAGAAAATAACATGGCAATGCATCAAATGTCTGTTTTGAAACTGAGATACATTATTTACTGATAAAAAAAAAAAAGCAGCACTGTTGCCATGGCAGTTATCAGTTCAAAAGAAAATATTAAATGGTGTTAATAATAGGAAGCTGAAAGCCATAATTATTTGAGGGGTCAACAAATAGAACCATGTTTATTCTATTAAAAAGTTACATTCATTCACCAACCATCCACCAGTATTTCAAAGCCATTATTAATTTACAATGACCATATGTTTAACCAAGATGGAGAGTGAAATATCTTGCTCATGGACACAACAGCATTGTGCACCACATCTGAACCTCTTAACATCTAACATGATTTTGTAATTTTGAAGAATATGTTCTTCAAGGTTTTCAATCCAGTTCATTCCTAAATATGTCAGTCAGCACTTGTGAATAGTGTCCAAACTCATTTTTGACTTTTAGAAATAGATTCAATACTCAATACCAATTCCAGCACAATCTTCAGACTGTACAATGTGATTTTCAGCATTAAATTATCAATGTAAATCCTTAATCATCCAAGTAGGTTCTATAGTGGTCCATACTTGCGATGTGCTCTTATACTTTTTCTGATACAGCTCAAGGTCATTCTAAAGTTATGTTCATTTTTGTGATTTATTTATTTATTTATTTATTTTTTTGATACCTGTTTAGATAAATATCTACTTTTGATACTAGTTTCAGTATTTGATTGGTATCTGTTTTTCAATACTTTTGACAACCCCACTTGTGAATCAGACAATCTACATTAAGTACAGGTAATACCTTCTCACACAAAAGATCCTCAGTACTTTTGTGTACTTCGCTCCTTCAAAACATCACAAACCACAGCTTTTATCATCTCTAGTCTTTGTGTCTAGATGCACTTAACGTCGTTTAAGAAAGCAACTACTAATTTCTGAAACTTTTTGGAACATAATGACTGCTGATGATTGTGGAGACAACAGGAATCAGGTGTGTGACAGTAAAAGCTCTACTCCAGCACAGAGCCGAGCATCATCTGTAACCATGGCAATGGGAAAAAGAGGGAGGGAGAGAGAGAGAGAGTGTCACTGGCAGGATTTGTCATAAGAGACACTCTGGTGTTAGTTAGATGTCAGCAATGCAAGGTATAAAGAGTAGGATGTATCTGTTATGGAGAAACACTGCTGGTTAATATATAGTAAGAAGATGGGGAGGTTGAAGAGGCTGGTGATTTTCCTACTAAGAATGAAACCTGAAACATACAATAGAATAAAAATAGAAATATACAGTGAATGGCTTGTAAGGTGATTGGTTGAGAGTTAAAGGTAGTAAACTGTAATTGGCTGACAGCAACAGTTATAACAAGAGATAGGAGGAAGATAGGAAATAAAAAATATTCTATAATAAGACTTGATATAGAAAATGAGCATCCCAATAAGAGTGCACATGCATTTTAAAATACTTACAGGCTCTTTCTCGAAACCATACACACACTGGACTCGCTCTCTCCTTGCTCCAGGTGTCCTATGGCCTTGTAGTGAGCCGTGAGGAGAGCCGTTACCATGGCAACACTCTGACAACGCTTTGTGTTAGGGCTCTGTTCAAAAATGTACTGTAGCTGTGTGCGTACAAAAGACCAAAGTAATGGCTTCATTCAGTGGCCATGGGATTAGCAATAAGAGCAAACAGGTAGGATTGTTGCAAGTCTGTCCACAAAGACGACCAAGACAGGTGTTTAAATCCAGAGTAAATTCAAATTAAAGAAGAATTACTGTGTCTGCTATAGTTATAATCTATGATATCTGTGGATCATTATGTTATAATCTGGACCTTTAAAATCACAATATTCATCTTTTTCATTTGTACAAAGGTATCTTATGATTATATGACACTGCTGGAGAATAAATTGATCTTTTTTTGTGCACTATGCCCTCTTTCACTACAAAGATGTTATTACTTTGACTCCACAATATTGGATTAAAGTCAGCTCTTTTGCATTTATTGAATTAAGCATGTTTTAAAGCTAAAAATCTCCAGTTAGGTTGATACAGTTGATGCCGTTTATGTATGGTGACAAGAACTTGACTGACCCTTGCACCAAAAAGGTACACAGCACACCTTTAAGTAAATAAGAAATCAGAGTGGGTGTCTGTCCACACAAGATTGCACTGGTGGAAAATGTGAGAAAAATATTTGTACTTTCCCAATTTGGCTGGGACATGAGAATGTTAGAAACTAATTATATACTAATTAAGAATGCAGCTGGAACTTTCAGGCAGCATTCACCAGAAACATCTCCCAGTCTGGATGACATGTTTTTCAGGCTTTGAAGCCTGTGCGTGCCAGCAAACTCTGAGTCTTTAATTAGTTAATTTATACCATTATAAAACCATTTGTCCAATTTCTGTACGTCTTCTTTTCTTCATTATCTTAAACAATATTCATGCTTGACTAATTATGTGCAATAGAATAGAAAAATATCTCTGTGTTAGCTTTCAGAACTCTGCACCCGCCTCACTACAGTTAAAGTGCTTTGTGGGTAAACAAAATGAACACTGGGATTGTGCTTTGTTCAAAAGGATAAACAAGAAAGGCCTTAGATGAACTGGTGGAGGCTTACCCAAGACACAGTGATGATAAAAGGCTTGTGTTTGTGCCTATGCTGTTAAAACATGTGTTCTTATGTCTCTGTGCAGATCAGCATGCTGTAAGGGTTACTTAACTTATGTGCTTGTTGTAGGGCAGGAGGTTCTTCCTTGCATCATTCAAACACTAGTATGTGAATTATGACCATTGTGGACATACTGGCTATTCAAAGCCTGATCTCATCCATCTCATCTGGGAATCTGGAAATACCAGGTGTCACAGTGGGACAGCAGTGGCAAGAAAAAAAAAAAAGAAAAATTAAAAAGCAAGACACTTCACCCACATTGTCTAGTATGAATGCAGTGTATGAGTGATTAGTGTTTGCCAAAGGGGCTGGAGAAGAATGTGAAGAAGTACTATATAAGACTGGTGCATTATTATTATTATTTTTATGAAATAGCTGGGCTATCATTATTATACTGTATTCTCGATCACCTATTTTATTTAGAATTAGATATATTTGATTTACTTTTATATCATCCCACAAATCTGTTTATGTGTGTCTTATTTGACATCTTTATATTTAACTGTTTTAGCTTATGTTCAATTTCAATACAACTTTTTTTAAGTAAGGTGATGGGCTTTATTTATCATCATGCACACATACACATTGTGTATCTGAGATGGAGGGTTCATACTCCAATATTATGGGTAGACCTTTGTTTTATAATTATTTATATTTTGCTGAGATAGCCATATCCAGACAACAAAACAGGATAGCCCTGTGTGGTAATAAACCAGCACCTTCCAGATATCAGGAGAGAACACAAACCATATGGCCACTATGCCATAGTACAATCTTGCATCAAAAGTTAGTATTCTAGACTAGTTATACCTCAGTTTAATATACTTTATTTATTTGAAACTTTACATGAGAGAGAGAGGGCATCTGGCTTTAAACATGCAAACTGGAAAACAATCTTCCTTTTCCATTTCTATCAAAGTTTTGCCACTGGTCCATAGCACACTTATATTTAAAACAGAACAGAACCCATCTGAGCAGAGTGGGAGGGTGAGAAAAAAAAATGGCCCATGTGTAAGAGTAGGGCGAGCGAGGGGTTTATGTGTGCGGAGGAGAGAAAGAGAGAGAGAGGGAGACAGGGGCAGTGAGCTGAGATGTTAAGTAACACCAGCACTGGCACCCAACAGAGAGGAGCAGACATCAGGGCTTTAGGCTAATTAAGAAAATAAAACTGTTCCGTATGTGTGTGTGTGTGTGCAAGTGAGAACAAAATGGGCTGCTTGTCTGAGAGGAAATTGGAACTGGAAACTACTGAAACTGTAAAAATAATTAAAAGTAGTTTGATCTCAAACCTTCTCCCTCAATCTTTTATAGCGATACACTACTTTAGTTAATTATATTCTGTGCCAAAGTTGCCCCGTATTCTTTAGTTTAACATTTCAAGTTAGAGTAGTGCATAGTGGCATAGTGTGTAGTGCTTCTGACTCTGAACAAGGAGGTTGTGGGTTTGACTTCTAATACTCTATTCTGTGCTTTTCACACCAATATATCAAGATATAACAAAAATAATTTGTGAGGGTTCATTTACCTCAGATTTACAATCAATAAGTCTTTACTGGAGTATTCAACACATGTTTGATCTCAAGTTTGTCTAGGTTTGACTAGTATCACTACACTGTAATGTCATCATAGGTGCACTATATATACCTTTTCTTGTATATGGTCCACCACCTTCTGTTAATGTTTTGCCTAGACTTTTTCACAGTATAGCATTAATCTTACTTTTCTTCATGAATAAAGAAAAGCAGAGGCCATGCCACTCAATAAGAATGCATTTCTTTTACATGAAAAACATCTGTACTTAAAGGTGCACTTTGTAACTTTTGTGATGGTGTGTCCACCTACATTTTTGTCTCCATGACGATGTAAATGCTTTAAATGTTTCACAATATGATATTGAACTTAACTATCTATGCCATCAGACAAAGATACTGGTCTGATCTGTACAGATGATGGCCTGTTAACTGTAGGTGTGCAAAAAGGACCCAGTCATGGCTTCACAGCTCTTCGCTGACTGGCCGGTGCACGGTCTACAACTTACGGGGTTCTTGAAAACCGTCTAGTGTATTCTGATTCCTGACCTAATCACTGGAGAGAAATGAAATTCAGCGGAGACACCAGTTGGCATCTGCTTGGCTACAAGTTTAATGCCGCACTGTGAAACATTTCAGACAAAGTAATACCATCTCCTTGGAGACAAGCAGGTGTCTGACTCTCTACTTGAAAAGTTACACAATTAACCTTTACATAAATTCAAGATAGATAACTTTAATGTCATATTATGAAACATTACAGGCAAAGCAACAATGATCCATAAAGGCAGTAGGTAGATAGAGCACCTTTCATTTGAATACGTGCGACTCGTAATGGTATATTCTTTTTGAGTCGTATCCCAAAGTTTAATCAACATAAGTACAGTTTTGCGTCAGGACCAGGAAGCACAGGGTGTAAATTGTAGTCCATAATACAGTGTGGTGCAGGAGTACTATCATTAGAGCAATCCTGGTGCAAGCTTTCATCTGCCACATTCACATCTCTGTCCCCAACCTTAGTCATGGTTCAGGCCCTAAACACTTTCCATTACACTCTGCTGCTTTTTATCTTTTCAGAGCTCCAATTTCAGCTCCTTGGCCAAGTGTGAAAGCAGTTTTGAATAGTTTGACTTTGTCCAGCTTGCCCAATATTCAGTCTTTTTCTGTGTGGAAACATGGGTAATTCTATTTTAGCAGTTTCCTAATAAAGGTGTTACATACAGGTGATGGAAGGTGAAAGATGTGCTAAAAGGCTATCTTTGCTAACTCAAGTTTTCAACATTTTCCCAAACTGTACTCTTCCAACAGCTTATTCTGCTGGGTCACATTGTTAGTGCTGCTAATTGTGCTAGTGTTACATCAATAATGGCAGCAGCCAATGGCTCAAATGACGACTGTTGAAACTGTCTCTGCTTTGAACCACTCCTGGATCAATAAGGAAATACACCGTCTGAGGGGCTCAGGTCACACCGACTGTATACATAATTACATTACATAGTTAACCTGCTAGATGAGTTCTAAATAAGAAGTGACTACATAAAAAAAAAAAAAAAATCATCATTTTGGTCTTAAAATGTTTGACCTTTGGTGGACTCTGACTGGCCCATTTAAGATAATTTGGAATTACAAAATGAACATATTTTGTAATTTTGCCTCATACATGGACTAAAGCTAGCCTGATTCATCAGCCGGTTTCACTTGGTAGAAAAAGTCTGACCTTGCAGCATTAGTTAGTTTGTTTGCTCGGCAGTAGGCGGGTACTTTTTTAAATTTAACCAATCACTGCTATTTGGTCGTGACATATGCAATGCGCCACCAACAGGACTAACTGGTATATTAAGCTTTTTGGTGCCCAAACTCGCACTTCCGGGGTTTTTGCGAACCATCTAGTGTATTCCGATTCCTGACCTAGTCGGTAGAGAGAAATGAAATTGAGCAGAGGCACTGGGTGGCCCCAGCCTGGCTAGACTAAAGCGCCATTGCTTTTATTTTAGACTTTTTTTTTTTTTATGACATTCTTTGTAAGGCAGCCTCACTTTTTCATTGCTTAATCATAACATATGCTCTCACCAGTCTGACCAGCTTGTCAGATCAATGTTATTTACTGCTTTCTATAAAAAATAAATAAATAAATAAATTTAACATTATGCAGAACTGAGCTAAGCATTTTGGCCCGGCCCTCCACAATATTTTCTGTTTCTCTTGTGGCCCAATGGAAAAAATAATTGCCCACCCCAGATCTAGTAGGTGTTTTCATTGTAAACCTCCCAAAGTCTTTCTCTTGTACATACATGACAGCTCACCTGTTTCTGCCTCTGTTTCATATGTGCTGCTTCCACTCCCATGTGCTCGTGTCATTTCCCTACAATTACACCCGCCCGCCTCGCCCCCTTGTCACTTCTTGTTTGGGTCATGGTCTCGCCCTGTTTGACCCCGTGACCTCTCTGGCTCACTGATCATGTGTGTTTGTGTCTGTGGGAGTCTGGGGCAGTTAAATTGTCATAGGTATCACAGCGTCTGCCTCGTCCTCTGCTCCCCTCCTCACTCTGACTGACAGCTCTTGTGGAGTCTGCCAGGGTGCCGAAGAGCTTATATATCAGCTGCTGGATGGGACAATATCTCATGCCAGAAGATCTCCTGACATAGAAATGCTGGTTTTCAGATGATATCACAACATTCTATAGGTCAATAATATTTAAAGGGCCCCATATTAAGTTATTTTCTGATCTATGGCATGATGTTTCTCCATAAAAAAAACTTAGAATTGTGTTTTGTTTCATTCACACAAACCCTGCAGATTTAGACTGAGCTCTTCTCTCCAAACACTCTGAAAACATGTCATGTGGTGATAAAGGAAGGGCTCCACTGTGTTTTTAAACTCCATACAACTGCACTAGAATTGTTTGGATCATTTCATCCCTCGAATTGACAATTTCTACTGAACAGAAGTCAAAAGGTAAATCTTTACTTGAAAACTACCACTTCATGACATCAAAAAGTGGAACAGAGCATTTTGAGCTTTGGGGATGCTGACAGCTTAATAGTAAAGGATGATTTAAACATGTGAATGAAACAAAACACAACTCCAGATATGTTTTTGATGAGGTAACAACATAAATTCTGCTGAACATAGGACCATTAACAAAACACACGGGGCCTTCACATGGATTTTGCTTATTCTCCTCATGTTTGAACATACACAATAATAATCCTTCATCTTTGTGCTCCTGGCAGTCTCTCGCTCATAGATCACAGAGATGTAGCGCTTTTGTATCTGCTTGGATTTTTCAAGGTTAAATGTTGTTGGCTTCTTGCATTCCAGTTCTCAGTGGCCAAGAATGGATTTCTGACAGCAGCTTGAATCAGCACAACACACTGCAGTCATCCCAGAACATGAAAATGCTTTTTGATTGCTTCGCTTTTGTTTTTACAGTTCTAAAATACATAAATAAATAGCTGTAAAATGTATTTAATATGGACCTATTGAATGAAGGCTGGCTAGGCTCTGTGATCAGACAAAAAGGTGAGTTATGGGTGAAATGCTTTTTTTTTTGGTTGATGAATAACTGGAATTTGTCCATTTAAGTAAAAAAACAAGATTTTGTTTTCTAACCAGGAAGAAAAAGATATATGACAAAAACTTTTAAATTGTCAACCTTTACTGTGTTCTTTGTTGTTCCTTTCCGTGAGCACATTCAGTTGCAGTCTCACTCCACAAATCAGTACACGTTCATATCTGAAAAGCATTGAGGCTCAGATGTCAATGCGCTCACACAGAGACAATGCTTCTGATTGGCTGAGGTCGTGGCTGGGTCCCTCGGGGAGCAGCAGCGAATCAAACAGTGTTAACAGGACATGATTCAAACATGAGCGGATCCAGACAGAGAAGTGTAGTCTCTTGTTTGGATGAGTCCAGTGGCAACATGGCACTGACACTTTCAACACTTCTATAGTGAGAACTGTAGCTGTGTCCTCAGGCAAGACACTTCACCTCCCCAGACTAGTATGAAAGTAAAGTGAGTGTTGGTGATGATTGGAGGGGCTCAAGGTCCCTTACATTAGGAGGGTGACTATGCCTCAGGTGGTAAAGCAACTGCCCTATAGCCTTGTAATTCATGGTTCAGTACTACAGTTGAGTCCTTGGTCAACTTGAGTAACTTTGAGTGTCTAAGGACTATATACACATTTTTGTTCACCATCACCTTAACACGCATTAGCATGGATCACATCCTTGTGATTTTACAATACTTGTGATAGGTTAAACTACTCATTTTACTAAAACACAGTTAAGATCATTGTACTTAATGTAATTTCCAGACTATTGAGTGCACCTGAATATAAGCCGCATCAACTAAGTTTTAACTACATTTTAAAATTGTAAATATATAGGCCGCACCTAAATATAAGCCGCAGGTGTCCATGTCTTAAAGAACGTTTACAAGTTCGGGCCATCTGCTTTTATTGCCTCTGAAAGTTTGGTCGTCTTTTTGTATTGAGTCAGGTCGTCAGCTCTGTTTCCTTCTTCAACAAACAGATCAATTGCTGTTAACTTAAAAGCTGCATCATCTTCATGTATTTTCTATGAGGAGGGTGTGTGTATGAAGTGCAAAATAACTGTTCAAAACACAATCAAACGAGCATCTTAGTCAGCACATCACCCCCGTCTCTCCCCGAGTTCTACGGCGCATGTTTCCTGCAGAAAGAGCTGCTGTCCTGTGTCTATCATGTCAGTGTCTTGTAGAATTTTAGCAGATTTCAGGGTCTCCCGGGACAGGTCTAGTTGTGTCAATCAGGTATGAGTGGATGTCTGGCTACTGAAGTTTGAGAAGTTTCTTCCTGTCATTTACACATTAACCTGCATTTAACACATATGGGCAAGATGTATATCCCTCACTAATGTTCATTTAGCATCAAAACTTATTTTATCACACGGCGATAAGCTGCATTAGTGTGCTGATAACATCACTAGCAAACGCTGTAACTTGTTAACCCCTAAATCCTTGTGTTAACCACACACACATCGGCACTTTCTGCACTCAGGCTGCACACATCCGCTGTGATGCCAAACCATAAAACGCATATATGAATGGACAATGTACCAAGCAAACAATCCGTCCATGTATTCGCCGCGTCACTGTATAAGCCGCGGAGTTCAAAATGTGAGAAAAAAGTACTGGTTTATAGTCCAGAAATTACACTATACTTTTTTTTTAGGTTTAAAATCTTACTTCCTGGTTGGAAATTGTGACATAACTCTTGAGAATTCAATAACTGTTACCTCCTCTAATGTACGTAGAAAATATTATCTGCCAAATACAAATATACACCTTTGTTTTGCTGGAATCATGTTTGAAGTTTCAGAAAAAATGGTGTTTCCCATGTGGTCTCATCAGTATTTTAGAACTCTCTGCTTCCTGTAATTTTCGACATATTTATCACATTTTCTTCACAAGCTGCTTCTTAATTGGTGTAAAACTATGATTTACATTTACAATAGTTATGATCCCAACAAATTAAGCCAAAATGACAGAATCATAAAAATATTCCATATGGACTTTAAATAATCCTGAGTGAAATGCTGAGAGGAGATTATTTCAGAAGACCAAACTGTCTGACTTGGTTTTGGCAATCCTGTCCAATTAAGTTTCCTTGTTGTTCCTCAGACTAATGCATCTTCTTAGCTTGTCTTTGCTCCAACATCTGTGGTTCCTTTTGTCCCCTAATCCAAACACTTTGCAAAGCCGGTATTCTCCAGCACTCCCACAGTTAATGAACAGCTCTGAGTAATGAATGACCAATGTCCCTGCTGCATATAGACCCAGGAAAACTCCAGCTCACATCTCCTGTTTACCAGCACGCATTACAGTGGAATACAGCCTCTGCCTCTCTGCACTGGACACGATAATGCAAAAGCTTTCTATCAATTTGCTTGTGCCATTCATCGTCATAGTAACTGAGCGCATAAACAATTTGACGGGTACTTCATCAAATCATTGTTCTCATTGGGTAAAATTAGGAGCAGAAATGAAAGTAAATAGCAATTTTGTTGTCAGTTGGAGCGGCAAAGGGGGATTTATGAGGACTAATAGAGAGGACACCATATCAGCACTCTCCTCTCTGAGAACACAAAGCACTGGGCCTCGCTCAAGTGCAGCCTTTAATCTCTGGTTTACAAACGCATTTCTGTGCTACACAACAAGGGCTAGGGTCACTGTAATAAAACTGCTCTTATAATACACATAGGAGAAAACTAGGCCTGAGAAGTTGGAGGAATTTTTGGTTATTGGTCTACAAAAGATAATGTCAAAATATAGTGATAGAAAAGATTACAAAACTGTTTTAAGATGTGTACAAAACTATAACTCTACTATTTTATTGCATGTATCACCCATAGACTGTATAAAGAAGAGAACTAAAACACCCATTGCGTTTGGCTCCAGTCAAATGAAGCTCACGGTGCCAGCAGTTATAGAAACAAATTTGGTCCCAGGTCCATCTTAGGATTGGAAATTTATTAATGTACAAAGTGTCAAAATAAAAACATCAGACTCATGTAAAGTGGGTTAATATGAACATTTTAAGATCAAAATGACAAAGCTCACTGCAGCAGTTACAGAGAGAGGGGAGGCAATATCTCAATGTAAAGTCAATTGGAAAAAGAGTCGAAGGAGCCAGAAGTGCCTCCCTGAACACTTAATCTTTAGGAATTAGAAAGCAGAGGTTCACTGGTTATATACAGTCTATGTTATCACATGAGCTTTTTTGTTATTCTTAAAGTGCTCCCTAACTCATCTTTTGATTAAAATCTCATTGTGTAACTTATTAGACAAAAAAATGATTAAATTAAAAGCATAATTAGTTTTTTCTTATTTTCGTTTTGCATGTTTTATTGCTCTGAAAAACATAAAAACGTGGTTCCTTACTGTGGACAGGCACATGTCTACAGAGACCTGACTCTTATTTGACCTGGAGGAGGGCCTCTTCTGGCTTGTCTCCATGGAAATGTTTCTTTAGCTACAATCTTCCACAGTATAACATTAAACTTGTACAGTATATCATAGAGAATGTTTGGAAGATTGGTTTTAAAGGTGCAATGTTAACTTTCTTGGTTGAGGGTGCATCCATCTCCTTGTCTCCACAGAGATGTTGTTTCTTGGCATTAAAATCATCTATTTCGCGCTTATTCCATTACAAGCATTTTTATAGCCCAAAATACCTGGAAAACGTGCATTCTTACTGCGAGTGGGGTTGTCTCTCCACAGGTCTGACCAGTAAATTGTCTCCAGTGGTAATAAAACATTTTGATGCCGTTCTCTGGAACATTTGCAAAGCTGTAATATCTCCAAAATGACATCAGTTGCAGAACCCCCTCTGAGAAAAGTTATATCGTGCACCTTTATCTTTCTATTTCCTGGGAATCACGTAGAGGTGATGTGCCAGAAAGTTATATAGCGTTGCTTTAACAACATGAGCAAAAATCCAATCCTGTACCACGCCAAAACACCAAGCCAACCACCCTGTATCTATGAAAAATATATGAAAATAAAAAGCTTGAAACTGGTTCACCATAAAAGTTTAAACCTTAAAGATGTGATTAAGAAATATATCAGAATTTTTTGTGTGTATATCGAATAGAGCTAAGTGAATGTATTCTCAGGTTTGGGTTTGAAGGGATAATGACTATAATCAAGCAGTACCTTTCCATCAGAGCAGGCCCAAACAAAGCCATGACATTTCCAAAGGTGTGAGGAGATGGAATATTAAAGCACTGTCAGTTGCTCTAATGGCCTGTCTCTGCACTGTAAGAGTCAACTGACATTTTATATCAGATCTCTGCTGTTTGTGTGGACTTCTGTGGAGTTTCTCAAGCTTAAAGGGCCCATATTACGCTATTGTCTGATCTATGTTATTATGGTGTCTCCTCATCACAAACATACCTGGAGTAGTGTTTTGTTTCATTCACGCATGTTTAACACACAAATCCTGCATGTTTAGGCTGAGTTCTTCTCTCGGTCTCTCAGTCTACCACTTCATGATGTCACAATTTTGAGCTTTGGAGATGTAGACTAATAATAAAGAGTTACTCAAACATGTGTGAATGAAACAAAACACAACTCCGGGTAGGTTTTTGAGGAGGAACAATATTATAACATGACGAAAAGCTCATAAGAGTCAAATTTGAGTAATATAGGACATTTAATCCACAGTTTCAGATTTGTTTTGTGTTTTGAGTGAGTCAGATTTAATTTTATGTTTGTTTACAAATTGAACATCTTCTGTAGCATCTTCGAGTGTCCAAAAACTGCTGCATAACTTTGATGAATTATTATTATTATCTTTTTATTTAACTTTTAACATGTTCTTTCTTACACCTATAAATCATGATTAGAGTGATAGGCCAATACTGCTTGTAAAGGTACTTTCACAGAATGTTTTAACAATAGGCCTAAAACTGCAAAACAATATAGACTGTACAAAGGGAAGTAGACAGGGAGGACAAAGGGGTCTGTTGTCCCGGGCCACAGGGTTTTAGTGGCTCAGAATTGGATCCTCTTCCTATTAATTGATATCAGAGGGGGGCCATCATGTGAGGCTTCTTTGCATTTCAAATTCTTCCATGTTGGAGGTTTTTTTTTTTTCCTTGCTGACGTTCACTGAGGCACCTGACACATGCTCCCAATCCATAACGTGATATTACAGGAGACAAATTAAACACTCATTTGTAGCTTGTAATTGATTCATGTGAATAATCATCTGAGGTCTCTCCTGTCACAAACAAACTAACTCCTTTCTGATTAGTTCAAATGCATGTGCGGTGGTTTAGGCACGTTCAGATGACAGAAAAAAACATGATTAAAGTCAGGGAGAGTAAATGTAAAGATGGTTTACTAAAATACCTTCAAGTCAAACATTGTTCAGTTTCCAATATAGATATAATTCTTGTGCTAGTTTTTCCACAGCCAATGGAGCTGTTTTATTGTGGAGTGCCGCCATGTGAGAATGTTAATAATAAAGTTGGTGATGTAATTTTTTCTTCTAAAACAAATTAGATGAGTGTAAGTATTGCATCACAAGAAGGGCAAAGGATTTTCTTAAGCCCTGAGACACAAGACAATCTGATGTTGAATTTTAATGTCAAACAGTAATTGAAGTCACGCTGACCATTTCAAAGTCGGACTTGTAAAAAGCGAATAGAGAAAATATTATTGTCCCCAAAACTAACTCTGAACAAACATGCTATATTTGTCAGCAGTATTTCTCTCATTACCTGGGTCAAGTTTGGTGAGTGTGTGACATCTTTTGCCATGGATAATGTCAGTTATCAATGCACCAAAAATGTCCAGTGTAATTTCTCCAAAATCTGACATTTGTACAAGTGTCTAAAAAAAAAAAAAAAAAAAGAAAGAAAAAAATTCACCTTGTTTGCACTCTTTCAGTGAGTCTATTGATTCTGTGTCAAACCCCACTGTGGAAGGACCTTATCCACAATCCTTTTACTGTGACAATTCTAACAAAACAGTACCTTAAATGAACAAAACTGAAAAGAAAAAATATGGGTAAAATATTAATATTGGACAAATTAAAACCAATAATTATACATGTTTTAAAAAGTTGAATTATGTAACTATGGTATGGCAGTATAGCCTATATATATATTAAATTGAGCTGCTTACAAGCGCTCGAAATGAATTTCCTCTGCAGGGTGGCTGGGCGCTCCCTTAGAGATAGGGTGAGGAGCTCAGTCACACGGGAGGAGCTCGGAGTAGAGCCGCTGCTCCTTCCACGTCGAGAGGAGCCAGTTGAGGTGGCTCGGGCATCTGTTCCGGATGCCTCCTGGGTGCCTCCCTCGGGAGGTGTTCCGGGCATGTCCCACCGGGAGGAGGCCCCGGGGAAGACCCAGGACACGCTGGAGGGACTATGTCTCTTGGCTGGCCTAGAAACGCCTCGGGGTTCCCCCGGAGGAGCTGGAGGACGTGTCTGGGGTGAAGGAAGCTGGGAGTCCCTGCTTAGGCTGCTGCCCCCGCGACCCGGCCCCGGATAAGCGGATGAAAATGGATGGATGGATAGAGCTGCTTACCTGTTTACACGAGAACGTTTGCAGGTAAAAATGACAAAAGAGTTTATCGAAATTGCCTTTTCTTTAGATAGTGACGGCGTTTTTGGGGCTTAAAAATGCAAAAATCTGAAAGCACCCTCCAGAGTGGAAAAGTTGAATATGCTCCGCTGTAGCATTTCCATCTACACTGCCCAAGATGCAAAACTCTGGTCAGATCTGCTCACCTCACGTATGTGTTTACATCACATACATCTCCATCTAGTGTCACCAAATAGCCGCTTTGCATGCATACCCAAATGAATTCCACACACTTTTGCATCACCGTATGCACGCAGATTTCCCCCCGAAAATGCTCATCTAAACCGGTGAAGACGCGATGCCACTTTTGCGTCTTCTTTTCAGACCGTCATTATATAAACATAACCTTAGAGATAGATCAGTTTAATGCCATTCTGTGGAATATTCCAGATGAAGCAATAAGACCCCCGTGATGAGGAGGACTCCACTAGTAAAATGATATAGTGCACCTTTAAGTACAGGGTGGTGCACATGATCTGTTGTAACTTACTGCTTGCATTCAAAGACCAGAGCAGAGGCGATTACACCGGTAAACATTTATAAGTTTTCCACTTTTAAGTAAATTTCATGACCTTTAAAAAGGCCAATATTACGCTATTTTATGTTGTTTTCTCATCAGAAACCTAGAGTTGTGTTTTGTTTCATTCATACACGTTTATCTCACAAATCCTGTATGTTTATTCTGAGTTTTTCTCTCAAACAAAAAACACTCTCTTCCACCTTGTTATGTTATGTGGTAATACAGGAAGTGCTCCATTGTGTTTTTAAAGTTCATACCCCTTCTTCATACACTAAGGTAAAGGGTAGCTGTTAACTTGAAAACTACCACTTCATGACAACACAAGATGGAACAGAGCATTTTGAGTTTTGGAGATGCTGACAGACTAATAATTCAGGTTTGCTTAAAATGTGTGGTTCAAACAAAACACAACTCCAGATATGTTTTTGATGAGGAAACAATATTATTACATAGATGAAAGCTCAGAAGAGTCAGTTTAACGTCGGACCTTTAATCTCAACTGAATTATTACTCATATCATCTTGTAATAAGGATCCTTTGGCGGTTCTTTGCCGCCTGCTCATTTTCCTAATCCAGCTCGTTCCTCTTTGCATTTCATGTGTCTGTATGTGACTCCCTGTCGATGCTGACACTTCCTCGTGTGCACCTCCTCCTGCTCACAATTACCTATCATTGTGTTGTCATTGGCCCAGCGCCGTCCCATTATGTACCAATGGAGAGGAGCCCCTGACAGTTTGTCACACTGGAGCAGATAAGACGGTCATTTAACAGCTGCAGCCTGGCATCCTGTATCAAGTCTGTCGGCATTTAATTATACTGTTAGCTCTCTCAACTCACTGTGTCAGGTATGCACTCAGTGTACACGTCTGAGCCAGGTGTCTGCGCATGATTTCAAATGAGGAATGGCATCCAGTTTAAATTAGTAGGAGGAAGTAATTGTTTGAGTAGAGAAGTGCCGACGCAGCATTCCCATCAGGTCAGTGTAAAACATGATGTAGAGTGGTAGCTGGAGGCAGACAGAGGAGGAGTGACCCGTGTAAAAACAGGTGGATGTGACGGATCTGTGGTAATGAGCAGGGACCATTTGGGAGTGGGATTGTGCGGAACATGAGCTAAGGCTGCTCTGTATGTCTGCCGTGTTGGCATAACCAGGGACACATGAGAGAGAGAGAGTGTGTGTGTGGAGGGTGTGGAGGGTGGTAGGGCATCTGCCTCACAGCAAGGAGGCTGAATTCAGACAGATGTGTTTGCAAATTTTTGAAGCAAACCTTGTTAATACTTTATTTTCTCCTTAGGAATGCCCCATTTTAGCTCATGAGTGTCATCATGGATCTCACTCATAAACTGTACTGGTATATAAATGGACACACCACGTCCCAAATAGGAAGTGTTCAAATTTCTATAACATCTGGAGCCTCATTTGACTGGAGCAGAACACTCACACTTCCTTAGTCTACTTCTATGGTCTCACCCTATATTTTGGAGTAAATCATGAACTCATCTGTTTTACTTTAATCCCTCTCTGTGTATACAAGTTTTAGAAAATTTTGTGAGTGCCCAAAACGTCAAGGTGGGTGAATATTTATTTTATTTTATTAACACATTTCAAAACTTAATTGTGATCTTAAAGTTGATATTACTACAACACAAAGGAAACAATATATACATTAAGACAATGCTAGTCTTAAGAGAGCATAGAAGATTGAATATAATAGTTGGTTGTTGAAGTGATCTGTGCTGTGTTTCTTTTGTTTCCTATATGCCGTACATTTGCACTAAGTATTGTGAAATTGAGTTGTCAGCTCCTGTAACATGGCCCCTGCTCCCTGCCTTACACAATGTTTTATCAGTTTGGCCTAATGCTGGCCTTTCCTCCGCTCCACTCTCTCCTTGTATCTGTTGTTCCATTACAGCTCATCTATTGTTGTTTTTGCCCCGCTCCTTTTCCTTTTGCTATCAGTTGTATGCCAGGTGGGTCTGTGGAGGGAGTCTGATTTATACAGGGCCATAGAGCTGCAGTAGACTGGGCTCCACTGGGCTTTCAGCAAATGTGTGAAAGAGCTTCACAGACTACATGGACATGTCTAGACACAAAGCGAGACTGAGGCAAAGAATTTGTTTATTTCACTGTTTATACTGTTCTCCAGAGATGGCAACAATTTTACAATCTACTCACTAAACTACTATTTGTCACCAAAATGTTTTTGTTTGTTTGCTGCTGAAATGTAAGAACATCCTAGATTCAGATTTCATTTTATTCTCATGAAAAACTACCCCATAGTTTGAATACTATGAAGTCAGAGGGTCCAAGTGCTGAACCCTGTGGGACTCCATAATCACCATTGCACATAAGAAGGATTGCTTATGGACACAATTTCAAATAGACCTTTACCATTACACTGTTGATCACTTTTTAATGACAACTTCATACCTATGTACTCAACCATTTACAGTAGCTAATGTAAACAGTGTGGTTTTGCTCAGATAAAACCAGCATTTATCCAACCATAGATCGTCTCCTGTTCTGTTCTCTAATCTGCTCTGCTCAATCCCTGGACCTGTGAATTTAGTTTGTTGTCATATACAGCCGAGCATTTGAACACGATCTGACCAGGAGAAGACTACATGTCCTACTTACTATCCCAGTGAGTGCCCTTCTTTTGTGTTTTTTGTGTCATGTGTATTTTCAGTGTGTATTTCATGATAATCTATATTTAAATAGGTGAAAAACAGAACAAGGTAATTTTATTGCAGTGGTCCAAAGTTATTTCTCACTTCCCAACATCCTAATTAATCACCACAATTAAGTTTGGGTTTATAAGTGTTTTTCATACATTTCTGAGGCCAGAGTGAAGTTTTACCATCGAGCTCAAGATCTGCTTCTATCTGTACAGGAACAAGATATACTTTGCATGAATACATTGGGTGCAAGGCCTTTATGTGCACTTCTTTCATCTATTTTTGCAGCTGTTTGTGCCATTCCTCCCATATATCTTTGGTAAACTATATTTAAACCGGGTATGCATTGTCCTATTCTAAAATACTTCTGCCCATATGCATAGGCTATATAGTATTGCCTCATTTCCTTCCCATCTTCAGTTCTGTTGTTTTCCTCTACATGCGACTACATTGCATCAGTGACCATGCAGGACTTGTCTTGGGTCTTGTGCACTAATTGGGACCCACTTTCTCACTCTCTCTCTCCCTTAGACACTCCTGGCCTGGTTTAACTGTCTGCTCGCCTGTCAGTCCTCCAGCGTCTCTGTTCCTAATGTTTCCCACAGTGCTACAGAGAATGTGCAAAAGGGCCCACGTTGCCAAGGTAACCCATCATTCTGGGACCCAACACGTGCGCCCAACTCGCAGGTTTGATGTTGAAAGGTGTCTGAAAAAGGGTATATTGCTCTGAGTGAATGGTAGTGTGAAAAGACTATAAGTAGATGTAGGCTATGTATGGAGAGACTCTAGCGCTCATTAGCTGCAGAAACAAAAAAAGACTGAACATACTGTCTAAAGGTAAGGCTCAAGCGAAGGTTTGGTTTTGTACTTGGCCCTTAAAGGTGCACTATGTAACTTTTTATGGGAGACGGTATATTCCCCCTGCTCATTTAAATAGAGATGTGTGCTTTTCCAGGAATGGTCCAGTGCTTGGTATTTTAACGTATCTATAGAAACAAGCAGATACCACCATCAGGCCAAGTTACAGGTCCAATCTGTGACCATGCTCATAGTAAGAATGCATGTTTGTGAATGTATTGTTTTAAGCAATAATAACACCTGTAATTAAGATAATGTCATAACGTCTTTGCACTGGCTTTCAGTTCATTTTAGAGTTGATTTTAAAAATGTATTGTTTGTTTTTAAAGCTTTGAATGGACTGGCCCCACAGTATGTCTCGGTCCTCATCCAAATTTACACCCCACAAGGGCTTTGAGGTCCAAGGGTTAGCTCCATCTTGTGGCCCCAGACTCTGGAACTCTCTGCCCCCCCTCTTCCCAACAGCCCCCACAGTGGAGTGTTTTAAGTCTCGTCTTAAGACCCACTTTTATTCTCTGGCTTTTAAGACTGCGTGAGTTGGGTGGTTCTCTGTGCCTTTTATTTATTTTACTGCTATTTACTATTTACTGCTATTTTATGAGTTTGATGGTTTTTGATTTTATTTAGATTTGACTGGTTTTATTGCTTTAGGACTGGTATGACCAAATTTTAACAATTTACCTTTTTGTTTTATGATCTCTCTGCAACACTTTGGAACTTGCTTTCAAAATAGTGAATTAAAAACTCCAAGACCATGTAGAGTGGATTAATATGAACATTTTAAGACCAAAATGAGGAGCCTGACAGGAGCAGTTATGGAGACAGAGGTGATGTTTTTTTTATTTTTTATTTTTTGGCACAAATTAAATTGGAGCCAGTGGAGCCAGAAGCGTACACATGGTCACTTTCTATTTGGAACATGACGGCTGTGGATTAGCTATATATTTTTTTTTAAAAACTCAATAGTCTATGTTTGGAACATTGTATGCTCTCGTCACCCTATGACAAGCAGCTCCAGAAGAAGAGCACCTTTAAGTCTCTGGGATTCCCATCAGTTTATGTTAATCTATTCATTTTATTTTCAGTGTAAAAAAGTCCTACACACACATGTAAGAAAAGTTCATGATGCATATACATCAGATAACCTTGTACTAGCATTAGCCATTAATATTGCAACAGGATGGTGCTTTTAGATCAGTAACTAGTTCGCATATGTTTCTTTAATTCATTTAAAGCTACATCCCTGACCTCATCTCCTCCACTACGCTAGAGCTCAGTCATAATAACTGTAGTAAAATTATAGACGAAAACCCATTGAAAAGCAAAGACGATGAATTAAATGGCTCACAGTATTTTTCACATAACTGCTTGAATGATTGAAAGTGAAATAAAGTGACTTATAAAATGTGTGAATTAGCTTATACTTATATATTTGAGGTTTTAAGAATTGAAGAATTGGTGTAATTATATTGTTGTTATAGTAAGATACACAAAAGAGCAGCACAAAATATATAGATTCAGTCTTGCTAATAGCTCATGTATAAAAAGGAAAAGTTCAATACTAATTTAAAGGCACTGAACCTGATTTTGATTTTGTCTTTAAAAGGTGAAAAACAGAAAGTTCATTTTATTGCAGTGGTCCAAAGTTATTCCTCACTTATCCATTCCCAACATCCTAATTATTCACCTCAATGAAGTGAGGTTATAAAGGCTTTTCACACCTATCAGAGGCCAGAGTTCATTCTAACAGCTCACTCCCTGATTATTGGACTATAAAACGCTTAATAATTAGATGCAGATATTACTATATTTCGACCTCAAGAGGTACTTATTGATATTTTGCAGCTAATGTCATGAACACTCCCCGGGGCTGTGATGCTAATTATAGTCTCTGCTCTGTCTGAGGCTTTGTTACACTTTAATCTGTGCTTTGTTTTAACAGAATCTAACCATAAACAAATGACTTGTGCACTTGAACAAGTCCCTCTCAAACACAATTAAAGCCACTTGCTTTCACCTTTTTGTTGAAAACTGAAAATCAAATGAATGCTTGTACTGATTACAGACCCTGAAAATGTGTTGTTTAAACCCATTTTGCATTTTTCTTGAGTTTTCAGACTATCTTTAAACTTTTTTTTTGGCAGTGTTTGCTAATGTGTGAATTGTGTCACCACGGTAACTGCTGAACATTCCATCAGATACAGATACATGTACAACACCCCCAGCGTGATGTCACTGCAAAGTATCAATATGTGTATAGGGCCAAGACATATTTTGCTTGAATACATTGGGTACAGGGCTCCTACTTGCATCTATTTTGGCAGTTATTTGTCCCATACCCACCTTATCTTGACCCAAGTTTGTCTGAACAAACAAGATGGTACCACAGCAGAGAAAGGTTCCAGACAGGTCACCGCGATTGCACAATGTCTCGTCTACAAAGTGAAGCAATAAAATGCCAAATTTCGATGTTCGATGATGACTTTATTGGCCTAACAGGGAATTCCTGCAGTGTTATGTCCAGATTGCAGAGGTAATGTGGTTGGCAGTCTCGCAGACTTGTAAATGAGCCCGGGAAGATCCTGCAAATCAAGCCGTTAATTGGTCCTCTGTGACCGTGTGGATGTTTGTGTTTGTATTTCCTAGTCTCCTTTCCTACCTCCTACCTCTTTGATTCTTCTGTGTGCAGAATCAGTAACACTCAGTCATTTGTACAGCCAATCAAGTTCGATTGGCCAGGTCTGGGTGGGGAATGGGAATAGTCGTCTGTTGATAATGTGTGTGTATATGTGTTGTGGTGAGTTATTGTTTTGTCCTGCAGTTGTATGTGTGGGCTTGTATTTTAAGGGCCCATAGTATGCTATTTTCTGATCTATGCTATAATGTTGTTTCCTCACAAACATACCTAGAGTTGTCTTTTGTCTTTTCATTCATACATGTTTAACAAACTCTGATGTCATGTGGTAATATAGAAAGTGCTCAACTGTGTTTTAAATTCCATACATCCTCACTAGAATAATTTTGATGATTTCATCACTTGGGGTAAATGTAGCTGTTAACTTGAAAACTACATTACATGACATCACAAGATGTAACGGGGCATTTTGAGTTTTGGAGACGTAAACAGACATCTGACATCAATATTAAAGGATTACTTAAACATGTGTGATATGTATAACATGGTTTAAAACAATATGTGTATCATTCGTTAATTGTTTTTTCAAAATAAAACCAAAAAGTAGAAAACAAAAAAAAAAACAACTATTTGTCTTCAAAACCAAAATGAAAAAACGGAGAACAATTAATTTTTTTAGTTTTTGATTTAGTGTTTAAGTGAATAATGGAAAAAACGGATAATGGTCATTTCCCATTTCTGTAATTTAAACTGCGATGCTGGACTGAACCAGGACCGAACCAGGACTAAACCAGGACTGAACGAGGACTGGGTGTCAGGACGGGCCTGGAGGTGCATGCGACTGTCGAGTGATTAGAAGTGAGACTGGAACCAGACAGGGACTGAGACCAGGACTGACACCAGACTGAGACCAGGACTGAGACCGGTTTAGTCCTGGTTCAGTCCTGATTCAGTCCGTATACGGTTTGAAAGTCCAGCATCGCGGTTTAAGTTACGGAAACAGGAAACTGTTATCCAGCCGTTATCCATTTTTTCCATGATTCATTTACACACTAAATTGAAAACTGAAAAAAAAAAATGTAATCATTATCTGTTTTTTCATTTTGGTTTTGGAGACAAATAAGGAACAAAATAGTTGTTTTGTCATTTTCTTATTTTTGGTTTTATTTTGAAAAATGAATGAACAAATGATGCACAGATTTAAAACTCACAAGAGTCCGTTTTGTGTAATATAGGACCTTGAAGAGCAAAGAGAAACCGTGCAAGGTTGAAGTCTATGGAACATTATATAAGGGCTGTCTACTATTAACTGCACTTGGTTACAGTTAAAGCTCTAGCAGGGAAGTAATATTATCCATGAATTCAAAACTGTAAAAGGAATCTTAGATATGGTCTTGTGTAAAATGAGGTTAAATATTAAATCGACCTCGGCTGTCAAGATTTCTTTTTTCTGGCTTAATTGGTTGGTTGGTTTGAAAAAGAGAAAGAATATCTGAATTTAACAAAAGTATGGGTCATTTCAGAACAGTTTTTAAGAGAGAGGTTCAGGGAGTTTTATCTCATTCAACATTTCAGTGTTTAACACTCTCCTCTATAACGTTCTTTGCAGCAGAGGCATATGGGGGGCTTGTCTGTTTGAGCACATGATTTGTCATCGGCAGTTCCTGTCTGCAGCGAACTTTATGGTAATGTTTTGGTGATAGTTTACACTAGTTAATTACTTGTTTGTTTAAATTAAAGATAGTAATTATAGCTTACTTGTGTATGCTGTACAACCTTGTCGAGTGTCTCAAGCTTTACACTGTGGTTATCATTTATTCACACATTCCACATTGGCAGCTTTTGTCCCTACCTGTCTCTCACACTGAGAGCTTAGAGCTTTTTACTCAGTTTTAACATCATATCATGGGAATTTAACCAACTAAGAAATGTCCAGTTCCATGTCCAGTTCAAAGGACACAAGTAAGGGACTGTTGGATTTTGTGAAATGAGCTGTTTTTCCCATATGGAGACCATGTAAGAGGCTAGTTAAGGAGCCAGCTATGGACATTTGAGACACTACAGGTGTATTACACAATATGTGGCAGCAAATGTGGCAGAATACCTCAAAATGCTTTGAGGGAATGAACCATTTCATCACTGAACAAAACACCAGGGTGAAGTGAGAGTGAGGGCTTTCCTGTTGCGCTCACCTGGCTCGCCCTGGACACCGCTGTGAGGCTGCTGGACACAGAGGGGGACACTTTTAGCTCTTCCTCTCCTCAAACTGCCCAGACGCTGAATCCACTCACCCTACCTGACCAGTCCTCCTGTTAAACTGCACTGAGACCTTTGACAGGGACACAAAGGTGACTAAGAAGTCCGGTGGAAATGTTGCTGCAGCAAAACTTGATTTTCCCTCCGGATCAACAAAATATCTCTATTTTTGTCTCTCTCTCTCTATAGCCACAGCTGCCCTGTCTAAAGTGTGGCTGACAAAACTATAAGACTACCCCTACAACCACTACTAATCACTCACTACTTACCACTAATTAATTCAGTGGTGACTTGGGCAAAGTATTTTGCCAAAGGACATAACAGCAGGAGGGATTGAACTGCTGACTTTTAATTAATGGGTGAATGCTCTGACCACAGCTACAGCCATTGCTAGAAAGTGTTCTGAGAAAGCCTTTTCAGTAAAGCTGCCTATAAACATGCAGTCACTATAAAACAGAACAGCACAGTAAAAACACATTATATGCAGTGGCTGGATGTAAAGGTCAGTGGAGTGGCCAAGAGGGGCCTGATATTACTACTCTCCTAACAGTCCCTATGAGCCTCCAGCAGTGTCTAAATTACAGCTAGGGGCTTTATCAGCGCTAGACTGTTGCAAACAAATTAATTACTCTCCAGTATTGAAGGTGGGAGAATGAAACAATAATACAAGCAAAACTGATTACATTTCATTGCATTTACGTTTAAATTAGGCCTAATGCTTATTTAAAGGCCACTTGGGTGTTTGGATTAAGTAAACAGACTCAGAAAGAGTTGGGAGGTATATGTGTTTCCAGTAACTTATTTTTTTAGAATGGAGTCACTATGGAGGACCAAGGACTGTGAAAGTGCTTTTTTGTTTTACATCGTCTGACCTCGTGCTGATGCTTCACAGTAAAATACATTCTGATACTAAAGCAGCAAAAATATATGAACTTTTAGACAAGGGACAGTTTTTATTTTTATGTCATTTTTAGCTGAGTCACTTATTTAAAATGTTCTTTGTCCTTTGCTCGTGGTTAGAAATGCACAGAGCTCTATTTTTGCGCCGCACATTCCCTCATCAATATTTCACTGCTCTGTCCTCTGCGGGCATCACAGCTGGCTTTATCTATGCTCCAGCACACGCTCTGAAGGCCTGGCTGGCTGCTGTCCCACTGGGAACATATACGTTGTGTCTAGTGCTATAAAGGAGCTGCTATTGCCAAACGGCTGCAATGCAAACCTCTGGCCATTTGTTTTTGACCTGTGTTTAAAGTAAAAAGAAGCCACTCAAGTATTTAGGCTTAGGTGATTTGTTTACTTTTGTTGTGGGTGGCATTAGTTAAAGCGAATGGGCACAAGCACTGAATAAGTGAGGGAGAGGTCAGTAACTGTGAGTCTGAGGCAGTCTGGACAATGATAAACTGTGAGTGAGACAAACAGCCCTGACACTCCACAGTTTCATTATTTAGTTTCATAATTTGGCCTGTCACATGTCCCTGCTCATCTCCATATATATATATATATATATATATATATATATATATATATATATATATATATATATATATATATATATATATATATATATATATATATATATATTTAATGTCATCATCAAATAACATGATGTTCTCCTGAAAGACTCCAGAGTGTACATGTCATGTATACAGACATGCATTTATCATGTACAAACAGTTGTTATCTAGGAGGCTGTTCAAATCTACTTTGTTTATGTTCTTGTGTGTGTCATTTTTTATTGTGACTTTGACAAGCTGCTATAACACACATTTCTCAAAAAGTCCACATGTTTTACACCGCACTCCTTAAATACATTCCATCACTGAAAGTGCCAAGCGCTGTCAGCCCAAAGGTCAAGGACAGGTCACAGTGGCCATTCTGAGTGTGAATATAGTGTCCCTATCATCCCCCTCAGTGAACTCAGATCTATATCCTCCTCCCTGTGGAGTCTATTCCAGCCAGGCCATCAGCGCTTAATGACAGCACACAAATAGAACGTGGGTGAGCCCGCACAGACCCCATGTGGTGACACGTAATAGTGGCGTGCGGTCTTGTCTCCTCAAACCCTATCGTTTAACTTCTGACCCATTCCTCAGTGGGCAGCAACGTTTCACACTACTCCTCTCTTTGTGTCCATTTACGGGCTTCCTCCAAGGTCAAGAACAGGCCGAGGGAGAAACAGCCTTTGTCTGAATAATAGCTCTGGCACGGAGCAGCTTCAGATTCTGCACAAATGTAGAACAGTATGCAAGGTTGTATGCACACCCTAATCATTAAGTAGCATAGTTTGTCTCAGGTTATAAATGAAAAACAAGGTTACTATAGACCTGTATGGATAGATTATTTTATTGGCAGTGGAGTTACCCACGAGAGACCATTTTCATGATGTAAAACTACATAAATGAATGGTGATACCAGGCCTTACAATTGATATTTAACTTTGTATAAGTTGTTTTAATCTAATTATAAAGTTTTTATGTTGCAGGAAACAGCAAAAGGAGTACTGTACTAAATCACTGTATTGATTCTTCTTATTCAATTGCTGGACTCCATTATGTGATTGAAAAGTTTAAATGCTTTTATTTTAGTCTTGAAACATATAATTTTTGGAGACTGGACAAATACAGTGGAGAGCCCCCAATAAAGTGTAGGAAAAGTTCAAATCATCTTATTATTTCACCTTAGGGACATCCGTCTGTTTGTAACAATGGTTTAATTGTATCAGTAGATAACATAAGTTGTCAAGCAGAAAGGTCTTTGTGGAATATTGCACAGTAGACCAGCTACTTTGTTTTCAATTTAAGAAGCACCATGTAATATTTTCTTTCTTTTCCTTTTGGAGGGTGTGCACTTAGCTTGTCTCCATGGAGGTGAAGTTGCTTTGACTGAAATATTCCACAGCATAGCATCAAATTTATCAGTCACCATGACAATAAGCAGGAGATCATGCCGGCAAATTACAGGTCAAATCCATGGAGAAGCGACCCTGGCCACAGCAATCACAACAACGGAAACCCCCCCCCCCAAAAAACAACAACAAAAAAACAAAAAAAACAAACAAACTGTAATCTCTACATTTTAACGTACACCTTTAAAGATGTGTTTTAAAATGTCCGGATTACTTTTTTTTCCTAATATTGTCCTAATATTGCAATACTATAAGTGAGTATTAAAACATTACACAAAGTCCACGTCACTGTGACAGAGTTGGGGACTTGCAAGTTGTGACTTGGACTCGAGTCAGACTTGAGTCACTATTTTTCAGACTTGAGATTGACTTGATAAAATGGACTAAGACTTGGGACTTGACTTAGATTTGAAGGTCAGTGATTTGGGACTTGACTGGGATTTGAGCCCTGTGACTTGAGAAGACCTGATAAGACTTGTCTCTTTAGAGTTGATAAATGTAGTGCTTAAGTTTACAGGAACAAACTGGAACATGTCCCTCCCACTTCTCTGTTTGTTATTTTGGATGTAACTGAAGTACTGTGATATGGTATCCTCAAATGTACTACAGTAATACACAGCAAAACAGAGGGAACTACATAGAACATGATTCTCCATTTCCATACTGACTACAAAATCTTCATTTTTTTCAGTTCTGACCATAATGATTCACACTAAGATCTTGTCAAGACAGTTAAAAAGGAAAAAATTGCTTTTTAAGATTTAATTTAAAATTCATATAAATGGCAAAAATCTAAGCTATGTTTGGAACTTTGGTTTAAAGATTTGAAATGACTTGAAGCTCAAAGCAGACGACTTGGACTTGACTTGGACTTATGGGCCAGTGACTCAAGACTCAACTTGGACTTGTCTGTATTTGACTTGGGACTTAACTTGGACTTAGGTCAAAGTCTTGAGACTTACTTGGGACTTGCAAAACAACAACTTGGTCCCACCTCTGCTGTGACACTCTATATAATCTATCTTATTGTGTATACATTATTTAGCAGTTTGAACAAACACTCAGACTCACACACACATGCACACACATGCACATACACACACCCATACACACACACATATACACACACATATACACTGATTATGAATATTTCACAGGGAACAGGGTTGGCCAATTACGTGATCTTTTCATTATTCAGGGCAGTTTGTGTGTTTTTCATCAGTACGTGCATAAAGGTGTGATTACAGGGACATTAGTGTGATGCTGCTGATATAAGGACACACACCATCAGAGGGGTGTATTTTATTTCATTCCCTTCTCTTTTTCTTCACAATTTTCTGCTCGGTTTCATGTTACATTAGCCTCTGATTATGTGTCTTTCCTCAGTCTGGTACATTGGGCTCATTTGGAGAGAAGATATGAATATTGAGAGCTGGGGTGGTATTAGCAGAGTGGGAGGAGGCAATCAAATCCCTGCATTTATACTTGGGAAACGAGTATTATATAATATTTAGCTTGAGCTTGTTTTTGGTAATTGCACCAAGATTTTGAGCTGCTACCATTTTGCCTTTTATTGCTTTTCATACTGTGACTTAGAGTAATACTGAAATGTTTTCTATTTAAAAAACAGTTCTATACATGCTTGTAAAGGTATTGGCTGAACGGTCTGTAAACTACTGCTACTAATAAAAGATATCACAGGTATTAAAGGTTGTATGGAGGATTTTTTTTTGTTTCAAACTGTCAGTGAAAGATTCAAATACCATTACAGAGACGCAACAGCTTTGTAATTATGATGACCAAAAAAAAAAAAGAACGAAAATCTATCAACTGTGGACGTAGTAAGGCCAGATAAACATCAGCCAATAGAAAACGAGGCTCCCTCATTTTCTATTGGCTGTTAGGTTGTCAATCAAACTCCCTAGTGTAACTGACTCATCGGAGCGCGGGGATTACGTGGTTTACGCAGCGGTTCTTAGAGGCATTTTCGAACTGTCGCTTCCTCGCATTCCGCACAAAGTTTGTCACGACGGCGGACGAGAATCCATGACCGGTTCGCCGCAAAAGAAAGTCAGTTTTTGAGATCGCTGAAAGATGAAGAGAAGTGGAAAAATAGCAAAGCCAAACTGAGGTGATTCTTGGAGATCTCGTCCAGCGATGGCGCGACCGAAGCAGACGAAAGGTCTAAAAACTGACGCGTCGGTCGCTGTATTACTGAATGCGCACAAGGACTGTCGCTGTATTTCTCTTCCCTTAAAAAAATCCTCTATACAACCTTTAAGGACTTATTGCCTATTATGAATTCTGTAGCTTCTACTATATTTAAATTTAATACTGTTACATAAAATACTACTAGTATTTTACCTACTCCTACTACTACTGCCACTACTACTACTACTACTGTATAATATTCTCTTGCTGCTTGAACTTCAATACCTCAGCTTTCTTTGCTACAGTTATTGTAATATTATTGATATTTTTATGGTTATATCTACAGTACTTCTTCTACACTACTTCTTGCTCCTATGTCCTTGCCTATATAGGTTAAGGACATTAAAGTCAATTGAACCTTTCTGTTTAAAACTGAAAATTGATTTCTGTTTGTCAGTTTCACATTTCTGACTGCATTCTATTGTGTACAAACAGTACTATGTAATGATTGGTCTATTGCAAGGCCATGTTGTTTGTGATTACACATCTCTATGGCCTTGTATTGACAGCAAAAGCACTTCTTAACTGTGTGCGGCTGTCTTCTTTCAGGCAATGCGTCGTATGGAGTTGCATCATGGGAAGTGGGGGAGCTGTGAAGCCCTTAAGTGCATAGGGAGACAGCGAGAGACACCTTGTGAGACTGTCTTTGTTCCCGGGAAGTGTGTTCAATAATACACAAGACACAAACATATAGCCAAGAAATAAATACATGTTATTACATAGTTGTTCATGTTTTTATTTTTTACTGAAGCTGAGGCTTGATTCATCTAGTAAGTCTTTGCTGTCACCTGCTGCCACAACCCATTCATATAAATGCACTCTTTCATCATAGCATTATTTAACTGGAGTTAATATGCAATAGGCCAGGAGGTCAAATGCAGTAACAAATACACATTAGGGTTATTATTAACAATCATAGTTTTGTCCTGAGGAGAAACCTAAACTTCTACAGTTAATCTGCAGTGAGATGTTTTCTGAGCTATTCTGTTATGGTTTTCTGCTTAAATACTGAATTCATTAATTGGTTGATTCATTAAGTCACTATGATTTCTCGTGAATACCATATGGACCTGTCAATAAACCTGTTAAATATACTCCACTGCACACCTTTTAGTGTCATCCAAACTTCTTCATTTTTCCATGTGCCTTGTATGTCGTCCAGGTACCCTCTGCTGGTGTTTGGATTTTCAAATTCCAATGCTTTGACACTTTATTTTTTAGTTATACTAGAGGAGGCCATTCATAATACAGCGCCTTTATGTTCAAACAACCTTAGATACATCGTCATTTCTATAACGCTCTTCACCAACTGCCCTCCCAATGACTTCTCCTGACATGCGTAAATTCAATATAGCAAAGGACATGCACATTATCTGAATAGAACGCAGTATTTAAAGCAGTAGCTGGGAGGCGTGCGCACAGAGGAAGAACCCAGTGTCAGATTGAGATGTCTGTGTTCTGGTGGTGTGATGGTGGGCGAGAATAGCAGCCTGGCCTGGGTCACGGGGAGGTGAGTGTGGCGCTGAAGAGAACCGGAGCAGACAGGTTTTGATGGAGAGCGTTGAAATGTATGTGTGAAGGCCGCACTACATCAGGGAGGAAAACATTCAAGCTTTTTTTAATTTTATTTCTGGCATCACTGTGAGATTCAAGGCTGTTACCAGGATGTGTTGTGAAAAGGGCCACAACCTCCGAATATTCAGTTTTGTTTGAAAATTATTTTCCAAGAATATGAAAAAAAATAAGCATTTTATAAAAGGAGTTTGTATAATTGAAGTTTGTTTCGATTCAAGTTTGTTCGAATGATAAATGCGGTTATGTTTTACTATGAAACTGGGCACCAACTGTTTACTAGCAAATGCTAAGTACTGGTGTAGCTTGATGAGCAAGCTGATTCATGAAATCAGACTGTACCACTTTGTAATAACTACCCCTTAATTAGTCTTAATAAACCATGAGCAACGACTTAATGAATTATGAACACATTTGTAATACTTAATTTAGCAGTTCAAACATACCTGTCATGATTTCATTGATCATTTGCAAAAAGCGTTTTGCCCCTCAGCTGGCACCATATATGGTTTGAAATTTCACAGGATTGTGATGTTATAGATAGGAGACAGTGCAGTTTTAAATTCCTTACATTGGCAAACTCATTTTAAACATTTCAGATATCAAATCTCGTTGATTACTTCTGCATGTTTATGTCAACCGAGCCTTTTTTCCTCATGTAATTCTTTCTGCTGCCAGTAGATGGTGAACTGCACCAGATCAGATTATGGGAAGCTCTAAAGCTGTGAAATAATGTCTCTTTCTAAATTAGGCATTATTTTAAGTTCTAAATCATTGAACTGTGAAAACAAAGTCATTTTTGTAGTCTGTCTGCGTGTCGCTCAAAAAGCCTTTCGATCAGCTGATGGTCTCTGTTGTGGTTCATGTTGTGTATTTGAGGCGAATGATGTGCTCTGTGGGTGAACAAGTAAACACAACTAAATCTTCTGTGCACCAGAGTCGGTCCAGAGAGCGCAGTAACATGTGTGAAAACCACCTAAGTGCTACCAGAGAGACGTGCAAACTTGTCTGTGTGGTTCATTGTTCATTGTTCAAACACTGTAGTAGACTATCTGAGGCCAATACACACATGAGTGAATGGGAACAGATTTAAGTAAATTTGAGCCTAGTTTTAGGGTTAAATTAGCCCACATGAGAGTCCAAATATGTGGCTTTTGATACTTGGTGTGAGAAATATAACCTATTGGCTTCACATTAGCATATATTAAAGCACACTTTTAGACAATAGCCTGCTCGGTGATCCATGTCTTTGTACTAACAGCTGAGATGCTCTCTGATACACATGAGCAGCTTTGATAATGTTCATTACAGGTGTTTATGTCTTCCCCTTATTTCATTTATTATTTACGAGAGAGAGAGAGATAGAAGGCTGTCTGACTTCAGCTGAAAACCCATAGCTGCATTATCTGTTGCACTTGCACACAGCAACAAATCAAGTGTAAACATGCTAAAGGGCTAACGATATGGTTATCTATGCACTGCATCTCTACTATGCAGTAGTGCAGTCAAATGACCATATGCCTTTTTATCGCCACGGTAGCACGGAAAGAATGGAGCCAGATTACAGGAAATGTATGAGTACAAAAGGAGGAAAAAGAAAGCTGTTAACTTCACTTGTAGGGCATTACACAACACTGCTAAAAGATGTAGGAGAAATCTGAGACATAGAGTAGCATTATTAAAAGTACTCAGGAGTATAACATGGCTAAATGTTAAGAGAATGGCATTTAGTGGTTGGTGCTCGACTTCATACAGTGACATTTACAGTAACCTTTCATGGTGACTTTTTAAGAAGGGTCAAAACTACGGCGATGGAGAGATGAGGTGGTCCAGGGTTCGAGCTATTAATCAAAGTGCGATTGCAGAGGGCCAAAGCCGCCGGGTGATTGCTCATGTTGCTCGTTACGGAGAGAAGGGGCGGATGCACACACACACATACACACGCAAATAAATACACACACACGCACATACACACACAAATGCACACAGAGGCCAGGCAGCGGACAGACAGGTGAAATATAGGAGCTTTAGCCAGTCAACCTCTGCTCCAGCCCGCGTGACGGAGAGCACTGGAGCTGCAAACACTGGAGACCGCTGGTGTTTTCCAGCAAATAGCCTGAAAATATAGCTCTGACTTGGACAGAGGGGAACTGACTCACTAGTCCTCAGAGTGCTACTCAAGTAAATGTTCTTCAGAATATTTGATTATAGTCTACATATATATAAAAATAAATCACTAAGCTATGCATATTTTACTATTAATGTTTACTGCTCATTTCTCATTAATATTTTCTGCACAAATTTTCTTAATAATCTCAATACTCTTTTTTTAGACAAGTGTAAGTGTAATTTACAACACAAACAATAGTACTTTTTGTATTATGTGTGGTTGATGTGTGGTCTTAAACTTGTTCTGATATAGGTCTATGGATCATGGTCAAAAATCCAATTTTGTTCTGTTATGGGATTTTTTCATTATCGATACTTGATGAGTATCTAAATGATATGGACTAGCCTCTGAGTGTCACTTTTATAAACCATGATCACCACACCATGATCTCTCAGGACCATATCTGCCACACGAATGCCCCCAGTGTCATTATGTAATCACATGACTCAAATGTAAATATGTATTTATTAAGGGTGTAACAATATCCAAGTCTCACGATATGATATCGTCACGGTATGAACCTCATGGTATGATATCTATTGCTGTTAATATGCTACTTTTTCCTCTTAAAACCCCTTGACAAGAATTAATCCAAAGAATTAAGACTTAAAACTGCTTAGAACTGTTATTTCTTCATATATTCTACACTGAAATGGAGCAAAGGATCATGGTCTCTGTAATTCCCTCCCTCTTCAGCCATAGCTGCACCATAACTCTTAGTTTAAGCAAAGAGACTTGTAATTTGATATATTGTGATGGTCCACGATATTATTGTGAGAACTATGATAATACGATATCAAGATGTTTTGGTTATTGTTACATCCCTAGTATTTATACTTTCTTTTTGTAGGCAACTCTAGTAGGCCACTGGACATTAGGCCAAACCAAGCTCAAGATCATCTTGAAATGTATTATTAGGGGTTACACTATATTCGCCCATGTTCTTGACATTATAAGGTGGGTTAAATGCTAAGGACATATGTCCCTATAAACTTTACTGTATGCCTTCAAATTTGGATCAACTACAGGTGATATCCAAGTGTAGTGAATGTCAGCTTTTGTGCCCACCTATAGATTTTCATCAGAACTTTTTACAGAGTAGTTTTATAGCAGTAGTTCAATATTTAGAAGGTGGTGAAAAAGTTTAAACCCAACCATTGCATCTTCTCCTTTAAAGTGATTCAGATTAAACATTTATGTATTTCCACTGTTATTCTTTTTGAGTCTGAGTCCCTCTACATTTGAAGTTGACATTTAGCACAGTGTGTATTTTATGTGTGAACGTTTGTGTGCCTTTGTGTGTGTGCGTTTGTGTGTGTGTGTTCCAGAGCAGCTGCAATGGAGAACAGCTCCTGAGGCAGTGCAGAGGCGAAACTCACTGAAGGCCAGTCAAATGTTACACCACAGTCCCCACAATGGAGAAATACATGACGTGATCTGTACCCAACTACACTGCCGACTTTATCTTTGAAAAAGTGTCTGATGTCTCTGACCTTTAGATGTTTACTAAGACAAAGAACTTACAGAAGCCATTGTCTTATTGATTATTACACAAGAGCACAGCTACAGAAAGTCTAATATAGAAAGCAAAAAACATATTGTATTTCAAGTCCAGTCTGTTCTGTCTGTGAGCTGTTCACACTGGTTTTCAAAGTGGGAGTGTCGTCCCAACTGCCAACAGGTGCAGTGAGCTCATTTGCATGTCAGTTGGTTCATCCGTTACAACCATGTAAATATATGGTTACAACAGCCTTTATTGTTCATGGTTTTCTAGTTGGCAGTTGTGGAAAAACAATAATTAGTTCATTCTGTCCACTTTAAATTTCCAACTGATGAAACTCCTCACTGAGAAACAGGATGAAGTGTATCAAAACATGAAACAAAATTACTTGAAAACGTTAAACTAAACTAGAATACTTTTTTTGAAACTAGAATACTATTTTTAAAGGTGCACTGTGTAACTTTTATTCAATTACAGGGGAATGTATTGTCTTAGAGCAGGGTCACTTTTCTACAGCTCTGACCTGTAACTTGGCCTAGTAGCGTCACCTGCTTGACTCCATGCTGATATATGTTTAATGCCATACTATGGAACATTTCAGTAATATCAGTCCCATGGAGAGTTGTGCACTTTCAAGTTTTGAATTGTCAGTAATTTGCATTACTCGGCACCACTTTATGATTACTACACCTTAACAAAGACTCTTTTCATATTATACAAATTTAAAAAATGCAAAGTACAAAATTATTAATAATGATTCATGCTTAGTAACTACTTAATTAGGTGGTTAGGAGTTGAGCCCAAATACTAAATACTAAGCCTGAATCATTCTTAATAAATAATTTGTTCATTACGATTTAAGTATTTATTAAAGCTTTATTAAGGCTGATTAAGATGTAGTCATTATAAAGTGATTCTCATTATTTTGATGGACTGTATGAGTAAACAAAATGGCAAAAGCAAAGGTTGTGCTGTAACTACAATGTGGTCTTTGAATGTTTATATAAAGGGAGACTTGCTTTACACAGTCGAGTCCAATTAGATTAAGATTGCATTCTAACAGCTAGCACCTATTTGCTCTGTAATTATTTTCCCATCAGCCTCTATAGGTAGATGGTTAAAGGCTGTGATTATCAGCCGCACGGACCATGTAATTGTAATGTATAATGTGGGCACAGTATAATCCCATCGAAATGTCAGGCTGCACATTCAAACACAGCAAGAGACTCAAGCCAAAAGCCCTAAACCCACATCATGTAAACTGCTCTTCTCTCTCATTCAGATCAGCAGCTGTAGAACCATTGTAGTGGAACAAAAGCAGGACTATACTTAAAATACCAGAAACAAGTCTTCCACTGGGAGTTGGGACCAGTGTCGAGATTAGACCCCCCCCACCCTCTTTCCTCCTCCTCAGAGATGCTCTTAAAGGCACAATACTGACAGGATATCCTCCGCCTCCTCCCCACAACATCTCCTGTGAGACCGCTGATTTAGCTGGCAGCATGAGAGCCCTGCGCATCATGAGCAAAACACAAGGAACAAGCTCCAAAGTGGATTGAACACAGCCTTCACCACCGCACAAAGAGACAATCTCCAGGGAGCGAGAACCAGATTGGATTGTCATGTGTCTTACATGAGGGGATGTTTTGGTTAACAACTATAGAACAAGCACAGATACTGGCCATAGCTATTGACTTCAAATATATAGGCTACCCTGTTAGAATCAAATACACTACAAGCCTTTGGTTGTTTCTAGGTTGATAATGAGAATAGCAAAAAGACAATGAAAGGGCAACAACACTCAAAGCTGACAAAATGTTTCAAATCCCAGCTCAACTGAAAGGGTCAATGGGTAACTTTTCTAGTGCAGGGTCCACCATCGGCTTGTCTTCATGGAAATGTTGTTGCATTGTCTAGAATATTCCACAGTATAGATTAAACTTAAAATCTATCATGAGGGAGACGAGCACTATACTACATTACAGTTCGGATCTGCGGAGAGTCGCCCCTATTCAATGAAGGAATGATTGTATTTTTGAGCAATAGAAACAGCTGTAATGAATAAAAGCTAGATAGATGTTTAAAGATGTTTAAAATCATGCCATGCAACATTCCAGTGAACATCTTCATGGAGACAAGCAGGTAGCAAACCCTCAACCAAAAAAGTAAAATCTTGAACAAATACCATGCTACACCTGTTTGTGAATGCTCAACGTTGTCAGCTAAAAATTGCCAGACCGAGTCCGGTTAGGGAGACTGCTTGCAATCCCAGGTGCCATGGTGAGGTAGCAGTAGCTCTAGTGGAAACTGTTGTTGTGTCCTTAGACAAGACACTTCACCCACATGGCCATCTCCAGAAAAACTAGGGTGCTTTAACATATTCCACAAAAGGACTGATAAATAAAAAAATATATACATATACATTTCTTTCTTTATTGTAAGGTCAGTGCTGTGTTGGTGCTGTCCCTGAAAAATAAATCAATTTCAAAATCCACAAATACAGTTTGTATTGATGGTCATAACATAAGACTTCATTAAACGTAAACTGACTATCTTCAGTCCAAGAACCAGTATTCAGAGTGATGACAAATTATCCCTTTTACTATAGCAATTAACAAATCTTAACAAAATATACTGCCTTCTATATTCTGTCAAAAGTTCTCAAAATGACACCTACAACAGAAAACAGAAAGCCTTCAACACCAAGACTACTTAACTGCAATCTTACATGACACAATACACACAGCCAGTGCCACCTATAGAGCTGTATATCACAAACAAGCTGTCAGCAGTCACTTTGGACGGCCTCACATTCGTTTCTATGGCGGCACATTTCTTTACATCCCAGTGGTAGAGAGCAGGTACTTCCTCTCCAGCTAACAATGTCGCCACACGCACATCGCTCTGGTCCTGATGTGTGGGCCATTAGTTAGTCATACGGCACGAACATGGCGAGAACAGCGGCTGCCCCACTACCCTGGATTTGGAGAGCTCGCCTGGGACGCCTGACGCACACATGAGCAGACGCGCTCAATTGCCCACCTGGGGCCATAACACAAGGTAGCTCACGCGGCACTCAAATGGTGGAATATTCATCACATTTAGGCAAGGCGTGGGTAGAACAATAGAGAGGTTTGGATAATAGGTTTACGAGCTTTTGCTGTGGGGGGAATTGTTAGAAACTGATTAGAATTTTGTCAAGCAACTGCGTGTTAGAAGTTGATTCTGTTCAGATTTGAATGCAACAAGTCTAAATAAGATTTGTTGGGTCATTGTCATTGGATTAGAAGGTAGTAAAAGTAATCTAAAAATGTGTTGTAAGAATATTTTCTTAAAAATGAAGGTAAAAATAAATACAGTTACAAATAGGGATGCACTGATCCAGTTTTTTCAGTTCTGATGCTGATTTCAGTACTATAGCTTTAAGGATCTGCGGTCCTGATATCAGTCGATACTAATGCAGAGACTGAAAACAGCATTTATTTCCTTCAGACAAAAATAAAATGAGACAAATCTAATCCAAATGTGTTAGCTGTTATTGATCCTTCAAGTAACTACAGAACAGCTTCGTGTAAATAAAAGATTTTTTTTTTTAGATTTTCTGTGTCAATTATGTCCAGTGACTTATTTTATTACATCAGTTCATACAATATGTCCAACCAGGATATCGAATTAACCAATATTTAAGCCGATATCCAATACCAGTATCGTATCGGTGCATCCCTAGTTACACATTGCATCCTGTAGTAAAATCATCATGAATATTTCAATTTGGTTTGAAGTCCACAGCGGCTCTGTAGTTAGAGCGCTTGGACTAGTGTTGTTCTTGTGCCCTTAAGCAAGACACTTCACCCACCTCCCCTACTATTAATCTGATGTGTGATGGCACAGATTGGCAGGCTTGTTTCCATTAGTCTACCCCTGGGTGGCTGTGGCTATAAAGTATCTTACCACCGCCGAGGATGCAGTGAATGAATAATGCATTGTGAAGTACTTTGAGTGTCTTGAAAAGGCATTATGTTAATCCGGGACATTATTATTATTATCTTGGGAGGACAGACGAATCACCTCTCTTCTTTGTGCATATTAATTTGACATATATTTTGCGCCTGGTGTCCCGGTGGCTATAAGGTTATTATCAGAATGGATAACTTGTGGGACCAGATTATGTCATTATGAATTATACAACATGCCTTTGACTTGCCATGAATCTTACTTTTCCATACGGAGCAGCCTCGAATTAACAAATATCACAGAAGAGCTCACATGACTAGAACAATGGAGGCAACAATGTAGATTAAAACTGCTGGGGCAATCCAATTCTGTTTTTGTATCTTTGTCATTTTGGCAATGCACTATTTTTAAAGGTCCTATGTTACATGTAATTGACTCTGGTGAGCATTAAACCATGATAAAATGTTGTTACCTAATCAAAAACATACTTCACATTGTGTTTTGCTGCATTCACAGATGCTTGATTAATCCGTCTACATCTCCAAAGATCAAAACATTCTGTTCCACCTTGTAATGTCATGAAATGATGATTTTCATGCTGATGGCTGCATTTTACCTTTTGTTCAGAACTGGCAATTCCAGTGCTGAAATCCAAATGATTCTAATGAAGGCGTATGGAGTTTAAAAACACAGTGGAGCACTTCCTGTGATACCAAATGACACCACACGCTGGAACAGAGCGTTTTCTATTTGAAAGAAAAACTCAACCTAAAGTTCGAGCTTTAAAAATGTGTGAATGAATGAAACAAAACACAACTCCAGGTATGTTTGTGATGAAAAAAACATTATAACAGATCAAAAAATAGAAAATACAATACAAATACAAAATCTCTTTCTTCCACTGAATCCTCTCTGGCGCATGTTTACCAGAGCTTATTAGACTATATTTCAATGCCTGAGGATTCGTAAAGAACACAATGGAAAATGTGAGTTGGAGCCGACTGTGGCAATAACATCATAAACTGTGTAGCACAAAGGAGCCAGACCCACACATGCTGCTGCTAGCTGCATCTGCTCTGGCTCTGAGGCTCTGGGAGACAAAAAAACACCATTTCTTTGTGTGTCTCTCCACTGGCTGCACTGTCTTTTTAGGAACACATTAGGAGTCCAAACATGAGGCAGATCTGGCCATGAAGACAGCAGTATCAAAACAATGAAAGGCTAATAGACCCAGTGTTAGCAAGCACCACGGGATAAACGCTCCTAATTTAATCACAGCTAAATGATGTCGGCCAAAATATTATGCAAATGAGAGACTATTAAGACAAACAGGTGCTAATGCTAAATGCTAATACAATCCGTTATCTAGTTTGTCATCATCACACATCAACAATGCGTATTTCAAAGATTGTATATTCTTTGATACCATAACATTACCCTGGCCTGATATCTCATTTAAAGGTGCACTGCGTAACTTTTCTGTTGGAGAGTACACCACCTACTTCTCTCCATGGAGATCTTAAGGTTTTTCATGAAATGTTCCACAGATTTGTATATTAAATGTTTCAGCGTTCATGGAGACAAGCAGGTTGCACGTTACATGAGAGATTATCCTCGCTCACAGTATGAATGCAGGTGTTTCAAGGCAACATTCCAGGCAAAAATAATACTATCACCATGGAGACCAGGACATGGCGTAGCTGTCATCTGAAAAGTTACGCAAAGCACCTTTTGTTTATGGTCTTACAAAAGTACAATGCACGTATTGACTTTTTAATCTACTAAAATACACAAATCCATGGAGAGATTTGTTCAATTGTTTGTTTCTTTACTGAACCCTAGTGGCTGGAATTATACTGTAACTACACAGACCCACAACAAAAATTCTCATTACTTCTTTCCTATAAATAGAAAATAGAAAATAGAAATAGAAATAGATGAGGATAAAGCACTTCTGATAGACTGAATTGATGAAAATGTGCATGCCCCATCTTTACAACAGAGTGCCTAAAAATCAGATAACAAGAAACATTTACCAATATTCATTTATCATGTGGCCATCTTCTGCATACCGACACACACCATACCTAATCAATAATTCACTATCCACAGTCATCACAGCAAGAGAAAGCCCCACACCTCACCTCCACAACGCTCCTGCCTGCTTTTTGCTTTTGCAGTACACTCCATACCATAGATCTCAAACTGCAGCCAAGAAAATGTCTCTTGCGAGTCCCTCTGAAATGTATCACAACTAAAAATACCACAAAGCACTATGGAATACTCGAGATACTAATCAATGTGCATAAGGAAAGACGTGTTTAGCCTATGCATCTGAATGAGCCAATCCCACACAAATGCCTGCGGCCAGATACTCCATATTTTTATTGACTTGATAGCACACTATAGCTCACAGATCACGTATAGATTTTTCATAAAATCTTTATGGCACAGATGCAGATGGCCCTTTTCACCACGTTCCAATACAGTGGAGATATATGAAGACTATTTGGCTTAAGGCAGGTCAGGAGGCACTGGAACATCAATAATTCATATGTGTGCGCGTGTGAAAGTGAAAGATCTTGTGCTGGTGTCTTCCATCTGCTGAGAGCTTAAACAACACCTGCTGGAGCCAAGCGTTTCGTTTTCATATTTCAACCTCTGTTTATTTCCAAACCAGAAAAATCCACTAAACTCAAATACAAAAATAAGAGACTCAAATTGAAATCAAGATGAATACACTTTACACATACATCCAGTGCTGAGGGGCAGGATGACAGACAGACAGCATCGTGACATGACAACACTCTGATATGGCAGAAACGGTTAGAACAAGCCAAATGGTTTGTTTATAGGCATCAGAGAGGTCCGCTGGGATGGTTCAGTGGCTTTTGTGTGTGGCTCAGTCCCGGGCTTAAAGCTAACAGTAAAAAAATAGACTTTCCCAGATCCTATCTCTAGTGTGCTCTCACCGTGCGTGCCGCAGTGACAGTACACTCAAAGCAGAATCCATGATAATGATCCCATCGGTGGAAACAAAAGGCTGCCTGTTGTTGAATGTGGCTCGGTTATGTTTATGGCAACAATAGAAAGAGTGTGTCCCACGCTGCACGATTCAGAAGGGGCGTTGTCTGCTTCAGCTTTTTTTTTTTGGAATTCCACAGTGCGTCTTTGCGTCCAGACGCATGGCACAGGATCGAGGCGCAGTCAAAACCAACAGGTCCCTATGTGTGTGGAGCTAATAGGGCTGTGCGGGGGGAGAGAGGGCGTTATCAAAGCTAATCCCTGATCACTCCTTGCCCCCGTTAACCAAAGACAGCTCTTTGAGAATCCCACAGGCGTCCACCCGCCTCCTTTCGCGGATCATGTCCTCGAGGCTGCGGAATACGAGCGTGTGCACGCCGCTGCCGGACAGGTGCACTTTGAGGAAATACTGGTGCTCCGCGGAGTGCGCCTCTCCCCCAGCTTTAAACTCGCGTTTGCCGAACCGGCACCACGCGGCAAAACTTTCCGAGTTGGTCCAGCATATGTCCTCACTGCTGAGTCCAACGTGACCGACTGCGTTTTGCATGACCAAATCAGCGGGAAGCGGCCGGTAGCGGTACCGGTTGTTCACTATCCTCCCGTGGCGCCCGTTGCTGAGCTCAAGCAGGCTGTCTTTGCGGATCTCCCCCTTGTGCAGGTGAATGACCCGGTCGTCCTGCTCGTAGATGACCCAATGCGGCGCCTGAGCCGTGCCCACGAGCTCCAGCAGGTCTCCAGGTTTGCACATAGTCAGCAAACTTTTCACTGTGTACACGTTCAAGTCCTCGTGTTCGTGCAGTTTGGAGAAGATGCATTCCTGGCAGCAGAACGCGGAGTATTCCACCTCGCTGACCGTGAAGGGCCCTCTGTCCTCTTCCTCTCCGTCCTCTTGCTCTTTGAAGCCGCAGTCGGACGGTGTGCGCTCCTCCACCTCCTCCTCTTCGTCAGAGAAGAAGTAGGCGACGCCGACCCGAAGCTCGTCCTTCTCCAGGCCGGACGGATCCCCCGTGGGCAGCTCGCTGTAGTTGAGGTGGGTGATCCTGTCCAGTTGGTTTCCCATCAATGACCCCGCAAGGCAGAGACATGGACTGCGCTGTCTGCAAAATACACACAGGGGAACACAACAATGTCAAAACACTCTGGCATAAGACTCGAGTACTAGAGCTACAGCAGAGTGGAGCAAGTTGGACTGAAACTACCCCTTTTACAGCCACCTCAGGTAATCATTTACCCAGCTAAAAGTACACAGACCAGATTCCACCTCTAAGATAGCTCCGCGTTAATTTTATACCTTTGGCTAACTCTTAAACATCCGTGTGGTCCATGAGAACAGCGGGAAGTCCACTCCCCCTGTCCGGTTCCCAAACAAGCCCCTTTAGGTTCAGTCTCGCACTTTGGCACCGCTTCTTCGCTTCTACACTACTTCTCTCTGCACAAGCTCCCCTTTTTAAGCACCACGGAGAGCTCCGCCTTTCCGCGCCGCTATTGGTCCGCGCCCAGGATTCCAGCAGCGCCGAATCCAATAGAAATCTGCTTGGTTTGTGTCTTGGTATTAGCCAATTATATCCGGGCAGTTTGGCTAGCAGCGATAGGCGGCGGTTACTGTGGCATGGTATTTGTTGTTGGAGCGCTGGAAGACTGTACACGAGCGTAAGTCGATGCAGCGAGGAGGGAGCGGTGATAACACGCTGTATATCTCAGAGAAGCAGACAAGAAAGGCTTAAGCTAGGGCTATATTGCATTTTAATGTGAATCTACTACTGTTGCTGGCAGAAGAAGTAGCGTATTCTCAGTTTTTGAATATATTATACCTTGTACTCAGGGTCCCAAGTGTAAATAGTAAAATCTTCCCACCTGCTCCCTGCATCTGCTGCTAACTATTATCACTATCTCCTCCAATGTGTTGGAGCTTGTTTGTGCCAGCATACTGAGGGAGGGGTGTTATCAGAGGAAATAACACTATCTACTATGCAACCTATCGATTTCTGGATTGTTAATGAATGAACAGACTCCACTTTAGAAAGCACTTTGACTGCACACTTTTGATACTAAAATTAGGGCAATTTCATAAACACAGACTTTCAGAGGTCCTATATTGTGAGCTTTAAGCCATGTTATAATGTTGTTACCTCATCAAAAACATACCTGGAGTTGTGTTCTGTTTCATTCACACATGGTTGAGTAGTCTTTTGCTATTAGGGCTCCAAATCTCAAACTGCTCCGTTCCACCTTATGATGTCATGAAGTGGTAGTTTTCAAATTAACAGCTCCTTTTACCTTTAGTTCCACAGAGATTCCAGGGCTGAAATTATCCAAATGATTCTAGTGAAGGTGTATGGAGTTTGACAACACTGTATTATTGCATGTGTTTTCAGTTTGAGAGTCGAGCTCAGCCTAAATTGCATATTTCCTACATACATTTGTGTGCTAAACATCAAAACATAGCTCCAGGTATATTTTTGATGAGGAAACAACATTATAACAGATCAGAAAATAGTGTAACATAGGACCTTTCACCAGTATAGTCAGAACTCTGCTCCAAACTGCATGCATTTACAGAGGAGTGGCTACCCATCCATCTTAGTCTTGATGTAAAATCTAAATGACTGACAGCTCAAATGAAATAGTAAAATCCTTAAAATGAGCACCTTAAACTCAACAGCATGCTTTTGTCGCTCAGATGTCTCTCCATTAAAAGAACATTCTCCCATAACTAAGCGTTGGCCTTCACTCTGTCGCATCAAAGAGATAAAGAAGGAAAACATAACATAATTTATAATTGATGGTATTTATTTGCAGCTTTCTTTTTTTTTTTTTTTTTTTCAGATCAGATTCCAGTATTTCTGTCAATTCTCCACAGTCCATCATCAGAGCCCCACCACAGGGCTCCAGATGGTTGGGCCTAGTGACGAAGAGGAGCTGACTTGTTGTTTCCATGGGTGACAGGATCTGGGGGCAATGCTGTGTAAGATAATGAGCATACTGTATATATTACATTTACGAACAAAAGATGGAAAATTAACAACTGCTATTAAGAAGTTCAAGCATATTTGTTCTATCAGCATCCACAGCAACCCTCATTTGGAATTTGACACGAAACAATACAAATACAAAAACAAGCAAGTACAAAAATTGAGTTGTAAATTGTATGAAATGCTCATGTTTTAAGGCTTGAATTTAAAGGGGCACTATGCCACATTTTCCGGTGTAGGACCTGCTACCTGGTTGTTGCCATGGAGATGTTGTGGCTTGGCTTTGAATATTCCTCTTATAGCTTTAAATTTATCAATTTTAGTTATATTCAATGACATTTTAATGCTCAAAAACACCTTGAAAAACATGCATTGCTATGATGCTATATGCTATAATATCTCCATGACGACAAGCACATGAGGGCAGAAAAAAGAAAAAAGTAGTAGTGTATTTTTGAGTGATAATTCAAGTTTCTGTAGAATAGGATATTTGTGATGTGTGTGTCATTCCTCTTTAAAATAAATTATGGGAAATTACTGCAGGGGAAGGGAAAAACTGGTTTGTCTGTGCACAGTATGTTCACAGCAGAGTTTGTTGGTATAGCAGTTAACTCTAAATCTACCCAACTCCAATAAAGATGGTTCTATGGCTTATTTTCCAAACTTACAATGACTCTCCACATGAGCATAATCACACATACAGTACAGTGGTGATGTAGTCTCTGCTGGAATAAGTGCCTTGACAGGGTAATATTTCACAACCTTGATAATTGGATGCATCTCTGCTCCTTAATTACAATCTAAATCTTAACACTGTAGCTCCGTAACAGGCTGACAAAACAACATGAGATCGCATCGGAGTGGTAATGTGAACCTGTCATTTGCCTTCGTGTTTTCAAGGTACTCCAGTGTCTATGATAGAATCACATTAAAACAAAGAACAGCACCATTGATCAAACCTAGACCTGTCACGATAATGTTGAAGTACAATATATTGCTACAGAAAAATAAAGGATAATATTGAAACTAGTTAATACCACTGACACAATAACCCCAGAGCAAGGTTATCCCAGAGGATGTTTTTTTCTAAGTGAAAAATTGTGGGCAGCAATAAATTACTGTCACAATTAAACACTTTAGTAGTTAATTCTAGTATGTATTAAGAATCATGTTAAGTATTCAACCAACTACAGCTTAAAAGTTATCAGAGTGTCAGGCTGTCATGGTTTGAGACTCTCTGATTAAAATACTCCTCACTTAAAGGGCCCACATTGCACTATTTTCTGATCTGTGTTATAATGTCCACAAATACACCTCAAGTTGTGTTTTGTTTCATTCACACAAGTTTAACACAGAAATCCTGCATAATTAGACTGTGTTCTTTCAAACTGAAAGCACTCTGTTCCATCTTGTGATATCATGTAAAATAGGAAGTGCTCCACCTTGTTTTTAAACTGCATGCAGCTTCAATAGAATCATTTGAACGAGTTCAGATCTCGGCCGGTTAACTCGAAAACTTCTGCTTCATGATATCAGGAGATGGAACTGAGTATTTTGAGCTTTGGGGTGTAAATAGAGTAATAATAAAAGATTACTCGTGTGAATGAAACAAAACACAACACTGGGCATGTTTTTGATGATGTAACAAGATTATAACTGGCTTAAAGCTCACAAGAGTCAATTTTGTATAATACTGGACCTTTAAATGATTCTCCTCCATTCATTAGTAGATATTTAAGGAGCACATGCCAAACATTTCATCCACAACTTTGATCCACTGCCCTCACTCTTATTTTAATTATGTTACGGTGTATTTTGGACACACCACTGGCTAAACCACATCTCCATTTGAAATACACAGTGCAAACTTTACACGAGGAATAACATTTCATTAATTCATAACCCCTTGAGGCACGTTGAGGCAGTTGTCGAGCAGTTGGAATGACGTGTGTAAACAAACAAACAAAGCGTGAATGAAGATATACTGAATGTTAATGCACTTGAAACATGAGAGACAGCGTATTATATGAAGAGCTAATTCTGCTCCTGGTCAGACTGCGTTAAAACAAAACTCAGATTAAAGCCTAATTTAAGTCACAGAGCCTTAGGTTGGGTAGTACCTTCAGTTAGCATCACACCCCCAGAGGATGTTGATGCCATCAGCTGAAAAGTATCAATAGGAAAGAGTGTAGCAGCCGCAGAAGCACACTCAGCACTTTTGGATACTATATTGATCCCTGTGGTGAAAATAATCTGTCTGTTTGTTGTTTCTCACCAGGAAGTAGCGTGGGAGCAAAGTCCAGCGCAGAGCCTCTGTTGTAGACAAACTGTGGAGCACAAGTACTTGGGCTGTGTCTTCCAGAACAAAAATTGGCTCATGCTGCTGACAGAGAAGTGTGACACTCAATGGTGAGACACCTCAGACCTCATACTTCCTGTTCATCTTTAGTCCCCTTCATAACTGGATCATATGTGTGGTACTGTGTTGTTAAACATGCCCAGTAAAAGTTAATGGTCCTATATTACGCAAAATTGACTCTTGTGAGATTGAAGTCATGTTAGAATGTTGTTACTTGATAAAAAACATACCTGGAGTTGTGTTTTGTTTCGTCCACATGTTTGAGTGAACCTTTATTATTAGTTGATCTACACTCCAAAATAGAAGACATTTGGAGAGGGTGGTGTTGAGTGCGCAGAGACAGTGTTGTTGGGATGAGCCCCTAGGTAATTAAAGGTGTGGTAGAGTAGGTGAGGTGTGGTGTGCTAGTGAGCAGGGGAAGAACTTGTAGAAGGGAAAGAAGGTGAAGAACGGGAGGAGGAGCAGGTGGGGCAGGTGGGGTGGAGGTGTGGTTCTACTCCTGAACTTAGTCAGTCATATTAACTTGTTTTATTTGACAGGATGTAACTTTCTAGAGGTAGAAAGTCAACTGCATGATTCATGACAGTCAAAACCATATTATTAAACTGCACGATAAGTTTTATGTCATAATGTGCAATATTATATCAAAAGGAATAATATTTTCTATGTTTTTCAGTGCAATAAAAACCCATACTGATAAAACATGCTTTTATTGTAGTCTATTTCTAACCAGGGTGACACCACCTAGTGCCTCCGCTCAATTTCATTTCTCTCCAGCGACTAAGTCAGGAATCAGAATACACTAGATGGTTTGCAAGAACCCCGGAAGTGAGAGTTCTGGCACCAGCCAATCAGCGAAGAGACAAACATTCTATGTTGGCAACAATTCCCAAGATCAAGGATTTAAAGTGAGAACAAAGAGAATGTTTGATGAATTTTATCTAGGGGAAAGACGTTATTGCCCTTTTTCCTACGGGATTTGGGAAAAGCTTAATATACCAGATAGCCCCATTAGTGGCGCATTACATACGTCACGACCAAATAGCAGCGATTGGTTAAATAAAAAAAGTACCCACCTACCGTTGAGCTAACTAATTTTAATGCTGCCAGGTCAGACGGTTTCCACTAAGTGAAACCCGCTGATGAGTCAGACTAGTCTATTTCTTGGGAACAAAACACACATAATAGCTTTAAACAAATACTTATAGCACAGTAATACAATATTATTTAGCAGTAACTGTTGGTGATCAAACATATTAAATATAATTGTATTGATTTATTGGTATTGATTTTCCAAAACAGTTTCTACAAATCCAAACAGTGGTAAAATGCTTTGTTTTATACTTCACAAATCCACAGCGGCTCCGAAGGGGCGTGTCAGTGGCCCCCGTCCACAGATGTTGTTTTGTGATCTTATATAGGTGCTACAGCTGGCGTCATCATCTTCACATCATCACGCCTCTCTCACCACATCTGGAATCTTTTTTCCCAGCATTCCTTGCATGTGATCTTAAGGGTTGCTTGGCTGCACTGTGTAATAGCCAGATCATACTGTTTACACACGCCACAATTGTACTAAATGTGTTATAACAAAAACAAATTGGAGTTTATTTAAGCATAACACGCCCGCCTTCCCCATGTTAGTTAGCATGCATTTGTATTATGTGGCTAAATGCTTTGTGAGAGGAGGTGAGGGTGTAAACTCAAGCCAATTAGCCTCCTCATTAGCCCCTCTTCTCATCCCTGTATTGAAGGCTACATTAATGCGCTTGGTACAGTCTGCTATCATCCTTTAATCTCCCCGTCAATACTTCCAGATTGCACTTTTATTACAAAAGCAATCAGAGCCATAAAAGATAACATAAATAACAGGAATAAATTATGAATGAGGAGTTACCCAGCACATTATATGAGACATAAAATGATGCTGGTACAGAGAAAACTGTAGATTTATAGCAGAGGTTTATGTTCTTAACCAAGTACAGACATGCAGAAAATACTTAAGACAACAAGAACAAAGATTGTGTTTGCAAATAAGTCTCAATTTAGTTATCATGTTTGTCAAGGAGCACCTGTTTTGTGTATTTATTCTTTTACGGGAATTAATATTGCTAAAATACTGTGTTCAGGGTTGTCTCTGAAACAAAACACAAGTCTGGATATGTTTCTGATGATGAACATAGACCAGAAAATAGTGCAATATGGGCCCTTTCAACAGAAACTAACCATGTATGCCTCTAGTTTGTGTCTATCTATCTATCTATCTAGTGTTAATCTACCTTAAAGACCTTGGTTCTTACCCAAAACACCACATATGGCACCAAGCTGTCCAAGACAACTTCCCTTTTAACAAGAGACAAAAACGGTGTGGTCACGAAATATTCTGTTTTAGCCAGCTCAGAGGATTGAATTGGCAATGTGCGTTCTTCTCCAATAGACTTTTCCGTCCTCGAAATACACTGGCAAGTCTCATTGTAATTAACTGCAACACTGTCCATCTGAGGAAACAGAGACAAGCTGCATGTTATGGCAGAAAATGTGTTGGTTGTTATGAGGATCCAAATGGTCAAGCAAACTTTATATGAAATAACTTATAACTTTAACATTGTAGTACTTCCAGCAGAGGTGGGTACTACTCGGTAACCTTTACTGAAAGTAGTAATCTCCTGGACCACTACTTGTATTTCTACTTGAGTTGAATTGTTTTAAAGACAATATTTTTTTATTTTTGAGCTACCTATCTCTGGTTGTAAATACAGTAAGTTGTTGATTATGATGTTTTTAAGATAAAGATGTTATAGTATATTTTGATTGTGTTTACATTTAACAGTATTTCTATCCAATGATGTCACATGCACTTAAAGGTCCTGTATTACTCAAAAGGTATTCTTGGAAGCTTGAGCTATGTTATAATGTTGTTACGTCATCAAAAACATACCTGGAGTTGAGTGTTTTGTTTCATCCACACCTGTTTGAGTAATCCTTTATTATTAGTCTGTTTACAGTTTCCAAAACGCATAATGCTCTGTTCCACATTCTGATGTCATCTAGTGGTAGTTTTCATGTTAACAGCTACCTTTTACCTTTTGTTCAACTAAAGGCTGCTACACACTGCAAGAGAATTTGCCTGATTTTGGCTGTAATTTGCTTTTCTCTGAGTTCGGGGAGGTATGACCTGACTTTGTATCTTCGTGTGTGATTTTGAAGCCGCTGTGCTCCTCATGTGTGCGGTGTCAGTGTGACTCTGAGCTGCTTTGTCAGATTGTCACCACCAAACATCACCACAGCTACAGCCGATAAAAATCAGCGTCAGGGGCAGAGTGATAGACACAGAAGTGCAACATACAAACTCAACTTAGGAAATAACAAAAATAACAAGGCAACTTTATTACTCACCTCTTGTAAAGTTGTCAAGTTAAACTGCAGCATCTCATCCATATTATTCATTACAATTTGTCCTCCAGAAATAATATCACCCAGTCCACAAAACATTGCTGTGAATCCAGTTTGAAGCGTTCTTTAAAATCGCGGATCGGAGTTTTGACTCGCATCTAAACTATAAGTGCAGTGCTCTGATCTTTTGAACACTTAAGAGTCTCAAAGCGAGTGATTTTACTCTAGACATGAAACAGCTGACATGAGGTGCGTTCACAAGTGTAGCCTGTAGTATGCAGTCATACCCCGCTGTGGTCTTTGAGATCGGAGATTTAAAATCTCCTTGTGTCTATGGTGTGCTCCTTTTGTCGAACGTTTAAAAATAGCTTAAGACAGAAAAATCCTGTACTGTGTGGTGGCCTTAAATTTGGGAATACCAGGGCTGAAATAATCAAAATTATTCTAGTGAAGATGTATAGAGTTTAGAAACACAGTGGAGCACTTCGTGTATTATCAAATGACACCACGAGATGGAACAGACTGTTTTCTGTTTGAGAGAATAACTCAGCCTAAATAAGCCGAGTTTGTGTTTTAAACAACATAACAGCACGTGTGAATGAAACAAAACACAACTCTAGGTATGTTTGTGATGAGGAAACAACATTATAAAACAGATCAGAAATATATATATAATAATATGAACCATTAAATTTAGGAGAGGTTTAAACACATGGAGCTCTTATAACATAGGCCTTCTGAACCTTTGCCTGTGTCATGGTGCAGGCCGGCTGTGTGCTTGTCATGCGTGTGCTGAGTCCCATCTGTCTCCTATTGACACCACATCTTCCTCAGGTCTTATCAGCTCCGCTCAGCCCTGGACCCGATCTCATTCTGGGGGCTCTGGGCGGACATCTTTGAAGCCCAATCATGTGGAGGTGAATGTTAACGCGGGCAGGTGCTCCTCAACCTATTCCTTTGAAAAATACATGCACCTTTACCATACAATCCACAGTACAGAGTCAGGCCTGGAGGGTTTGTAGTCATCGTGTAACTGCTTTAGCATGTTGACAGGCTGTTAGAATTCAGTGAGGAATGACCTAAGCTTTTTCTCACCAGATATATCTATCTTTGGGCTACTTATAAATACTCAAGTGTTAAAATAAAAATGACACTTCAACTTGAATGATATGACACAAAATTATTCTTGAATTTGCTATGCCTTTTTATATATTGTTATTTAAAGGTGCACTATGTAACTTTTTGGTCACCTTTCTTGTTTCTTACCATGATGAAACAATCTACATTTTCAGGACCCTGTGATCAATACAAGTGTTCATGGTCCTGTTTAGGAGTTTGATTTCTACAAAAAAGTGAGAGAGACTAACTGAAATACTGATGGTGAGAAAGTTGTTTAAGTGCACAAATCAGCTCACCTGTTGTAGTTCCAGCAAGCCCGCTCTTTCTGGATTGTGTTCAAACAAAACTCCGATTAAGTCTAACTTCAGTCACACAGCTTCAAACAGAGTAGTGCTTTCAGCTAGCTTCACACCCCCAGGGAATGTTGATGACATCAGCTGCAAAGAAATAATTTCTGTTGCAATGAAAATTGTATGAAGGTTTGTGAGGAGGAAGTAAGAACGAAGGAAAGAAAGAGAGAGAGAGTATGCATTTATATGAGTGGTCTGAGTAATTGGGTGAGAAGCATAGCAAACTGTAATTGGCTTATAGCTATAGCGACTTAAAACATACATGATAGTTTTAATTCTCCAGCTAAGGTCTTGACCAAGTCTAGCTCAAGATCTGGAGATGTGTCCCCGGGCGCTGTACTACACCTGCCCACTGCTCCTGACAGGCTGCCCCAGTGGATCAATAAAATATACTGCACCTTAACCAGACCGAACTGCCGGGATGAATTTATGTTCTCAATTTAGAAGGGCTGTACCAGATTTTTTTATGAACTAAAATGTGTTTAGATCAACTTTTAGGGTGTAAATATGATTCTAATGTGTATTGTATTGTGAAAGTGTGCCATCAGCATGCTAGTTGTTGTTACAATAATGGCAAAACTCTTACCGGGCCAACCAGAAGCACATGCTTTGACAAAACTTAACACAGATGAGTGGATCTGGAGGTGTATTCTGTCTCCCTGATTTCAAAGTGCGTGATTGACAGGTGGATGAACCAATCAGAGAGACGCATGCACCATTTGTGTCAAAAACAAAAAGGGCTACATACATGTAAAAAAGGAGAACAAAAAACACATCATGGATTTTCTCAGAATCAACAATCACAGCACCAAGCTATAAATGGTCTCAGATAAAAGAAGGTGGCATGGTGGCTAGCACTCATGCTTCACAGCAAGAAGGTTCCGGGTTCGATCCTTGAGTCACATGCGCCTTTCTGTGTGGAGTTTTCATGTTCTCCCCGTGTCTGGTTGGATTTACTCTGGGTGCTCTGGTTTCCAGCATTAACCCAAAAACACATGCACCATAGGTCAATGACTCCAGGAAGAACAGCTCTGCTTCACAGCCAATAGAGGTCAAAATAAATACAAATACAAAACAAGTTACAGACATTGTTCTGAATATTACAGGGATTTTCAAAAGGAGATGTCTTCTGAGTTTGAGAGACACATGCTACAAATTAGCAGCTGTGGTTGGATCATATCAGATTTGCAGGTTTTTAACCTGTGGTCCGATGTCAGTCCCTTCTGGTTTTTGAACTGAATGTAGAAAAAACTGGTAGGTCAGACAAGCAAAACTCCACTTTTGCCACTGGAAGTGTGAAAAAAGCTGATAAACACATTTAGGATGCCAGGAATGTATAAGGTACGTGAGGAATAACCACTTTAAAATGCACTAGTTTTTCAAAACACTAAAAATCAGATACAGTGCCTTTAATTCAGTGATTATTGAGATAACTATACATTGATTTGGCTATAATCTGACGTCCATCTGTGTGTACCTGCGGTGTGTACCTGACCCCCCCTCCTTTCTTCCTGTCTCTATCACTCTCTTTATTATCGCTGGTATATTAGTATCCCGCCTCCTCTCTCTCTCTCATCTGTCCCTGTTGGACCTCTCCATTGGTATGCAGGGAGGTGCTGGCCAGTGTTTGCTGGGGGAGGATAAAGCTCTAATCAGTGCCAATGAAGCTGATCTCGTCCCAGAGCTCAAATGTGCCCACCTCAGCACTACAGCAGTACCACCAGACCGTGTTCAGTATATATAGCCTACAATGCGTGTGTGTGTGTGGGTGTGTGTTCGTGCGTGTGTGTGTGTGCGTGCAAAGAGAGCAGTATCAGAGAGGGCAGGCAGAGGTCATTGTCTCATAGTAAAATGTTATTCCAGGTTGTTTTATTCCCTGGACACGGTGGATTGTGCAGAATAATCACCCTTGCAGCTAATTTCCACTTTCTTTTGTTTGATTTCAGCATTTTGAGAAACATGCTTTAACTAGTCAGGGGTTTCACGTTCATACATCATGCGCATTTGACAGAGCAGTGTTGTAGACTCAGTTTTTCTATCTGTTTCTCAAAGATGTGGGGGATGAGTTTAATGTGCTCAGTTAGAGAAGGAATTGTTTTATTAAGAGTACAGTTTTCACTTTTTAAGTTGTGTTTGAGTTGTACTGAAGAACTTTGCATAAGTGCAAATGTGACAGAAGCTTCATGATAGTATTATAATAATTTGAACACTGGCACTTCCTGCACCTTACTTTCAAATTACGTTTTTAATGTAACGTTTCTGATTTCTGAGGAGATGATATTGTTTTGCCTTGAATGTTCCAGTATGGCATTAAACTTTATTTTTCTTATATGTATTCAGTTACTTATGTTTTATTATTCTTCTCAGACCATCTGACCAGTAATTGCTTATCTACTTGAAGATAGACACATTTAATGTCATACTTTGGAACACAATAACAGCAATAACACAAGCAGGTGATGCACCCTATATACATTTATGACATTGTTTGTAAATTGTAGATTACTTAAAAATAGAGCTCGATAACTTTTCTGGCCCTGATAATTTCTATTTACATGCTTGTGTGTTTTCCTCGTCTCTCTCGCTCTCTCTGCCGAAGAGACTGAAGGCTTCTATCGCTCTCTACTCGTTTACTTGAAGTAATGACGCTTGAACGAACGTGTTAGCATAGACCATGGGCCATAGACTGTAGAGACCATATAGATGGATTTTTTTTTAATCAACACAGTAGATGCGCGCGCAGTTTGAGTGCAGAAAGTCTGCGGTTCACGTGAAGCCGCGACTCTAGCTAGCGCCGCCGTCAGAACCAAAACAGTTCATTGTTCATGTGACAACACAAGTCACGATGCCCAAACACTAGTGAGTGTGACACATCTCAACGGCCCACACGTGTCAAATGCAGGCGCAAACGACGAGAAGAAATAGCTCAAACCCCAGCAGCCGACATACACCCGTACCCGATCCACACAACTAGCCTAGCTCCCGGGAGAGCCTGAAATCCACTGAAAACCCACAAGACTCTGACACCATTCCAGCCAGGACAGCGGCTTCCTCATAGCCAAATAGGATCCTGTAGAGCGGATTAATACGAACACTTCAAGACCAAAATGACGAGGCTCACAGCAGCAGCCACAGAGACCAGCCACAATATTCCAATGTAAGTCAATGACTAAAATCACTTATAAGGGCAATTTTGTTACAGTACTTAATAATCCGTTTTATTTATTATTTTGGTTGTGTTTGGTTCAACAATGGTTTATTCAAGTGCATTTTTGTTAACAAGTCCTTGCTGTTAGCAAGACTACATTAGGCTATTCTTATGTTAACACGTCTGTTTTATTTAGGCCTATTGTTTTTCATTGTCTTGCAGTTCCTATGTTAAATGTTCTTTAGAGAGTAGTTTATTGATCTTGAAAGGATGTATTTGCATTTTTATTCCATTGTCGTTACAATAGTTTAAAAGGTCTCAAAATGTCAATATTATCGTAAATATCACAATAATTTCTTGGTCAATTAATCGTCCAGCAAAATCGTTACAGACCTAGATAGAAATCAGATATTTGGTCAAAACCATAGACTGTTTAAAGAAGTGGGCTAAGGGAGTGTGACATCACCCATAGTATTTGACTCCAGTCAAAAGAAGCTCATGAGGCTAGCGGTTGTAAAGTCAATCGGAGCCAGTCGATGGAGCCAGAAGCGCCCCCATGCTCATTCCCTATTTGAAACACGGTGGCTAGCGGGATAGCTATGTTCACTTATATTTACAGTCTATAGTCCGTACAAAACAGGGTTGTCAATTTACCAAATTTTGTAAGTAATTAGTAATATTTTGAAGTTACAGTACCCCTTATTTGAACCCAATCTCTGCCCTACACATACCGTGGTAAAGTGCTCCATTGTCCTTGCTGAGTGGGTGACTAAACTCATTGGTTCCTCCTACGTGTCAGTGCTTGTAAGTGTGTCTCCTCCTGGTACAGAAAGGTTACATTCATTAATGCATGGAGATGAGACGTCATTATCCTCCTCTGCTGCTCCTCCAAAGTGCTCCATTACCCCTGAACTTTCCTGTGGAGGACTGAGTTTGGTAAAGTCACTTGTGACTGTGCTGTCTGTGCTGTTTGTTGTTCATAGGAAGATAGAGAGAGGTCGGGTTTTGGTGAAATGTTCTGGGAAAGGTCACAAAGTCAAGTATAAAGGAAAGCATTATGTCTCCGGTCATGGTGTACACTGCAAAAACAAGTTAAAATTGCTTGCGTTACATGTATTGAATTTGATCTTAAAGATCTCATATTACTTTATTTTCTAATCTAAGTTTTAATGTAGTTTCCTCATCACAGATATACCTGGAGTTGTATTGGGCTTAACTCAAACTTGTGAATGATACAAAAAAAAAACTTCATGTAGGTTTTTGGTGAGGTAACAAAATAGCATGCCCAAAAGCTCACAAGGGTCAATTTTGCATAATATAGGACCTTTAATATGAAATAAATGCCTATGGGAAGAGTGATATTACAAAGGTGCATGATGTAACTTGCTCTATATGTTCCACAATATAAAATTAGTATTAAACTCCATGGAGACAGTTAACACCACTGGGCCAAGTTACAGCTATAGTGCTGTTAAATAATACTTTGTGACAGGGCTGTTATTTACTTGAAATGTTACCACTGTGCTCTATAGGCTGTAGTTGGAGTGTGTTCTTGTGTTATATTTTGTGAGTTGGCAAAAGACACTATGAATACCAAACGGTAGGTTTGTGTGTTCGGTCTGTCCCAGGGCAAGCATGGATAATAGATTATAAACAGACTTTAAACAGCTTGGAAACAGCAGAGTAAAACTAATCCATCATTGTTAACAAGTGCAGTTCAACTTTTCGCTTCTTGTCCAACAAAGTGAGAGCCGGCTGATTGCTATGTGAAAGACACTGTTTTTTTGGCAAGTTCTGCTTTCATGAATATTTAATGCAGTGCTGAACAGAGGCACCATTTTGATCAAACTTTTAATTTAAAATGGCAGAAGAATTGTTTTTGCCAGTCGTAATGTGTCTTCTGGGGTTCTGTGTTGTGGATACATAGTACTTTCTTTCAGCTTCAATTCCTGCTTCATTATCAGTATCTTTGTAGAATACACAGGTTAGCCAGTACCTGTATGACCTTGGCCTTAATATTTATATGCCTGTATATGCAATAGTTGCCTTGCCTCAGCATTTTAACTGGTAAAAAGTTATATAACAGGTTAAGCTCCCACACTATATTTCTGCTGCTGTATGCTAATTTGCAGGGCAGTAATGGTGGGTCATTTAGATATAAATTAGATACAGGACATACAGTGCAGTGGCATGTTACCAAGAGCAACAACTAAAACTTTCCTGAAAATATCTTTTAGAGCCGCCTCTAAAATACCTCATTAAGTCAAACATCAGTGAAATGTAAATTCTCTCTCCCACAGGTCAAGTGTTTGAGTCAGCTTTTATAATCCTCTATAACAGAGAAATGAACACTCATGAATTTCAATTCTGTGACAAAGTGGCTTTTTATGATGAAACGCCAGCAGGATGCTAGGGCGCTTTGTGCCGGAGTACATAGAGTTACAAACTTCACTGAACTTGTGAGTGTTACAAATAAATAAAGTGACACCCATGAACAACATTGTACATTTAAACTGTTATCTTACCCATGCATAACAAAATCTACATTCACCCTATCTGCTTTTATATTGAGTGTATTAGTGGTTGTGCAGTGTTAAAGAATAACTGTAACATGGGTGCTTAATAGATATTTGATTACAATAAATGCTCATACTGAAGACACATCATATAATTATAGTTAATCATAATTATTGCACACTGATATTAGCTGTAACATCTGGCAACCCAAAGTGAGGAGCTCTGTCTGCTTTCTGATTGGAAAACTGGATAAACCAAACCCATTTTTACTGATATACCATTACTACTACAATTGGGAATAAATCAACATTTCAATTATTATAAATATGAGTTGATTTGAACATATTTACTTTGAACAGTTAATGATTACAATAGTTAGTTTCCATCTTTTATTCAAACAAAACCTCTCTCCTATACAATTCTTAACTTGAGTATATCACCGTTCAATTTCTTCCTTAAAAGGTGCACTGTGTAACTTTTCTGTCTCCATGAAGATGTAAATGCATAACTTACAATGTCCCACAGTATGATTTTCAATTTATTTATTTATTTTCTATTTTCATTACAAATTTCAAGTTCTATAATCTCAAAAGTCCCCTAAAAACGCATTCTTATTATTCCTCTACTACACAGATCTGACTTGTAACTTGGCTTGGTAGTGTCGCATGCTTTCTTCCATGGTGATATACGGTGTATGTTCATGTATATTGTGTGCAATCATAGCAATTACATCTCCAGAAAAGTTACACGGTGCATCTTTAAGCTTCTGAAAGATGTTTTCCTCCACTAGAATCCTTGATAAAAAATCTAAATAAAAAAGTATAAGTTTTGCCCACACATTACACTTGCCCTCTTTTCAAAAACACTTCTATCTACTTTTTGTGTGTCCCCATGGTAACTTTAGCACTTGCTCTTGCTTTTAAACAATCATCCTTGGGCCCACACACTCCAGTGAGCAGAGGCCTTATCTAGTCCCAGGTTAATTCCATTGAAGGTGCCACGTATTTACTAGTGGTGATTCTGCAGCTTGGTCAGGGCACACAGCATTCCCCGGGGGAGAGGAGCAGCTCTGTGGCAGCTGTGGTGGAGCCTGTTCTCATCAGGAAATGCAGCGTACACAACTTCCACTGAGTCACAGCAAAGAGGGGATAACATCGTGACTGATACAGGCCCAAACCAAATCACTGTATTCCACAACATTAACCACACAGCCTCTGGTAAGGTTTGCAAAAAACTCTGGTCAAAACCGATTCTAAACTTTTGAAAATGTCAGTTTTTTATAGATCTAGAAGACAATATGGGCTAATGATAATTTGAGGAAGAGTTATTTCAATCAAAAGGGTCATATAGAGTGCAGAGATGACAATGGAATGAAAAGTGCTGTGTTTAGACCCCAGCTGGAGGTTTCATTCTGAAGTCTATGAATATAAGGAAGAATAGGAAGTCTGACAATAGGAACTAATACCACGAGACTCCATGGCAGTTCTGGTATCCTGGGGAGAGGAGCTCAGTGGGGGTGAATAGGGCTGTTTGCTACTGAATAGGAAATGGAAGAAAGTATTTATGGAAAACTGTTGCTGTTTTTTAATGTTCTTATAATATTCATAGTGTTTATCAATGTGTTCTTAAAGGGCTCATATTACAGTATTTTCTGATCTATGTTATAATGTTATAATGTTTCATCAAAAACATGCCCAGGAGTTGTGTTTTGTTTCATTCACTCATGTATGACACACAAACCCTGTATATTTAAACTGAGTTCTGTCAAACAGAAAACACACTGTTCCACTTTGTGATGTCATCGGGTAATACAAGAAACACTCCACTGTGTTTTTAAAATCCATACAACTTCACTAGAATCATTTGGATGATTTCAGCCATGGAATTTACAGTCTCTACTCAGTAAAAGTTAAAGGGTAACTGTTGAAAACTACCACTTCATGGAACAGAGCATTCTGAGCTTAGGACCTTTAAGATGGATACAGTAGAGTATATCAGTAATTGATTTGAGAATGGGAGATTCGCCTGGGTTTGGATGGTTGCAAAATGAGTGCTCTCTCCCCACGGCAAGATAGTCCCAGCTTCAGTTCCATTGGCAGATGTGGAGTTTACATGTTCTCCTTGTGTTGAGTTTCCTCCGGTTACGTTCATTGATCTATGCACAATGATTCCTCTACCAACTAAGCAGTTATTATGTATGGTTTCAGTTTCCTGTTACCTACACCATTTTGGGGGCCTTGCCATTGATACTTTACAGTGACATCACGCTGGGGTTGTTCTGCATGTATATCTATGATGGAAAAACTGTAGGGAAATGCTAGCAAGCTTGTGACTTTGAGAGGGACTTGTTTAACAGCACAAATCATGTCACCTGTTGTAGTTCCAGCTTAGCCAGGTCAGGTCAGATTGTGGCAAATTAAAGCTCAGATCATTCAAGTCTAACAGGGCTTCAGACAGAACAGTGCCTACAGTTAGCATGACACCTCCAGGAAATGTTGATGATGTGAGTGTGTGTATCTTTGGTTTTGAATTCTCTGGCAATGGCCCTTATTTTTCAAACCCATGGATACCTTTGCAAGTCTATTGATTTCTAAACTACATATATTTGAGAGTTCACTTGGCTTCCAATATAAAATCAAAATGAATCAATTCTATAAACATTTGTGACCTTGAAGTTAAAATTTTGCAAGTCACAAAAGTAAGAACATGGCCTTCTATAAAACTCCTTTCAGTATTTTTGCTTCCTGGACATTTTCCCATAACACATAAAAAAACAACCTAAAACTATATACAGCTGTAAATGTGCTGCTTTCAGATTGTGCCCGAGAATTCTCTGCCGTTTTCTTTTCTTTGGCCTGAGTGCACTCAAAGCATGTGACTGTCTCCTGAGTGGGCTTGGTCCCCCTCAGACCCGGTCTAATCTGCTATCACAGACCTGTGGCCCCCCACACTCACTGCACTGATTAGTCAAGATTTTTGTGTGTATTTATCACAATGTGGGGACAGAAATCTGTGTACACATGCACTGACGGGGATATGACACGCTTATGGGGACAAAAATGAGGTCCCCTCAACTAAAAATCAATTATTAAATTACATTGAATTACATTACTATGTAGCTTTTATGGTGCGAGGTTTGTCAGAACCGTGACCCTGGAGGTGCTATTGCTTTGCCTGGAATGTTCCAAAGTAATTGCACAGCATTCCTACATTGAGCACGGCTGCCTCTTCATTGATCTGCTATGTAACTTGGTCTGGTGGCACCAAATACTTGTCTTGTATACTTCTGGTGCTGGATCCATTTAGTGCTGTACCGTGGAACTTTCTTGACAAGAAATCTATACAAAGACAAGCAGGTGGCGGACGCTCCACTTGAAAGTTGAGTAATGAACCTTTAAAATTAAGATATTAAAGATAATTTGGGTTATGGTTTGCAAATACAGTAGTAATTATGTTTAAGTTTAAGGTTAGAAACTGATTGGCGACAGTAGCTCGGTTGGTAGAGTGTTTGGATCCACTGACCCAGACATTGCCAGTGTGACTCCAGCTTTCACAGATGAATGCTGTTGTTGTATCCTTGGGCAAAGTACTTAACCCAACTTACCCCTGGCTTCTGCGTACACTGATTTATGAATGTGTGTGTGAGGTGATATAAAGTGCTTTGAGTGTCTCGAAGGTGGAAAAGTGCTATATAAAATAGTGACCATTTACCATTGTGTTGTCAAAGAGCATGGAAACCCAGTGTGTGGGTGTGGATGTGTGTGTGCGTGCGTGTGCGTGTGCATGTGTGTATGTGAGAGAGGGGGAGAGAGCGAAACAAAATGGCGTAATGCTTAGTTTCACTATATAGATTTCTGTATGCCTGGTATATATAGTATGTTGTACTTTTGTATGGCTGTCTGCACACTGCACACAAGGACACAGACAGGCTTGTACAGCGGGATTACCTGTTAGCACATGGCTAAAGCTGTGATCAACTGTGAGCTATGTTTTCCCCGGTGAGTTCAGTACAGTGTCAACCTTTAATGAAAGATGTCTGTCATATAAGGCAAACTCTCTTCAACCTCAAAATGTACGATTATATCTAAAACTTGCAAACTTGTTGTTGATTTGATGTTATTCACAGGCCCCCGCAATTTCAAAATATTATTCTCAATTTTGATTAAAAAAAAATACCAGTCTACTTCATTATTATAGTTTCAAGTACACCCTCTTAAATCCTCTTAAATCAATTCATAATTAATCCTTGTGAAATCAAAATCTGATTAAATAATTATTGTAGAGCAAACAAAATTACACGCCATCACTCATCAGCTGCACATACTTTGAAAAACCCCACTGGCTTATTTTTTGTATGTTTTAAGATGTTTTCAAATGGAGATGAATATTGTCCTCTACAGTTGAAGCAAAAGTGTCCCCAACTAAACAGAATAAAGAAAGAGAAAATCATGTCACGAGTTGCACAGTCCCCCCCTTACATTTCCGCATGGCTTCTTACAAGAACAATCAAACTGCTATTACTGTTACTCATACATCCTAAAGTTGTTACAGACTTTGTGAGCTTCTCCAGTTTAGACTAGCCAATTTCTGCTCATGCAAATACATGTGTGCCAAACTCTTAACTTAACAAGGCCAAATCAGTTGCTGTAATAGTGGTACTTTGTGTTTTATTCTGAACATATTCTTTGGCAGTGTTCTTATGAGCCAACCACTTCTATTGTTGCTCCCATAACATTTGGCTCCAGTCAAATGAAGCTCACAATGTTAGTGTTTATAGGAGCAATTTTGGAGCGATAATGAATAGGAATTTATTTACATGCAAAATAGCAAAAGAAAAACACCAGGATCATGTCGAACGAGTTAATACAAACATTTTAAGACCAAAACTGCTCACTGCAGCAGTTACAGAGAGAGGAGCGACAATTTTCCAATACAGAGTCAATTGGAGTCAGTGTCGATGGAGCCTGAAGCGCCCCCATGTACACTTCCAATTTTGAACGCGGCGGTTGGCGGGTTAGCAATGCCCGTTTATCAACATTATCTGCATTGCAATTAGCACAGCTCCTGGTGTCAGATTTCACATCGTTTTTGCTAATAGGAAATTCAAAGCAAGTCTAATATTTCTTTAAGGCAGTAATTCTCTCTAATTGTGTTCTTTTTCAGGAACTCCAAGGAAAACATATAGACAGTAATTACATTCTTGCGCCTTTTCAAAATCACATTAAAAGCACAGATGACAGCAACAGCAGTATCACATGACAGGGCATCTGTGAGAAATGTTGCCTTTAACAAGCACATGTGTGATCTGAGTGTTATCTCACAGAACTCTGATTTGTGTGATTGATGAGGAAACGTTCTCAAAGTGTTGTTTCCTCATCACAAACATACTTGCAGTTGAGTTTCATTTAACTCACATGTTTAACTCACAAATCCTGCATATTTAGGCTGAGTTCTTCTCTTAGACTGAAAACACTCCACCTCATGTTCGACCTTGTAATGTCATGTGGTAATACAGGAAGTGCTCCACTGTGCTTCTAAACTCCATTCATCTTCACTAGCATGGAAGATTTCAGACCTGGAATGACCAATCTCTACTGAACAAAACATAAAAGGTAGCTGTTAATGTTAAAGCTCACAAGAGTCAATTTTCTGTGATATAGGACCTTTAATAATTTGTGTTTATGCATGTATAGAGATAACATAAAAATATATATAATAACCATAGCTGTCTTTACAACTTGTAGAATGTGCCAGACAGATCTACATAAAACTATTTCTGCAGTATAGCCTACATTCACCCAGTCCATTTACTTAACAGAATCAGAATGCCTCACTTTTATATATACCATGTCCCATTTCTGGTCTGGTCCTTCATTGAAAAGGTCAGTAAATGTAGGACGAAGAGAGGGGCTCGTCCCAGGGAGCGGGGTAAAAATGGCCACTCCGTCAGTTGGAGGTCAGATGTGAAAAGCCTGAGCAGATATTTATTGTAGACACAGATAGAACACGAGCTGCACCTCTCCCCTCGGACACTTCAAATAACACTCAGGGCTAAATGTGGACCACACAAACAACCTGGCTTCTTTTATTATAAGCTGACAAATGTGCCTGCTATTTCTGTCATAATGATTCTTTTTTTTTTTTTTTTGTATTTTATCTTCTGTGGTCCTTCTTCTTAAAGGTGCTGCAATCCTCTCAGATTTCAGTATTCTTCACTTAAGATCTTTTCACAGGTTTCAGTGGCCAGAGCAGAGTTTTGCCATCACAGTAATGCTAACAACAACTAGCATGTTAACAGCGCATCAGCCAGACTTCCTAATACTGCTTGCTTTATTAATTTGATGCAGACAGCCCACAGCGGTTTTGTTTTGAGCTGCTTTAGTGTGGAACAAATGTAACTTTATTACATGAAATAAATAAACAATACCCATGACAACAGAGGACTAGGTTACAGTAATTAATAATATAATAATTTAGGTAATAGGACTGTTTTTTCAAATGTTTATCGTCATCACCACCGCAGGGGCAGAACCATCGACCTCTTTAGCCTCTCCATCTTTTTCATTGGTTTCTACAGCATCTTGTGGACAAATGTTCTATTAAACCTGTGCCTTAATTAAATGTCCTGGTTGCTATCATCTTACTTATTCATGACTCATTCAGCTAGTTTTTTTTCTTTGTTTTTTTTTGCAAGTCATAAAAAAGCTAATTGGAGTCTACTTTGTATAAGACCATTCCATGTTATTTGTGAAAAGTATAACGTTGCATCCCTCCCTCCTCCACGCTCCTCTCTCTGGCCCTGTGTGAATGCCTCCCTCCCTCACGCTGACATTTTGTGGCAGTAATCTTGCCATATAGTGTTCTTTGAAGCCTTTGAAGCCCTGCTATTTTCTACAGTCTTGAGTGGGCTTCTTCACTACTTTCCTCCATTTTATACTCCACCAAACTTCCACCAGGCAGCCACTTCCCATTCCGCCTCTCCATTTCTCCCTTTTTCCTGAATGCGCTTAAAAAAAATATGCTGGCAGTATCATTCAATTTCATGTTTTCTAGTCTCCGCTCTTGCTTTTCCCCTGCACATTTGTGTCTCAATCCCCCCTCTGCTGGGTCTGTAAGTCTTTGTTAAAAGCGTGAATAGAGCTGAGGAAGTATAGAAAAAATAGGAATATAAAGTGGGGAAAATACAAAAGAAGAATTCAGTTTTATTCAGACAATAAAAGAAACTTTAACAAAAGAACTTATTATTTAATACAAATTATCCACATGCCTGTGTATAATTTGCGTAAAAAGTGCAACAAAGAAAGGAGCCAATTTTAAAATTTGTCATGGTACTTTTATTAAGGCTTTATAAAAACTCTTGGGGCACCTTAATTTTGGTATTTCATATTTTATTAGTAAAAAAATATATATCAATACAGTATGTCTTGAATTGGTACATCTTCTCAGAGTGAAGCAGTTAAGCTCCACTATGTAACTTTTCTGGTGGAGGCTTTGGCTGGATTGTTCAAAAGTATGACATAAAATCTACCTGTCTTAATAGAGATGAGCGTGTAATACACCAGGTCAAGTTACAGGTCAGGTCTGCGGAGTGGCCACCCCTCTCACAGTAAGATTGCTTTTGTTTTTCAACACTAAAAACACCTGTATGTGAATAAACGCATAGACACAGTTAAAGGGCCCATATTACACTATTTTCTGATCTATGTTATAATGTTTCCTTTTCAAAAACAGACCTGGAGTTGTGTTTTGTTTTATTCACACACGTTTAACACAAAATCCTATATATTTAGGCTGTTTTCTTCTCTCAAACAGAAAACACTCTTCATACACGTTCACTAGAATCATTTGGATAATTTCAGCATTGTTATTGTCAGACTTTACTGAACTAAAAGTGAAAAGAAGCTGTTAACTTGAAAACTACTACTTCTTTACATCACAAGGTGAAATAGTGCATTTTGAACTTTGGAATAAAATAAACATGTGTGAATGAAACAAAACTCAACTTCAGATATATATTTTGAGGAGGTAAAAGCATTCTTTTCTAACATAGTAGGATCACAGTAAGATCTTTAATGCTACGGTGTGAAACTATCCAGGCAAAGCAATAACACACGAGTGGAGAGAAGCAGGTGGCAGACCCCCTAACAGGAAAATTACACAGTGCATCTTAAATGAGGTTGAAAACACAAACTATGATTGCCCAAATAGCTTCTTAGCAGGAGATGCATGGAGACGCATTCTGGATTACAACTCAATGGTCCAGATTATAGAACCTATTGTTTTCAGCTCTGGAGAAGACCTAAAGATGCTAAAAATGACTCAAACATGCGTGAATGTAGAAAAACAATTAGTGTAGGCTTTTCTGTTTGGTTAGATAAAAGCTTGAATATGTCATTAACCAATTTCCTGCATTTACAACATGGCGGATTGTCCTGTCCTGTTGCTACTGTTGTTGTAGTTAATGGTGGTCATTAGCTGAAGCAAATGTTCCTAAAAGGCACTTCCCACAGTCTGCACCTGCCATGACACCTGCTCGCTAAAACCTATACACACAAAACACAGCACAGTACACAGTAAGTCAGCCCAAACAGGAGCGCTACCTGTCAGAGCGTCTTCAGGACATGCTAAAAACCTGCTGTATGATTATGAGGTTGTAATAATGCACATGTATACTAGTGCTTTTCAAACACAGATTTTTGTTTTATTTTATTAAAGCTACTATATTATGCAAAATTGACTCTTGTTAGGTTTTAGTCTTGTTACAATATTGTTACTTTATCAAAAGCACATGGGCCAACATTATAATCTGTCTAGATGTAATTCTTTAGCTTTTATGTGTCTCCTATTGACTAAAGCAAAGAGTTTTTTTCCCTCTGGCCTTGGCCTCAAATATATACTCCACCTAAGCAGTCAGTCCCTCATTCTTTACTCGATAGGTACACATTCTATCCACCTATAGTTTGGCAAGTATTTGTTTAGTCTCACCTGAAAGAGATGAGTCTATATCTCAGTACACACAGTTCTCTCCTAGTACACTCTCTTTCTGTCCTTCCTTCAGTCTTCTCTTTGTGATATGTGTTTTTTGCGCCGGGCCTGTCATGTGTTTTTGCTGCTGCTCTGTCAGTTCAGGCTACAGACTGTGCCCTATGCTTCTGTATGCACATGCTTTTTTCATTACAGAGACTCCCAGATGACAGTGAGTTCAGCTCACTCAGGCCCAAAGTGTCTCTAATATTCCCGGAGAGACTGGCTCATGGCGCTGCTGGTGGTGAAATGTGCGTGGGTTTGTTTGTAAGTGTTAAGAAAGGATCAGGCTCTCACAACACATGTTTTTATGCATGTTTTTATGTAAGTGAATGAACTGTTGGTGGCTTGCATCGTTGTATCTGAGCTTGGAATTGTCAAAGGATTTTCCATTTGCCTAATGTTACATCAATGGAGATTTTAAGATGTTAAATGTAGCGTTCATTTAAAAGTTTAGACACAATAGTGTGGTACTTGTATTTACCAGTAGTGGTCCAGCAGCTTATTGGATTGTTCTAAAGCTCTTTTGTCTTCTTTTTTTTTTCAAATGGAAGATTTCTATCCTAAGCTCTTTACCATGACTTTTATTTATCGGTTGTAATTTTGATCACAACTGAATATGTCACATTTCTATGGGCAGATGAAAAGACATTTCTAATGTAACTGTCTCATAAATATGTTACTGTCAAACTTTCAAAGTGAAACTCAGCAGCAAAGTGACTTCTGGATGAGTCATCATCTACTTCAAACTGATGCTGGTGGCTGGATGAATATCAAATCCAACTAAATCCAATTGTCTATTTGTGTTTTTTGATGGCAATGATAAATGATCACATTTTCATACAGTGCCTTTCCACCTTCAAGGCAACAAGCTGTACATTAAGGGACCACTCACCCATTCACACCCATTCACACATCAGTATATGCACACACTGAGGGCAAGGTGGGTTAATTATCTTGCCCAAGGACACAACAACAACATTCATTTGGAATAGCACTGCCAGTCTGTGGGTCAGTGGATCAGGCTGTACTACCGATGATATTTATGTTGAGAACGTGATTTGCGCCTGTACTGTTGCCCGGATAAATAAATGGTAATTGTTCACATTTTTGATGAAGATGAGTTAAGATTTGCCTGGCAAACCAGAACCACATGTTTTCTGCAGAATCAACAAGCTAAGTACTAAACTCTTATGTATCTGAGGTAAATGAAGTTACATCCTTTGTTCTGAATGATATGAGAATATTCAAGAAGAGCTGTTTTTTGATTTGAGAGACATATTCAACAGCTTAGCAGCTATGATTGAACAGTACCAACTAGAATGGTTATTTGTCACGCTTTATGGTCTGATTCCCCATCTGCATTTAAGCAGAATGTAGCAGGGACTGGCTGGTCATGGGCATGGACACAGTATATGCAACTGTGAAAACGGGCATTGAACAGTCAACCTGTAGATCAGTGGACAAACACACTATCATACATATTGTGTACATACATACATAGACTTTTTGCTTCAATCAGTCAAAAAGAACAGCTTGGATCCAGTTCTACACTAAAGCTTTGGGCGGTTGTACATTTCACATTGTACAAGCTGGTGCTCCCAATTACAACAGAGGACAAAAAATACATGATTGTTTCCCCTTTAACTCAGCCATGACAGTGAGAGGGAATGGGACAATGAGACATCACTAATCTCCCATTTGCAGCCAGGGCGTCACTCTCACGACGGTTCGAGGCAAAAAGCCGAATTAAAGCTGAAACCTGCACCAGAGCCAGCTATTCTGCATTTGCATTTAAATGTGCCTGACCTCAGCAGCAGAGGCCCTGGTTTGGTAAATGAGTTGGCAGTAATTATGTCCAATTTTCAAGTATGTTTTGACTTTTCTTTAATTTCGAGAGCCACCCATGCAAGTCCTTCAAAGGTTAATGTTGAGCCATGATTTATTTTTTACACTGAAAATAGTCAAGTTAAAATGTGAAAAAATTCTACTTCGCTTAGCATTTCAGAGCATCCAGAATAACTGTAGGCCAAGGCAACCAACGGGCTTCCCTCTTCCCAGACACTTCCCTCTGTTCCTTTGGGGAGGTTTATAGATTAAATTCATACAGGGCAACTTATAGTCCTTTTTCATCTGTAATATTTGGACATTCAGAACATTTCTGTGTAGATGCCAGTACTACATGAAATATCATACACTATTATTACTGATAAACTGCTTACTTATGGATACATTTAAATGATTGTATATCACAAGTAGGTTCTATACTGTAAATGTTGCTAGGAAGCTTGAGTAACTGTTTATAATAACTACACTTAATAAAACATGAACTAACAGACTTCTTACAAGTGATTCACATCTAGTAAATAATTAATACTTGCCTAATTAAAATTTACTAAGTCTATATATTTCTTCACAATGAAATCTTTATTTGTGCTTTATTAAGGTGTAGTTAAATGGTACCAGAGCTTGAATATATGTGTAATTTTTTACAAGATGCTTAACCTTTGACAGTCTAATTTCCTTAATGTAAAGTTAAGTGCAGACATGAGTTGAACTGAACTATAATTCCTTTTTTAGTCAACTATCGGCCTTAAATCTCTTGTTGTGTTGGCCAACCTACTGCCTAAAGAGTACACATAAAGCTTTATTTGAACACTTTACTGCGAAGAGATAACTGCACAAAACGTTACTACACAGCTGTCTTATAGGTTTGTGATAAAAAGAGACTGCGGGTGAGTTTGTCGTAAATTTAGCAGTGCACTATGCAACTCTTTGGGGTTCTGTCACCTTTTTGTTTCTATGGATATGTCATTGCTCCGGCTGGAAGGGTCCATAGTATGAAAGTAAACAGCTATATCTTACATTTATTCAATTGCAGGTGGTTTTATAGCTCGTAGAAAAAACAGGCATTCTGACTGTGAGCTGGGTCGCCTCTGCACAGATCTGACCTATAACTTGGTTGGTTTGGTCTCCATGAAGATAGAAAGGCTTAACTATGAAATATTCCAAAGCAATAACATTTCCAGAAGAGTGTTTGATGGACCCCGCAACAGAAAAGTGACTCAATACACCTTGAAATGACAGAATTTTGGAAAATAATCAAAATCTGCCCAAAAATATCACCAGAGCTTATTGGCCTTTGGTTTATTTGAATTCTTAATAATCAGTATCACATTGGTCTTGAAATATTGGTGGATCTCTCATCTCATGTCAGTGCATATTTAAATAGCACTCCATCTACTTCTGTGCTCCCACATCCATCACATGTGCTAATGATACATGACATTTTAGCCTTGTCCTACACAGCTCCCCATCAGTCTTAATGTCATAGCTCATTTGGGTCTTTGCTTTGTTGTCATTTCACAACAAACGACTCCCCTTTGACCATATTTTAAAGATTTTTAATACATGGTGCCTATTTCCTAAATGACGTGCCACCCTTTTATTTTTCCTATCTGTCTTGTTGCATTTTCTCCACGCCATTTTTCAAAAGCAAGTCTACTTTGTTTGGGTTCGAGGGCTTTTCAATCAAAACCCAATTATCATGGCAACCACCCACATAACAGAATACAAATCCTTAAGCCTACACCAGATTTCTTTTGCCCCTAACTGTAAAGCGTATCATGTGTATAAATATTTTTCATTATATCGAATAATTGACTGGATTGCATTGAAGTCACCTCGATCTAGCTGGCACCTTTGGATTGTGGCGGGTTTTCGGTTTGGGTGCGATGATAACAGATCTTTCAATTTCCTCATGTAAATAGAAAGCCGATGTTATTTATGAGAGTGAAGGGATCAAGAGACAACATCCATAGACTGGGTAGTAGGTGTACACAGGTTGCTACATAAATGGTAAACAGAAATTCGTGAATATACTATAAGATTGTGTTAGGCGAAGGCCTGTGAATGAACTGGTGAGAACTCTGTGTGACTCAGACAAAAGAGGAGTTTTGTGGGTCACAGGAAGTAGCAGCTATTAGTGGTAATTATGGGGGAATGAGCAGAGGGCTGTTATCATATGTTACTTACACATCAGGGAGCAAAAACAGAGGAGCAGACAGCGGAGCATGAGAGGACACCACAGATGATTCAGTAATGGTGGAATCTGCCATCTGAAAACTCTGATCTGACCTAATCCCATTCATGTTTGGATTGAAGGTCCTATATTACGCAAATTGACTCTTGTGAGCTTTAAGCCACGTTACAGCGTTGTTACCTCATTGAAAACATACCTGGAGTTGTGTTTTGTTTCATTCACACATGATTTAATAATCCTTTGTTATACCTGACTTAACTCGAACTTGAAGGTCAGTGATTTGGGACTTGACTCGGACTTGAGGCCTTGTGTTGATGCTTCTCCTAAAAAATATATGTTTTTATAAAATACCTTTCTTTTTACAGTTGATAAATGCAGCACTGAATTTTAAAGGATGTCCCTGCAACTTCACTGTTTGTTATTTTTATGTAACTGAAGTACTGTGATACTCAAATGCACTACAGTAATATGCAGTACTATACCGTAATATACAGTACAATACAGTAAAACTACATAGAACTTGATCCTTCCATTTCAGTGCAGACTATGTGGCAAAATAACTGATCTTAAGCACTTTTAAATCTGAATTCTTTCTATTCTGACCATAGTAATTTGCACTCTTGTCAAGATATTTAAAAAGGAAAAAAAGCATTTCTACAACTGTTATTTAAATACCCATATATATATATATATATATATATATATATATATATATATATATATATATATATATATATATATATATATATATATATATACACCATAAATTTTTAAGAACAGTTTAGTTTAAAATTCATAGAAATAGCAAAAATCTAAGCTATATTTGGTACTTTTTTTGGTTTAAAGACTTGAAATGACTTGAAGCTCAAAGCAGATGACTTGGATTTGACTTGGACTTATGGGCCAGTGACTCAAGACTCGACTTGGACTTGCCTGTATTTGACTTGGGACTTGACTCGGACTTGAGACTTACTTGAGACTTACAAAACAATGACTTGGTCCCACCTCTGACTTCTCCAAAGCGTGAAATGCTTTGTTCCACCTTGTGATGTCATGAAGCTGTCATTTTCAAGTTGACAGCTACCTTTTACCTTTAGTTCTATATGGATAGGCAATTCCAAGTCTGAAATTATCCAAATGATTGTAGTGAAGGTGTGTGGAGTTTAAAAACACAGAGTTATTCCTGTATTACCACATGACATCATAAGGTGGAACACTGTTTTTCTTTAAGAGAAGAATTGTGCAGAGTTTGTGTGTTAAACATGTGAATGAAACAAACAACTGGAGGTACAGTATGTTGATGTGGAAACAACATTATAACATAAATCACATGTAATGTGCTCTTTGAATGTTGTATGTCAAAACTGGAATATTGTAAGAATCCAATTTTATTTTATGCATGAAGTCATTCTAGTTAATATTAACCAAAACTGATTACTATATTGGAATTATAAAGTGTGTATGGTGAGTTTCTGATATTTGAGTTTAAGCAAAAATACTAGCTATCAAAAAACAGATTAGATGTTCTTGGTTTAAAACTTTATTTTATGAGTACACATACACAGGAAGTTTGTTAAAGGTGCTGTACCTGATTTTAAAATGTGAAAAGCAGAACAAATTCATTTTAAAGAGTTTGCAGTGGTCCAAAGTTATTATTCACTTACCTTACCTACGTTTATGCTTTCTGAGCATCTTAATTATTCACCTCAGTGAGTTTTTAAGCACTTTTCACAATTTTCAGAAATCAGAGATAAGTTTTCAAGGTAATGCTATCAATAACTAGCATACTAATGCACACTTCCTGATTCTGGAACCAAAAAAAAACAGTGAACTATTTTGACGTCAAGAGCTGCTTATACAATACAGTAAGACACATTTTGCTCATATGGGGAACAGGATGTGTTATTGTCTAGATATTTTGAGTACAGCCCTATAAGGAATTGCCATATAAGTGATTGTTGATACTTCTTCAACTTCAACTTCTTCAACACAGAAAATCAAAACCACAACTTAGTAATCATGGTAATTTGAGTGTTTTCTATACTTTTCAGTGTTTCTGGTGGAACCATTGTTGATGGTGTATTTTTCAACAGGCCTGCCCCCACACACTCGTCACAAAACGGGCCCTCGTCTCTGACAAAGTGAATGAGTCTGGCAGCCTGTGTTTTGTTAGACTGGAAATTTGGCTCCCAGAAATAAATGAATCATTCTCTCAACCATGCAACAAAGAATTGTTGTGATGCAAAATTGATGACAGCATAAACACTAGATCAGGAGAATCGATGTGAGGGAGGGAGGGCCATAGACAGGGCTGCGCGTCTGACAGGAGCCGGCAAGCGGGCTTCACGAGGGACTAATGATAAAATGAGACTTTTTCAGTAGTGATTAAACATTTACATTATTATAAGTGAAGACTTTTTATTATTATGTGAAGCTGAAAAACAGGCCCAGTTTTGTATTTGAGCCAAATGTGTCTTGCTCCAGTACAGATATATTGTGTAAGCAGCTCTTGAAGTGAAATAAGTCAACTGAGTGTGGGCTGCATCTAGTTTTGTAGTGTGTATAACTAATTAAGAAAGTAAAATTGGAGAATGAACTAAGTAGAGCATAGTGTGCGTATGCCCAAAAGTATGCAAAAACGGTAGTTTATCAGCAATATGGTCTTGAAAATAAGTGATTAAAGATCACTCAAACTTCCTCCAAATATAACTTTGAGTGGGTAAATGATTAGGGGAAACTACTATTAAAAAAAAGCTTTTGCGTATGTAAACATTTTGCATAATAGGTCTGCTTTAAGGCACCTCACACTTGAGCTGTTCACTTCATTTGATTCAATTAATGCCAGATTTTCTGCACACAAAAGGAGTAGGAAGAAGGAAATGCTTGTGTTCTTTCACCCTCTGTGTCATGTGTCATTTACATTCAGACTAGATTCTATTTTCTGAAGTTATACATTTGTACATTTGAAAAGATTACGTTAATACCAAATAAGCAAGCAAGGTCGCAACGTATGAATACATTCAAGCAAATCATACAATAATTGTTTGCATTTTCTACGTGACCTACATTCACTGGATATGTACATAGATTACAACATGACCCTGTAGGGCTGCCGTAGGTAACAGCACAATCTAGAAAGTAACACTGCCAGACTGATTCAAAAGTAGATAAGGATTTAGATTGAAATCTATTGGATATGTGATACTGTTTACTGTTTACTGTTCAGTTTAAAAGGTCAGTTCATTTGCTTTCCCCATGAACATTAAAGCAGACCTTTTATGCAGCACCAACTTTTCAAAGGTTTTTACCATGTTATACTTTTTCTCATTTACCCTCTTGAAGTTGTAATTTGGAGTGTCTTGTGTATATTTGATCAATCATTTATCACTTATTTTCAAGATGCCATATTACTGATCAATCCCCATTTTCACTGCAACCAGCACACGTCCAGTGCACTGTACTAATTTTTTTCTCCAATTTTATTTTGTTGAACCAGAAAATTTGTATTGTTATGAGTTGAGAAAGAAGAGGCGGCAACACCTGTGAAGAAGAGCAGAGTGGCAGGAGAGCAGCACAGCAAAGACGGGGCTGTAACAGTATTCAGCAGTGTTGCTTAGTCATTTTAGTAAAATTAAAGAAAATCTGCTGCTTGCTAGTGTGATTTACAGTTAGAGGATGGGCTCACAACTTCACAGCTCTTTCTTGCACAGTTTTCTAATGTGGAAGTCAGCACACTTGTTTCTTTATTGTCATTTTAGATTAGATATTGCAATTTAAAATGTGCAAATCATAACATAATGATCCACAAATGTCATAGATTATAACTATACAGCAGACACAAGCACAATATGTCTTCTTTAATATCAGCTCATTTCAAAATCCACGTTCATTAGACCTGATCTGTTTTAGTTGAAAATGAACGATATGCCGTTAGTAAGTTATAGTTCAAAGCAGATGGACAGAGAAGCAGGAAGTAGAGATAAATAATTACCATCAAAGAGATTTAACGCCAAGAGGTGTAACCGTATCAGTGCATACATTTGTGTCCTGGCTGTCATCTCCAGACACTTATTATGACAAACACTGTCTCAAATTCTGTTTTTCTGATTTAATAAGCACACAGCTCTTGTCACTATTTCTGTTTATGGCTGCGTATATCTAAGAAATCCATTTTTATTTCTCTCATAATAGAATTTAAAAGAAACAAGCACAGCAGCAAGATGCGTAGAATATCATATGGGAAACACAAATTGCAGTCTGTTTGTATTTTGTTTGCCTGTGAGAGCCATCAAAGAGACATCCCATAATGCATTGTGTGTTAATAATGAATCTAAACTGAATGGTACAATTGAAGTACACCGCTACATTGAGATAAATTCTTAGTAAAAGGAGCAATGATAAATTCCGTTAGCAACAGCTTTTTACGTGGATTTACAGTTACAATAAAATAACACCGTTGCCATAGCGATTAATAATTTAAGACACAATGAAATCTATTTTGAATCTAAATGAGAAAAAATCCTCAAAATGTTACATATAACAAGAAGATGAAACTGTTTTAGATGCAAAATACAAAATACCAATATAATTAATGATGTGTTTTCTACCCGCTTGTCTCCATGGCGATGTGCTTTGCCTAGAATATCCCGCTATATGGCATTAAACTTCTCTTATCTTGAAAAACTATTATTTCTTTGAGCAGATTTAAACTGTAACTTGGCCTGGTCGTGCCACCTGTTTATATCCATTATAGATTTAATGACATACTGCGGGACATTCCAAGCAATTACATTTCAATAGAAACAACCAGGTAGCAAACCTTCCTCCAGAAAATACAATTATATAGTGCACCTTTAGCCATCGCAATCTGTTTCCAATAAATCTGCCTGTTTTGAGAGATAAACAAGTTGCTATAGCCTAACACAGCCACAAACTACATCTGGAAGGGCATCTGGCAGTAACTGTTTGCAATATGGATTCCGTTTTGCGTCAGTGTGGATTGGTTCATTTTCCCATGAGGTTCTTGAAGTACAGAAAGCATTCAAAAGTAAAGAAGAGGATGGACACTATTGCAGAAGGCAGTGTGACATGAGAGCTTCCCCGAGGAGAGTAATTGTGCTGGTCTTCCTCTGCAGTAGGAAAACCTGTTTGCCGGTTGTGCCTTGAGCGCCTAATACTTCTCCCAGTGAACCATTACATTAACTCCAGTGGACTCCTGTGTTTGTGTATCCATTGCATTTGTGAGTTCTGACGATGGATTCCTCTCTTTCTCCTTCTCTCTCTCTCTATTTCTCACACACACACACACACACACTCTCTCTTTCTCACTCTTTTTCTCTGTTCCTCTGTCTCTCTCTTTCTCACTCTCACTCACTGTCACTCACTCACTCACTCTCTTTTCCTCTTAGACCAAATCCTTATCTCGCCCGCCCAACTGGAAAGGAGTACCAGAGGTTTTTTTTTCTTTCTTTGTACGAGCCGATTCGCCCACAGCCTGACACTGCCTGTGAGTCTAGACCCAACCACGTGACTCCTCCCTCCTCGATATCAGCAGCTTCTATCTTTGATGCCATTTCTCTAGCCACACTCGCACTCCCTGGCACTGCAGAGTCTTTTTATGTAATATTTCAGTGTGTGTGGGTGACTAGCTAGTATGTCTGAATTCCTCACACTCAGCATATGGCAAAACAACTCAAGGAAAACACGATTATGCCGTGTGGTTAGCATTTTTCTGTATGATTAGCATTTTTTACGCCCACGTCAACCACAAAGCATGTTGAACATTTGGGTAGTGCCAACACAGGCGCAAATGAGTGTGTTTATGACCCTCTGGGGCTGCATAGACAATATAGTGCTAATGCTTCTGTTGCTACTCACTGACTTCACTACTGCTAGTGTCTGTGAACTGGCTTCTGAAGATTTACATAACGATTCTAAGAGTCTGCACCTGAATGATGCTTTAAAGAGTCTTCAAGTCTTCAAGTACAAACACATATGAATTTGAATAGAACAAAAAGAATGGACACATGAACAGAATTTTACAGGCAGGAGTAGTTAAATGCATCATGCCTGATTTTTACTAACCATTCACAGCAAGATGGATTCTCATGAAATGTGTGAGTTCACGCTGTAAGGTTCAATGGGTGGGCGACCAATCACAGAGCAGCACTGAGGTTCATGCAGAAGCCAAAAGTGAAATGCCCTAACAAACCAAAGCAAACATGGTGACGTTGACAGACATACTTCAGACTATTTTAGCATCAATATGGACTATTTTGTTTGTGAAAAACATGCAGAAAGTAAGCACTTTGCATTTGTGGACAGAGAAGATGCCTGTGCTTTTCTCTCAACTGGATGTGACTACAGTTTGATTTTCGTCTTGTTCTACTGTTAGGATGCTTCGACCAAGATTCAGATTCAAATATTCCTCATGACGCTCTGTGTTCAGATCTCTTGCAACAAGAGCCATTCCAGATTCATAATGTGTAGAACTCAATTCAGACAGTCAGGTTAGATTTTTACTTAGCCTACTTAAAAATGATAAATAAACTGCAAAACATCCACCCACTGATACAACTGTATGAATGTTATTGTAATTTTGTGTTTCGTGGCGATGGGAGGGGCCCGAGTTATTGGCACAGAATGGCAAAGGCTACAGAGTGAGTGAAAAAATCAATAATCCTTTAAACTGTTAAGTGACTTTGAATGTCTAAATCTAATTAAGTTATGGGAAAAAGGGCTTTTAAACATCTAATGGCAACTAGTCCTGGAGGCATATGCCAGACACATTTTTCCTACACGACAAAGATGCCCTAAGCATTCTCTATATCTGTCCCACTCTCCTAGGATCCATCTCTGTGTGCTTCCATCCTTGCTGATCACATATGAGACTTGTGAGCATGTTGACCTTTGTGCACTCTCTTCAGATAAATAGTTCATTAGACTGCTGAGGCACTAGATAACTCTCATTCACAAACACTGGACCATCCTCCGAGAACTCCAATTAGGATTGATCATCTGCTTCCATTACGACAGTTAAAGCCGCAGCCAGAAACCTCATCATGTCACCACGGCAATAAGAGGAAAAATGAACACACAGGATTTTCCCCATTGGTTGCTATATCTTTGGTCACATATTAGTTCATATGGGACTTGAGCGTTCACAGAGAAGGCATTGTACATGCTAATAAGACTTATGCACTTACATTTTGAACACAGCAGCAATCCAGAGTCAAAACATGTTATAATCACCTGGTCATTGTCTCATTTTAACAAGAGAAGGGGATTTTGTATTACAGAGGTATCATTATTGTTTGAGAATATCTCTAAGTGTGCGATTGTAAATACTGCATGAGGCATGGATTTCTGTGCAAATTAAAGGCTTGTTTTTACTTTATCCAGCTACAATTTTCAACTTTTAAACCAAGCTTCTTCAGGTGGTACTTTGCCTAATTTACAGTTCATTTTATATATTTTTTTTTTTGGATAATTTCTGGGTTAAAATTTGTGTAAATGTAGTAGTTTTTACACCTAGAGTAATCCTGCTATAGACCTGGTTTAGAAAGCCACATGTTTTCTTTAATGGTATTTGGTGTGAAAAGTTTGAGAGCAACTACCATATGGTATTTAATATTAAGTACCAAAGGACTCAATATGGCTTAAGATTTTGGATTTCTTTGTTGTCACTGATTTGGAACATATATCAAAATTAATATTATGGGACAAATAGATGTAGATTTTTTTTTTTCCCTGGAAGTAAAACGCTCCACATATGTGGTGCTGTTTGTGAATAATGTACAGTATGTATTAAATTAAGTAATTGTGTGAAACCTGAAGATCTGTTTTTATCTGTGTTGAGTGGTCTTGCTTATGTGGATGAGTGATTTTACACAGGTCAGCTACAGTAACATCACGATCGTCACTTAAATAAATGTACACAATGGTCATTAACCAAAAAAACTCTTCTGCACATCACCAGATGTAGGTTTTCTGTGGACATATTCCTCATTTCTGCATCTCAAGATGTGAATTAAGCCAGTCTTTATTGCCCTGTGTTCCATTTTGCCCTCTCCTGCCCCATGCTCGCTTTTTTCGCTGTGGTGAGGGATCCGAGAGGCACAGCTTATCCCGGCGTTCCCGAGCAGCTCTTCGGATCATCACCCTCAGTGGAGCTCAGCCTCTCTTCTTCTCTCTTTTTCTTAGCAACAACAGAAAAGCATTCTCCTCCCATAGCTTTGCTCCTTTGTTGGCTAATATATACAGTATGTGCCATTTGACTCCCACTGACTCCAAATCACTGTGTCCGTCTTCAGCATTAAAATTGATATATCCCTTTTCCAGGTTTCACTAACTAAACTGAACAATTTCAATGTGCATTTATCCTCTAGTACGTTTTGGCCAAAGAACAGATTATAATGAAAAATACTGAAAGGTTGTTGATGTTTTTATTGGACTGAAAAACACAGAAAAACATGCATCCTGTATGAGCCTGGGGGATGGCCTCCTTCTGCTTGTTTCCATGGAAATGTTGTGCCTTTGGCTATAACATTCCACACTATAGCATAAAACTCATCTATCTCTATGGACATGATCAGAAGTATAGTGACGTGTCAACTCAAAGGTTACACAGTGCTGCTTTAAGTAGAAAGGGAAGAATTAAATATTTAATATGGAACTTGTCTTGACAGAATCGAGGCAGAGATGGGGAGGTTGAAAAGGCTCATAGCATAGTTGAAATGGCAGGGAGAATGAGCATGTACAGTATACTGAGAGTGGCTCAAGTAGTGGAGAGACAAAGAGAGGCGGATGCCAAGAGGAGTTGTTCTCTTTGCATATTTTTCATTCTGGGCTTGACTTGGATTCCCATTATGTCAGATGCTCCCATTCCACTGACAGCTTCAGACTGTTAATGTTTCTGGCTGGAGTATGAAGGCATACATCCATGTCCTCTGTATTATGTTGATTTTGTGTTATGTTTCCTTAATGCACTAATGCATCAAAGGGCTTATGCTATTTCAGCCACTGATTCAATTAGCCCTCACTTCTCTCACTTTCCAAAGCACTTTATTCTAGCGTTGGGGTTCTACAAGCTTTGACTCAACACTTCTAAACTCAGAAATAAAAAATGTAATTAAAATGTGTCGCTTAACTGTGTTTATTTCTCCAGATAAGCCAACTGCCATTGTAAACCAGCTCATTTAATTTGCAAGTATAAGACAAATGCATTTTATAGCCTGCTGGATGCCTTTCATGTTGTAATTATCATTTTTATCTAGGTTTGGGGTAGGTACAAACTTTGCATTAACTTCTTACCACATATGACTGATATATTTCCCTGTACTGCATATTTTTTTCTATTATACTGGCAGAAATACCCCCTATGCCTAATTAATTTTTCATACTAGTTACACTGCAAGTCTAGCCAACCACTCTGGGCACTATCAACATTTTTCTGCTCTTTTTCACTTCTGGCTATGATTTAATAGCGTGTCCAGACCTCCTGTATTTTACATTATAGCCTTAATTAGCTACAAGTTAGTGCCTCAGACTGTCTGCTAACTTAGATCCTTTTTTTCCATGTATTGCTTATATGCCTGTCACTCTCCCCCCTCACTGTTCTGATTTCCTTGCTCGCGATTTGCTTTGTCCGCCTCACCCCCGCTAGTCCTTCACATATATGAGGAATGACATGTCACTGCCTTGGGCCATCAGAGCCTGTGCTATAACGGGGGAGTCTAGCAAAGTGTCTAGCTCGATGTGGCAACGTAATCTGCTATTCAAGCGTCCTCTCTCTAACCTGCTCACAATGCAGACCGCGGGGGACAGCTAAAAACAGACAAAACAACCAAACAGTCCCAGGCGGCGGAACAAACACAAAGTACACCATGGTATGACTTGATAAACTCTTAGTGGCCTGAGGTTGTCAACAGGACAGATAAGGAAAGGAGAGATAAGGAGGCCCAAGTTTGGCAATATGGACATCAAACAGTCTATTCCATTAACTCAGTGAGGACCCCATTTTGGACTAAAGTAGGACTTGGGGAATGCCAGGTTCAATGTTGTTGTAGTCACAGCAAAAGTGTAGATGTGACTCATACTCACACTCAAACCCTTGAGTTTATGCCTTTAATAAGTATTGATCTTTCAGAGTGCAGTTCTACATCTTCTTGTTACTCTGGGGACCGGAAATAGAAATAGGACTTTGCATATTTAATATTCCATTAGTTTCATTAGGTTTTCTGATAAAATGATACTGTAGTTTCTTAACAGACCTCTGTTTTCATCATACCTTGAAAATTTCGGCTACCCACAAAGGCATCAGAGTGCATCTTGAGGCCCTATCCACACTAGTATGTATTCAAGTCGTTTTCATTGCAGATGCAGTGTTCATCAACATTAATTTGATGGAAAATGGCTCCAGAGATGGAACGATCTGATCCGGCACTGTGTGGACGCCTGAGGACGTTGGTACGTTGAAGTAGGCGCTCTAGTTGCTGTCCTTATTATACCACATCACTGTGACTTGCGCCTTCCTGATTTTGTGGGTTCGGTCATGTGATGCTATTGCGGAAAACAGTTTAAACAAACCCTAGACAACCGGGACACAGCGTAGCTAGAAGTACTTACTACGTTCACACTTGCCATCTTCCTCGGCTCGAAATTGGCTGCTTCAACTTCAGACACGGTGCTCCACTTCCTTGTTTTCATCACACACGTGATGTCGTTATGCTATCCTAGTCATGTAACTAGCATTTCGGGCGGTTACACGTTACAGAAGGCACAGAAACAACGTGTCTGGATGCAAATCATTTCCAAGACGGTGATACAGTGATTCGTTTTAGTGTAAATGTAACCTAAATCTGCACTCTAACCACTGCTACAAAGAAAACCATCACATGGACTCAGAAAGTACAAGAATCATAGGCCCAAAGAGCAACAAATACCATCCTTGGAGCAGAAAGGCCATCAACATCCAAAACGCCAGACTGTTAACCAAGATGACGGGACTTACCAACTTTCTCTGGGATACATCTGAAGAAGTCAGTCAATCAAAATGTGTTTAAATCAGCAACATCATGTCACAGCAACATCACATGACACTTCTGAAGAATGTCAGAGTCCCACTGAAACTGTCAAAACATGATAAAAAGAGAGCTGTGTTCATATAGAAACAACAGTACAATTATAGGAGTCACAAAATCTCAAGAGGATAATTGATTAGAAATTAAATCCTTATTGGTGGTTTTCAGATCTTATAATGTGATGATGTCATACTTGCAGACAGGGGACAGATACATTTTTTTCCATATTGATTACACTGTACTTTGCCCTCAAATATCGGAAGCCCTCAAATATCGGAAGCGTAAATTCCCAAGTTGAACCTGATCATTTGTATTAGTGACCTAGACCCAAGTCTCTGCAGCTGAACTGTAATAAATTAAATAGTATTGGCTTATAGAATGTTGCAATGTCATCTGAAACCCAGCAATACCCAGTGGTTGTTAGTTACATTATCACTAAAATACTAAGGAAAGTTCCACCATAACATTCTTTTTTTCTTACTTTTTTGTGATTTTCCTCAATTCCAATCCAAAGAAAACAACCCATCATTGCCTGATTTCACACCAAACAGATTTAGTTCAATACATATCTGTTTTTGACACTGGATAGCTAATGTTATTTTACCCATGTAATTACAGACGGAGCTGAAAAGCAAATAGCATGCTGGTGTGAATGAGGCTTTTCCCTGTGAGATCACATGACACCACTTAACCCTTGAGATCCCTCTGCAGGCTCCTGGCAGTAATCAAGGTGAATGGCACTCTGTGTGTGGGGCATGTGCTGCTGTGAACTGGATTAGAACAACTATAAATGAACAAACTGACTGCATTGACTGGGAAGAAATCACAGAGATTTGCACACCGAGCCAATGGGGAGAATAGGGGTGAAATTACTAACAGAGAATCTAGCTCGCAATCTTGAACCAAAAGGAAAAGGACTGCTTGAGGTCTAATTTGAAATAATTCACATTTCGATACAGGACTTGTGGACAGTGCCTATTATTGCTTCATGCTCTGCTGGTTGGAGGACACTCAACTAATCAGGGTTTGTCTAAAGTGTGAGTTAGCCCATGCACGCACACACACACACATGCACACACACACAGTTATTTCTGCCCACACAATCGGAGCTTGCCTGGCCCTATAATAGTGACTCCTGAGGGGGCTTGAATCCTACCTCTGCTCTCTCTGTAGTGGAGCAGTACTCAGTGAAAGTATGTGGATTTTTTAGGGTCTAAAATCAAAGGAAGATTACGGCATCAAAGTTATGGGTTTTTCTTTTTCCCCCATATAAGTATTTAGCCTGAATCCACTTTTTACTCCCAGTTCTCATATCAAGTGCACTGCAGAGGGAATACTAGTATGTGTTTGTAGAATATGTAAAAATTCTCAAGTAAGAATAACTATCTGATGTATAATTTAAAGTTAAAGATATATGTAAGTTTTCTGGTGGTAGGTTTGCCACTGTCCTGTCTCCATTGAGATATTATTGCTGTGCATATAATGCTCCTTAGTGTGGCATTCGTTGTATCTTTCTGCAGGCCAAGTCAATCCAGATCTGTAATTTTGCATTTTAATAACTGTTGTTCTACTTTTTGTATATTTAAGTCCACATGTAAAGATGTTTATATTTTTTTTTATCAAAGACATTAAATAAAGCTTTGAGTTCTACCCATGATCAATCTGGAATTGCTCCTGTCAAAATCATTTAAGAAGAAGAGGAACTTTTAGCCAGTCACAGCAGGCCACTGACATAAAATGCAACTTAACTGAAGGCCGCCACACACTACAGGAGAATTTGCTCAATTTAGGCTGTGAATTGCTTCTACCTGACTTCAGGGAGTTTTGACACGACTTTGAGTCTTATGTAATTTTGAAGCTGCTGCACTCCTCATGTGTGTAGTGTCACTGTGATTCTGAGCTGCTCTGTCATATCGTACTCACCAAATATCAGCAACACAATGGCAACGGCTAATAAAGAAGCATCAGGAGCAGACAGAGTGATGGACACAGATGCACAAGATACAAACTCAGTAAACAGAGAAAATAATGAGGCGACTTTATTACTCAACTCTTGTAAAGCTGTACATTTAAACTGCAGGATCTCATCCATAGAAATTGTCCTCCACAAATAATGACACTCAATACACAAAACAGCACTATTAATTCAGGAGTAGCTCCTCACATGCGTCTGTTTATATCCACACAGCTCGTGAATCGGGGTAAAGGTGCAGATTAACGATAGTGACTCTACTTCCTGTGTACGTTATTATTAAAATCATCTATCTGAAATATTGCACCACATTTCACAAATAATAATAATAACACAGTGTTGACTTGCATCCAAATTAAGTGCCGTGCTCTGATTGTTTGAACACTTAAGAGTTTCAAAGCGAGTCGTTTTTCACTAGACAGGAAACAGATAACGTGAGGTGAGCTCACAACTTTAAGTTTGCGGTACACAGCAATATCCTGCTGTGATCTTTCCGATTGTAGATTTAAAATGTAATAAGATTCTCCTCGTGTCTGTGGTGTGTGCCTTTTATCGCATGTTTAAAAATCGTTTAAGACAGAAAAATCCTGTAGTGTGTGGCGGCCTTTATTCAATCAATCAATCAATCAATCATCAGCCAAATCAATAAATGTGTAGCATCATCATACTTACCAGAAACATTTGGATAATTGTTGCTGCCTTGTTAGTGAATACTAAGCAAACAGGTTCTGGATGTCTTCCAGGATTTCAGCATTGTCTCATGACAGTTCCGTCACCTGCTCCGTCACTCCTTGTCATCCGTATGTTCCTGGATATCAGTCTCAGCTACTTCCTGGTGAATGGTCTCAGAGGTCATCCACAGTAGCATCACGTGTGGCCCTTCTGTTGTCTTCCTCTGTTTCATGATTGACTGGCACCTCAAGCTCTGGGTCCAGTAGATGTGTAAGGTGGATCTGTGTTGACAGACAGGCTTTTTGTTGTCCTCATGTCCAGCTGTTTTTTCAGCCTAAGGAGTTAATAAAGTTGGCCATAATCCTCCTCCTCTGTCCAAAAGAACCTTTCAGGAATCGGTATAGAAAAACATCATAGGCTCCCCAGCCCTAGTGACCTCACTCAGTAAGAATGCATTATGGTATTATGGTATTTTTATTTGGTAATCTAAGATAACTGTTATAAAACCTGAACATATGATCTGAATCTAAATGTTTGACTTGGCAACTCATTTGTGAAGAGTCAAATGTTCCGGTAGCATTTGTGCGTATCTAGGTCTGAATTATGAACTTTGTGTATCCAACATCCTATCGTTTAAAGACACTTGTAACATTATCTACAGGCTGGAAGATAACCTTTGCATCTTATAGCTTTGTTCAAAGCACCATCTTACTACAAAACAGCCCTCTTATCTGCTACTGCAGCTTCAGAGATGGTCTTTTGGAACCAACCACAAAAGTGTAGACTCAGTTCTGTGGAGCTCTGTCAGCTATAATACTTTCTGCAACCAGACAGAAACCAGCACAACAGAAGTGCTCCATATCAGCGCACCACTTTGCTGAATAGTAAAGGAAGAGCAGGAAATGCACTCAAATACATCTAATTCTATGTGCTTGGAAACCATATTGTCTGGCTGTTATGACATCTGGCTTTCCTCCATGTTCCGTCCACCCACTCGTCTTATCTGGTGCCAAAGAGTTGCAGTTGACCTACTTCGAGACAATACCCCAACAGTCCCCTCACCGTTATTTAATGTTTTCCCAACTTTCTCTCCGCAGTCTTTTTGCATATGTTATAATGCTGCAAAGAAGAAGAAGCACTGGCGGGCTAGTCTGTGTTCCCATGTGTTCTGTGTATGCCTGAAAGGTAGCCTATTTAAAAGCACGCCGAATAGAAAGATGCAGGCATGAATATCAATGGGGTGTATTAAGCTAGAGCTATTATTGAGTTGGAGAGTAAAAACCTCTACATGTGGTGGACTGTACAAGCAATTTGTTATGCAGAGTTTTTCTATGGGTGATTTTTTTCTATGGGTGCGAGTGGAGCATTATATGGGCTCCTTTGATTTATGGTTCGATCAATGCTACATGCATTTCACTGACCCATGCGCACAGATCTAAGAGCAACAAAGGACGCGTCTCTCATCTGCTGGTGCTCTGCAAATGGTTTTCCTCACCACAAAAAGGCTTCCGTGAAAGTAATTAAATGCCAAAGGTTATAGAAATTTGACTGTGCTACCGTTTGCGATAATGAAAGCTTTTGTTGCTTTGGTTTGAAAATGGGTTTAAAAATCTTCACGCGATGATGGAAGTGTAAGTTGCTTTTAAAACTCAGCATGTGGGTTTTAGAAGACGGGTGTAAAGTGTCAAAGGGAACGTTGCAACCTGTGGTGATTCATGGGCTAAATACCACTCCTCCAAAGCAACAGTAGCAAATCAATTATCTTAAGAAGGCACTTGTGTTTTGTGTTTTAAATACTTAAAAGACAAAGTACCTGCTTTGACTGACCCCTTCAACTTTCCTGACAAGTTTTCTGTTCCATGTAAAACTATATTCAATCATAGGTACAGCACTTTTTCTACATGATTTACATCAAGGAAGTCATTCATTCATCGCTTAGTGTTTTGACCAAGAAAAATATTTCAATGTGGTAATAATTTTTAAAAATATGCATGTAAAGAACCTATATTATGTTACCCATATTATTATTAGTTATAATGTTGTTTCCTCATCAAAAACATACCTGGAGTTATGTTTTATTTCATTCACACATGTTAAACGCACAAACCCTGCATATTTAGTCTGAGTTTCAGAAAATAACACTTGTGATGTCATGTGGTAATAATGGGAAGTGCCCCACTGTATTTTTGAACTCTGGATAATTTCAGCAGACAAAATAGTGAAATAAAAAGACAAGGATCATGTAGAGTGGGTTAATACGAACATTTTAAGACCAAAATGACAAGGCGCACTTCAGCAGTTACAGAGAGAGGGGCCATAATATTCCAATTTAAGTCAATGGGAGCTGAATGAGTTTACATGCAAATTTCCTATTTAGAAAACAGAGGCTAGTGTGTTAGCTATGTATGTACATTTATATACAGTCTATGCTATGACATCAGAAGGTGGAACAGAGCATTTTGAGCTTTGGAGATGTAGACAGATGTAGACTAATAATAAAGAATTACTCAAACATGTGTTAAGGAAACAAAACGTAACTCCAGGTATGTTTTTAATGAGGTGAAACATCATATCATGGCTTAAAACACAGAGTCAATTTTGCGTAATATATGATGTTTACAATAAATATATATGTGAAAAAATATATATTATTTGGGGGGAAATAACTTACCTTTTATGATGGTTGTGACGTAATCATAGATGGGTTTCAGAGTGACAGGATATTAGGACAATGTTACCAATATGCTTCTGAAATGGTTGTGTAAAATCTGTTTATTGTTATATTTTTTTACTGAGTAATTTGCAGTAATCTTCAGTTCATTTATTTTAACACATTTCCGAGCAAAAACACAATAAAATGTTATAATTAGACACCATAAATCCCACTAAACCAAGCCATAGTATGACTGAAATTACATGAGCAGTGTGAGCCTTTGAGATGCTGCAATTTCTCATTCTAACCACTAAAAGCAATGACCCTTTCCGTATCTCATTCCCACTGATATATTACCACACTTCTACTATGAAATCTTCGCCGTTCCATTTCAAACTCTTGAACTCAAATGATTTTGCTCTTGCGTCTGAGAGACAGCGTGACATATAAAGCTGTAAAAATGATGTTTAAAAGGAACATTATTGCACCATGAAACTAATTCTGGACCAGCAAAATTATATGAGGCTGGATTATCCGTGGTCAGATATAGTCCCTATGCATATCTGGCCTCATGGTGTTACTATATGTGTGAATGGTTTCCCATACTGCCCACTGACAGGCTTTAGCTGGCTCGTCCAGATGGCCACTTGGCAGACAACACATTATACAGCTCATCTATAGCATTCCCTCAGAGGCCCTATCAGACAGCAGCCCTCCACACACTGTTCCTGATATATTTACATCAGTGCAGCCAAGTCAGAGAGCTACCTCAGCAGGTTATAAAAGACAGCAGAGAGACACCAAATAGTCACCAACTGTACTATTCCAACAGGCACACAGCGGCTCAGTGCCAAAATCTGAAAATACATAGTGGGGTCTGTTATGGCTGCTATCCAAAGTCAAAAAGTCCATTCTTTTCTAAAGGTTTTTACTGGTAGTGGTAAATGTCTAGCTTCTAACAGTTTATTTGTCATTATTCAGTTAATTAAATAAATAAGAGAAAATCTGACTTTTCCTGCCTAGCTTCAGAATGATTTTTTTTTTTAAATAATTAGTTAATCTTAAGGTGTCTTATTGCCCCTGTAAGGAAATTTGTTGTCTAAATTTGTCCCATCCTTCAATGCCACTGGGATAGCCCGTCAGCAGAACAATGACGCGCCCAGGGACCCTTGTCCAGATCTTGAGCAAGTCTTGGTCAGCACTACTTTAGCTGGAGGATTTTACCTGTTGTGCATGTTTTGAGTTGATGGAGGAAACAGAAGTGCCCGGAGGAAACCCACCCAGACACGAGGAGAAATATGCAAACTGAACAAAGTAAGCCCACAAGGTAACATCATAACTACTGTTCATTTGTATCTAAAATTGTGTTCTATTCTTCATGTAACATTAAAATCACATTGTGTAACTTTTCTGGTGGAGGGACCGTTAAATGCATTTCTCCATGGAGATGTTATTGCTTTGTCTGAAATGTTTCACAATATGGTATTAACTTTCTATGTTCATGGAGATCAAACAAGACCAAGTTATCAGATTTGTGGAAAGGCAACTCACTCCTGTTTTTCTACACATTTTTGAGCTATAAACTATAAAATATAATAAAGGTAAGGTACGGCTATTTAATGCCATACTGTGGAACATTCTAAGCAGAGCAATGACATATCTATAGAAACAACCAAATGACAGACCCTCCACCAGGAAAATTACTCAATGCACCTTTAAGTCCAATGCAATTAAGCTATTATTGTATATTGTTACAATGCATAACGTTGTACTTTATGAGGTGTAAAAATAATTCCATGAAACAAATTTTGCAGTGACAAGCAGCATATATGAGCTGAAAAGAAATATCAGTATTTATTGCTAAAGGCTTAATCCGTTTTTATGCTAAATATTTCACAAACAATTTTCTATCTTTGCTCATAGGGACTGTAACTATCAGTCCAGACCTGCTCCCACTGTGTGTGTCTAATGCTTTTCTTATCATAACAAAACTGTGCACGCAATGGTCTCTTCTTTCTCATAATTGATTCTCCCTGCTTCAGCTCGGAGACTCAGCACAAGGGAAAATTAATATGATACAGTAAGCATTAAAGATTCATTTCCTTCAGGCTTGTTAGATTTTATTATTCATTAGGAGCTTGCTGCTGTATATGTTAATGACATTGCGTGACTATCATATGAACTGTTGTGTTGTGGGTTGTTTTTCTGTAAAATGCTTTGATTTGCTATAATAGATAGAAGAAAAACACTCAATACATGATGATGAACTTGTTTAAGACATTTTACAGCTTTGTAGGTCATGTGTTGAACTGCTGATCAAAAACCTGTTAATTAAAAGGACACTATGTAACTTTTTTGTTGGGTTACCATCATCTGCTTGTTTCTATGGAGATGTAATTTCTCTGCCTGAAATGATCCACAGTATGACATTAAACAGCTCTACTTTCCATTTATTCAGCTGCAGCTGGTTTTGTAACTCATAAATGCCAAGAAAAATGGGCCTTCTGACTGCGAGTGGGGTTGCCTCTCCACAGATCTGACATGTAGCTTGGTCTGATTTTGGTTCCTATGAGTATAGAAAGAGTTAAAAACCCTACTGTGAAACATTCCTGATGAAGCGATAACATCTCCATGTAGAAAAGCATTTGACGGACCCTCCACCAGAAAATAACACAATGCAGCTCTAAAGTACTGTAATTTTCTTAAGCGGTTGTGTATGGTAGCCCTGCAAGGACAAAAACAACTATAGCCTCAGCTTTGTGTGATTGACAGTTAAACTTTTTTGTAAGACCACGGTAAAACTTGACAAGAGTGAAGAAAAACAATGTGAGTGTTCTGCTAAGGTTGTTTTCCAAAGGTCATGTGTCAGATTCAGGCTCAGTTAGACTCTCACTGATGACAGAAGGATTACTCAAAACAGTAGCTCTGACTCACTACAGACACGCTAACGAATGTGGGAGAGGATAATGTTTTTTTTAATGAGCTAACTTTGGATCTTATCTCATTTGGATGCCATTTTAGATAATTGAACCTCTAACCCCCCACTAGCAATGGGGTGATTTCACAATTACTCCAAATGCATTTATGGCACAGTGGTTAGAGCTTCAGCCTCACAGCAAGGTGCGTGTGAGTGTGGGGTTTGCATGTTCTTCCTGTCTTCCTGTCTGTGTATGGTTTAAAACTTTTTGGTGCTACTCCTCCATAGACTGTACAAAGAAGTGAACTAAGGGAGTGTGACATCACCCCTGGTGTTTAGCTTCAGTCAAATGAAGCTGACGAGGCAAGCAGTTATGGGAGTGAATTTGGAGCTGAGTTCCATATTAGGAATAGAAATAGATTTTTGGACAAAATAGCAAAATAAAAACACCAGGATCATGTAGACTGGGTTAATATGAACATTTTAAGGCCAAAATGAAAAGGCTCACAGCTGCAGTTACAGAGAGAGGGGTGACAATTTTTCAATTCAAAAGTCAATTGAAAACAAAGTGGATGGAACCAGAAGCGCCCCCATGGTCATTTCCCATTTGGACCATGGCGGCTAGTGCGTTTGCTATGTCCATTTATATATACTGTCTATGTATTCCTCTAAAGCAACCACAGATTGTACATAATGTTCCCTTGTTGACACTGGTGAAAGTTGTTGTATATTCTTAAATTATTCAACTCTGTGTATCTCTTTGGCTGGTGCTGCAGTCACAGACTTGCCGAGCACATTGTCTAAAATTCATCTCTGAGCTTGTCACACTCTGGTGCAGCCTCCACAGCTCAATAAAACACATTTTTTCCTGAAAAGGCCAGTGATTTGAGTTTAGGCCTGTTAAAAAAGTCCTATATGATGCAAAATTGACTCATGTGAACTTTGAGTCATGTTGCAATGTTACTCTGATGTTACTTCATCAAAAAGATACCTGGAGGAGTTGGGTTTTATTTCATTTACACATGTTTGAGTAATCCTTCATAATCAGTCTGTCCACATTTCCAAAGCTCAAAACACTTTGTTCCACCTTGTGATATCATGAAGTGGTAGTTTTCATGTTAACAGCTACCTTTCACCTTTAGTTTAGTAGAGATTGGCAATTCCAGAGCTGAAATTACCCAAATCATTCTAGTGAAGTGTCTGGAGTTTAAAAACACAGTGGAGCGCTTCCTGTATTACCACATGACATCACAAGGTGAGACAGAGTATTTTTTGTTTGAGAGAAGAACTCAACCTAAAGATCCAGGGTTTTCATGTTAAACATGTGTGATTGAAACAAAACACAACTCCAGGTATTATAACATCGATCAGAAAATACAGGGCCCTTTATGCGGTACTAGGCATACCTCCACTGCCATGTGCTCTGTTAGTACACTACATATCTGGCATACTGTCACCTCATTTACATTTCAAAGTTAAAAACATTCACGCAAACATACATGCGGCCTCCATCTGGTATTTTCTGTGTTGTCTGGTAAAGGAGTTTCAGGCCAAAAGAAAAGGTGTTTGCTAGTCTAGTAGGTGAAATCAATTTCAGTGTGTTCAATGTATAGGTAAACTGTCTCTTTTTTGTGTTAAATATGGTGTAATGGCTTTTAAAATAATTTGTGGTGTGAAGAGAAGAAAATGAAGAGGCTGATTGTTATGCTGCGGCAGAGGGGATAGGACAGGACTGTGGGAAGATGCATTTATACGTTTGGGTGTCTTGAGAGGTGGTTGGATGAGAGCCAACAATCGCAGACTGTGATTGGTGGGCCCTGGACGGCATGGTGACAATAGAACGATGTAGACAATGCGTGGACATAAAGATTGCTCCTGGCCTGATGTGCCTTTGTATGTGTACGTGTCTGTGTTTGCGTGTGTGTGTGTGTGGTGTGCATAGATTAAAAGCTTGTATACATTTGGGTTTCCAGTTGTTTGTGGTGAATGTATATTTTCCACACTGGCTGCAGGTCTGTGGCACGGGTCTTATCAGTGACGCTCAGAGAGGAGCACTCTGGAGCACTAGAGTCTGACACACACCTACAGCTCTGCTCCTCTAACAGGACAGCCACCTCAAGTGTTTAATCCTATGTCAATTACAGGTTATGTCAAACACTACACATGGGTCCAGAATGTATTAGGATTTACATATTTATATATTTATTTATTTATTTATTTACATATCTTTCATTATTCATTTTATGTAACCTTTAATTAAATAGGAAAGTCCCACTGACAAGAAAAAAGATTTCAGGATAGTGTCATTTTGAATCTTCTTCACCCTTTGTAATTGAATAAATTGAATTCAAAATATTGAAACAGTGACCCTAATAAAGAACCTATCTACATTTTTTGCTATCTTAATATATTACATGAAATTTACAGGTCTAATTTATTTGCTTTGGATCAACATGAAATACTGAAAAGGTCACATAATATATTCAAAACTTTACATTTTGAGTGCATTTGTAGTATAGTTGTTGCATCGTTTTACTAATCAGCAGAAAATAAATAAAACACAAAACATGCACAAAAACTAAAATTTTCTAACAAAGTCTGGCTCAAGATCAAGATAGTCCCTGAGCCTGGACACTGTATATCTCAACTCACTTCTCCTGACAGGTTGCCCCAGTGGCACTCATTGAAGGATGGGTAATTAAAATTGTACACCTTACCTACCCAGGCATGAAACATGTATTTTTTTTTTTTTTATTTAAGGTCAGCTTTCAATTTTTTGTGTAATTTTGTTTTGAGCTTGTGTGAAACCAGTGGGAGTTCCCTTTATTTGTTTATTGTCATCTGTTGTTATTGAAATCTGCCACTCACTCGCTGTAGCAAAGCATGGATCTCATAGTACTTCCCCTGTGTGTTCTTATGACTGCTATTCCTACATGAGTGTAAATGTGCTTCGCCTCAGGCCCACGAGGCAGCTCTCAGTCTGGATTAAACTGCCCATCACCAGAGAAGACGAGTCTCATTATATCAGCCCTCCGCTAATGACCGCTCACCCTGAGAAAACAGCTCTCAGAGATGGATACGACCTGGGCCAAGACATCCATTTTGCAGTGTTTGGTGTTATTGGCCTGTCCCTTTTGCCTGGTGTGAAGATCAGAGTGAGCAAACGGGCTGTGAATGCATTAGTGTCATCATCGTCGCAAGACGACAGCAGCGCTTCATATGTCATCATCACTGGACGGCGAGGACACTTCACCACAAGCCCGGCTATTATTCTCTATTATACGCACATTTACACACACATGCACACATTTACACACACATTCAGACTACATCACACAGGGCACGAACAGTTAGACTTTCACAAGGTCAGTATCATCAAAGTTCAAAGTTAGTTTCATTGTCAATTTCTTCACATGTACTAGACATACAAAGGAATCAAAATGTTTCTCTCTATCCCATGTGCACAAACACAACAAATAACATAATCTGTAACCACCACAGTAACCACAGATAAACAAATTAAGCTAAAAACACTAGTGTACAGTACAGTGCAGTTCAAGTCACACTACTAATACTTAGATTTCTATATTACCACTATATATATATGCTACTACGCAACTGTTTTTACAATTCATGCTATTATTGTAAGTTAAGGTATAATGAGACCCATCCTTCAAGGCCAATGGGGCAACCTGACAGGAGCAGTCGGCAGTGACGATGCTGCACACAGGGAACCATCTCCAAATCTTGAGCCAGGCTTGGTCACGTCAATAGGGGCAGTGCCAGACAGTTTTGGTTGGAAGAGCTTTGGGGGTGCTAAATTCTTCAATGCCGGTGCACACTTAATATGTACATTTAAAGCCTTTTATGGATGTGAGCGCAGACCCACCCCGCACCATGTTTGTTTTGCGGTTTTAAACTAGTTCAAATATGGTTTAGTTAGTAGTGATTTATAAAACTTAATGTGGAATTACTGTAACGGTACTCTCATTCTGAACACACTGTAGTTGCCATTTGAACAGTTTTAGTCAAGATTGAATGCGCAGTGATCATTTATCTTGCTTTCACATTGTTATTGTTAACCCATTATTGAAATGTCATGTAAACATTTATATCTGATGAGACGGCGTAATCCTTTATTAACCTAGAAGTGGTTCAATGAAGAGAAGGGTTCATCTGTGTTCATCTGGACTCAAGACGTTTCAGCTTCCATGGCTTTTGGAGGGAAGCCAAAACCTTCTCTACAGTTCTATCTGATGTGAATAATCTGTTTTCTTTCTGACATTTCACCATTGCAAGTTTTGACGAGGACAAATATGAAAAAGGTCAAACAAATATGTTACTCTGAAAAGCCACCAATTTTCTGACACATATCACAAGGTGTTTTTGATGATTTCTTTGCCACACATTATTGGGCTCTTCTAGTGACCATATACCTACTTTCTGGGATTGCTAAAGACTTATTATAGAGAGCTCTCCTCTTCCTCCAAAACTGATAAAGCCAACTTTCGGCTACTGTAGGGCTACATGTGCCTCCCCTCGCTCCAGTGTGAGGATGAAGATGAGAAAGCTGAGAGGCCTGTTAGCCGTTCATCATGGAGGGAGTACAGATCAATATCTCTATTCTTCATTGTATTAGCAGCGCTCTAAAGCTATTTAATGTTAGCCTCACTCACTGGAATAACATCTCCCTTCACTGAGACTGAGCATACCATTAGTCACAGCTACACTTATCATTTTCATAGCTCCATCCTAACAAGTTGCACATCTGTGTCGAAAATCTAGTATTTTTAGATTCCAGCATGAAGAAACCCCATTTCTCCAGAATATTTGAAAATTTTGGTTTGAGCGAGGCGAAGAAATTGTGCAATTTCATTTTTAATGGTGTTTTCTCAAAAATTTCAAATTCATATTTATTTTTTCTGAAGGAAAAGGCTCTTTGTTGCATGGATTGAGGAATGTGGGCAATTGGAAGAAGGTCCTAGAGACTAAAAAAATAAAAAGAAAATGAATAACGTAATCTTTCATATCATATAATTAAATCTCACTAAATCCAAAACTATCCGTGCTTAAGGACATTCATGATAGATGAGCTTGCTGCTTTTAAATAATGAAAATAACTCAAATTCAAAGGTGCACTGTGTAACTTTTCTGCTGGAGAGTCCGCAACCTGTTTTCCTGGAGATGGCATTGCTTGAAATATCCCACAGTACAGCATTAATATTACAGCATAGTTTCCATGGAGACAAGCTGGCGGCATCACTTTACATTACAGTTCACAGATATGTGGAGAGGCTAATCCACTCACAGTAAGAATTATGTTTTAGGGTTTTTAGCAACAAAAATGATTTAATCCGATCTGAGATAAATGTCAAACTGTGGAGCATTCCAGTCAAAGCAAAAACATCTTCATGGAGACAAACCTGCCACCCTAAAAGTGCACCTTTATGAAACACCATTCTCTTCGCAAGAAACAAGTCAACTTAGGGCCTGTTTACATGAGAACGCTTGCAGGTAAAAACAACAAAATATTTTATCAGATGTGCCTTTCATTTAGACGGTGACAGAGTTTTTGGGGCTTAAAACATGCAAAAATCTGAAACCACCCTCCAGACCAGAAAAGTTGAATATACTCCGCCGTAGTGTTTCCACCTACACTGCCCAAGACGCAAAACTCTGGTCAGATCTGCTCATGTTGCATACGCGTTTACATCACATACACCACCACCTAGCGTCACCACAGAGTTGCCTGGCATGCATACCCAATTGAATTCCACACACTTTTACATCACCGTATGCACACAAATGATCTCCTGGAAACTCTCATCTAAACACGGAATAAAAAGTGGAGACGTGACGCCACTTTTGGGGTTTCTGTTCAAACCATCATCATATAAAAGTAGCCTTAGACATTTGGCAAGCACACATACACTTCTTATTGATAGCATATTATGACCATTAAATTACAATCGGTCAGTATTTTTGAACTGGCACACAAGCTTTATCAAATGAATATGAAAATCACTGACCATCATGAATAGAAAATTGGTCTATTTTTATAAAGCTCTACATATTTTGGTGCATCTTTGACCATTAGCTCCTCTGTGTTACCCTTCATTGCACTGATTGACAGGCGCTGCACTAACCTTGAACCTCCTCACCTCCTGTTCAAACATTGGTCCTGTTCTTTCTATGATGCAGTGTGACTAAGTGTGATTTAAACTTATATGTGCTTTTCTATCTCTGCTGTGTCTGATATTTCCTTTATAAGCTGCCATAGCCGCTAGGAGCCCAGCCCTCTCAGTCGGCCATGACTCTCCGGTCTCACAGTAACTCCAACAGTCTGAGGCCAAGATTACATGGTGCATCACGCCATGACAGCAAAATACTCTGAAAGGGGCCAGTTGTTAGCTAACGGCTCTCTGCTTTTCACAATATAGGCTAGCCTTTAACCAGCAACGCTTTAGTAAATATATAAATGTACAATCCACTTCCATGAGCTTTGAATCATGTTACAGTGGCCATAATGGCGTTTCCTCATTATTGTATTTTTTGATTGATTTGTGCTGCATATTTGAGTGGGCTTGAGCGCTCTGAAAAGGTCTGTTTTCACCTCTTCACCCACTTCACCTCTGTTTATACTGAAAATTCTGTCACTGGATCATAGTTGTATGATTAAAAACATTGTACAGACATTTTTCTAATACACAAACACATGAATAAAAATAAGCTTGATACTGTGAAAAGCCACTAAGATGTTTTTAAGAATTTTGCACTATTTACACTTTATCATTGGTGTTGGAAAGGGTCCCATTTCTCTTACTAAGCTTTTTTAGATTAATTTTGCAGTTTAATGAGCAGCATAATGAGCAAAATGTAAAAATAAAGATAAATACCAGAGAAAAATCATAGTATGCCCTCTTTAAGTGGCAAAACATTCAAGGACATTTTTCAGAGTGAGACTAATTATAATATGGAGTGTTAATCTTCAGTCCTAGTACTCGATTTACTAAAAGCTGTCTATGAGTTTTTAAGACTCTTTACAGTCTATGAGCTCATTTTGATTCCTAGAAAGTGTACTTGAGGGCTTAAAGTGAAGTTATTTTCACTGCAAACTCTCAATAGATCTTGTTCAAGAGCACATCAGATCTTGACCGCTCACATTAAAAGTATCACTCAAAAAGTTTCTCAAAGTTGTAATCATATAGTGGCTGATTAGTACTTATTTTGTTTTAACAGATATAAAAACAATAACTCATACCCAATATGTGATTCTATGTATTCTAGATAATATAAAATGGTACCTTCGTCATGGTTATAGTTATAGTTCAACACAGTTTTGTCTTTGGTCCTGTGTATTGTATTAATGAAAAAAAAAAAAAAATCATTACAAAGGTGAAATTCAAAGGGCCCATATTACACTATTTTCCGATCTATGTTATAATATTGTTCCGACATGACAAACATGCCTGGAATTGTGTTTTCTTTCATTCACCCTTTTTAACACACACATTCTACATATTTAGGCTGAGTTGTTCTCTCAAACGGAAAACTGTTCCTTCCTGTTCCACCTTGTACCAATCTCTACTTAAGTAAAGGTAAAAGGTTTTAATTTGAAAAGGTGGAAATGAGCATTTTGAGCTTTTGAGATGTAAACAGACTAATAATAATCCAGTACTCAATGTGTGAATGAAACAAAACACAACTCTAGCTATGTTTTTGATGAGGCAACTACATTCTAACATGGTTTAAAACTAAATTTTATGTAATATAGGACTTTTAAAACTGAAAAACAGGCATACAAATATTTTTTTAAGGTTTTAAGGTTTGTAAATGAACATCTCATGACCAAAAAAACCCAAATAACAAATGAGTTTCCATTGAAGTCAGATTAGTTTAGTGAGAACTGACTGCAGTACAATGGAGCTCTTCTCTGGGAAGGACGAGCAGGTCACTGATACCAGACCAAATGGAAGATCAATTGCTCATTACTAAGTCTGTGGGTCTTCTTCGCTTGTTTCGGTGCCATTAGGCAAATGTTTATTTCAAACCGATGAAGCTGAGGGAATCAATTTACAAAGAGGCTGCGGAAAGAGAGGAGAAAAAGGAGGAACGCGAAACAAGTTTGTGTTGGTGCAGTATTGATCTGTTGACCCAGTGGTCCACAGAAATCAGTATCACTCTATTCTCCCATATTATGAGATTTGGTTTGTGTCAGTCATGTGATAGTAGGAGACGTTAGCTACATTAGACTACTTAGATTCTTTCAGACAGCAGTCGGAGAGATGAGTGAAATGGCTCATTCCAAAGTAAAAAATGTAAGTTATGCATGAGTAGAACTGACAGGACCTGCCTCTCCATACTTACATTGTAAGTTTTTAAATGTGCACTGTGTAACTTTTCTGGTGGATGGTCCTCTCATACTTTGTCTCCATGGAGATGTTCTTGCTTTGCCTGCAATGTGCCACAGTATGGTATTCGACTTTGGATAAAAACAAGCAAGTAACACCATCAAGTTTAGTTACAGGCCAGATCTATGCAGAGGTATTCATAGGTGTCAAGGTATTTTTTGAGAAATAAATACAAATTTAATTGAATAAATATAAGGTGGATAGATTTGCATACTGTGGAATATTCCAGACAAAGCATCATCACAGAGACAAGCGGGTGGCGGACCCACCCCATGAACGTTACAAGGTGCACCTTTAATATACATGTATTGTTACGCGCTTTTGTTGAAAAATAGCAATGCAACATTTTGAACCCTACATGTACATCCTGGAGTCTGTTTTGTTTTTGAATAATCACAAGTGCAGAAAAGTGGGCGGAGATAGGGAGCAGGTGGTAACAAAATTTTATGCAGAACTACAGGGGATTACTCAAACATGCATCAATCAAAATACCAAAATACAATGTCGAGTAAGCTAATGATGAGGAAGCACCACCTGTTAAAAGCCCATGAAAGCCAATTTGACATAATATGACATAATATATCCTCTTTAACATTCCCCCATCGTCCAAAGACATCAAATCTCATCACCCACTATTCTATGAGTGGAAGATAAATTACATCATTTAAAGTGCACAGATTCACCCATTTCCCACGAAGACATATCGTGCTTGAACCTGCTATATAGTTATAATCTACGACACTCATGGATCAGTTTTTCACAGTATTCATCTAAGACTGTGCTTAATAAATGAACCAAGTCTGCTGGCATCCATGATATTAAACTGCAATGCCCAGTGGGACCTGATGTCACCATAAACTTCATCACAACAAAGAGCCATGGAGCTGTTGGCACCTCATAAACCAACATTATTTTTTCATGTCCCAAAATGACTACGCAACAGTACCGAATCCTACACTTATCTCTCTATGCTGTTGGGAACAGGGATTGATTAGTACTATGGCGTCTTGAAAATAAGTGATAAAACATTGTTCGAACATACGCGAATCACTCCAAATGCAACTTCGAGAGGGTGTTTCATTTTTATAAACTTGCAAATATTGGTCTATGGCAGTGAACTATTTATCTCCATATACTAGAACACGTGAGAAAAATCCACACCTTCTTGCAGTCTGACGTAGTACTAAAAAGGCATATGAAATTATTGGCATGGGCAGTATGAGGCACACAGAATTTTGTTTCCATGTGTCCGTTTCCCAAATCCTCAGTGGACATAATGACTTCAGGCCTGAGCAGGGGATTCTGGGATTTGGAGTTGGATGGACAGTCGATGGATGTGCACTAGGATGCGTGAAAAAGGGCGCCCTGCAATTTCTATTCCTCTAGGCTCTTCCAAAAAAAGCAGCAACAGTAAACAGAAGTGGGGGCGAGTGGAGAGAGGGAGAGAGATGGAGGGGAGAGGAAAAGCGGCAGGGAGAGAGGAGAGAATGAGAGGAGAGGGAGAGATGGAGGGGAGAGGAGAGGAAAAGAGTGAGAGGCGAGAGAGGGAAAGAGGGAGAGCTGTCAGGAAAAGCAGTGGGTCGTAACATGGCTCTTCTTCTCTAGCCCTGAGATTCCACAGCCCATTAGCCTGGAGACGCCTCACCTGGACACAGCCGCTCAGATGGACAGAGAGGCCCACAGCTCTCACACACAAACTGCACACTTCAGCTTACATTTATGTACAATATATGACAGTTTTCCCTATATTCAAGACCCTTTTCAATTGGGAGTTTTACCAGTTAATAAATGAAAATGAAATATTGTTTTGTTTTATAATGGCATCCAAGAAAAAAATATCAAGGGAATGAATAAAAAAAAAATACTCTTAACTAAAATGATTCTGATTAAATATGAATTAGACTTGATAGAAAACATTATTGATTAGTATTAAAGGTGCCGTACCTGATTTCAAAAACATGGAAGTACAAAACTAATTGATTTTAAACTCTTTGCAGTGGTACAAAGTCATTCCTCACTATTCACCGTAATGAGCATGCTAATAAGATGCAGTCCACTTTATTTATATAGCACATTTCATAAACAAAAAAAAAAAGGGAATATAAAATAAAGTTATATTTAAAGGTGCATTGTGTAACTTTTCTGGTGGAGTGTTCATCACCCGCCTGTTTCTGTGGAAATGTCCTTAATCTACCTTACATTTATTACATTACAGGTGGTTTTAAAGCCCAAACATACATAGAAAAACAGGCTTTCTGACTGTGAGTGGGGTTGCCTCTCCACAGATCTGACCTGTAACTTGGTCTGGTTTGGTGTCCATGAAGATAAGAATATAAACAAAGCAATAACATCTCTATGGAGAAAAGCATTTGATGGACCCTCCACCAGAAAAGTTACACAAAGCACCTTTAACTAAACTAGTCCTAGTGTTAAGACAATAAAACTGTAGTAAAATCAAATAAGAGCAAAAATACCAATGAATGAAAAAGGTAAAAAACATAAAAATAAATAAAATAAAAGATACAGAGGACCACAAGACGGTGTTAAAAGTCAGTAAAAAATTTTCTTAATTATAGATATATTTTATGTATATCTATATTCACCTGTATTGTCTCACCTTAAATTCTTCTTGAGATGACTGGTTCTCTACAGTACAGGCCCGCAGCTGCTGCAGAATAAACCAGATAAACTATAGGACATAGGGGGCATAATACACAAATCCATCCTCATTAGAGCTCTCTCATAGCACGCTCCACTGCGGATTTCTATACCTCCACCTAGCACCCAAACACTAACCACATTCCCCATACATACAAGAGGATCCCAGAGCACCTCACAAAAATCCTGCGTTTCGTCCAGTACATCTTCTCTCCAGGTAGGGAGAATATCTTGTCTGACAACCACAGAAAAACATGGGCATTTTCACAGTGAAGAGCTGTTCCGCGTCAGTACTTCAGTTAGATTATGTGGAAATGTTCCTGGGGGCTTTTGCGTATTGTAAACTCATCACCTATTCCATGCTCTGGCCTGGTACATGAGAAAAGCTGAGAAGACATGGTTAGGATTAGTTTGGTTAGCTTGGATAGCTATAGGGCTTGGAGAGCTAAAAACACACTCAGTCACCAGTTACACTTCAGGAAATGTACAGCTGAAAATGACTTTGTACAATTTTAGGTAACAGGGATTTTCTACACACGGGCCGGCTCTCTAATGTTGTGAAAGTTCTTGAGAAGTTGTTATTCCTGGTGCCACAATATACTATTATTTATATTTCTCAATCTCAAAGTAATAATGTCACACCTGCAGTTGAATAAATCAAAGATATTCTGGAGCATTTCAAGTAACATCTCCACGGAGACAGTCAGGTGGCAGTTCCCCTAATAGTTACATATTGCAGGTTAAAGATGCTCAATCGAGTATCTGCCCTGGAGTCTGCACCATAGTTAGGCCCAAGCACCAACAGGGCATATGCCCTATTGCGTTCGCTCCGATGAGCACATGGGTGAGTACGAGAGGACGTTGTGCAGCTTCATCCTCTCGGTCGACCCTGGCATGAACAGCAGTATCCCAGTAACCCAAGACCAAGGCCTGGGCCATATTTATCACTAAAATGAATGGAAGTCAATGGGATGTCAGGGGCCTACCCCGATGAGATGGTGCAGACGCGCCTGTCATTTATCACTGACGGATGACAAATACTGCGCTGGAGGTATGCTGACCCAGACTCCAGCCCATGATTAGGTATCGGGTATGTTGCTTTGAAAATTCTAGTAATAATAAGGACTGCTGCTGGTTTCACAGGTTTTATTGGTCTGCAGACGTAAACCCGGTAGATATTTGTGAGGTTCTCTGAATCTTGTATCATCTCAAAACAAGTTCTGAATATGCTGAGGATTCTTACGTTGTTCTCTAAGGCTTTAGTTTTGGGCCTAAACTGGTGTGTGCCAGATTCTAAACATTGCCACACTTTTATGGAAGCTGTGTAGTCTCTTTGGTCTGGACCAGGTTTAAATTTAAAACATGTGATGGTCACATGGGTCTGAGACTAAAACTTCCACTTCCACAAACTAACACTTCAACAGGTTTAACTGTTTTTTACTTAGTTTAGTCAGTTCCAAACAGACCTAGTTCAGACCAAGAAACTGACCTTGGCCTATTGAATGTGATGTGTTTTGTATTTGAATTTGTCTGAACTGGTCTAAATGTGGGCCAGATTTGGACTGGAGTGTAATAACTCTGGTCCTAACCCTTACACTGGACTGAAATACTGCTTATTCTAAAGTAACACGTCCACAAGTTTAACTGATTTCTGTTGCTGTACATTTAGCATTAAAACCAGGGCTGAACTAACAATCTTTTTTAATGCGTTTTTGAATTTGGTTTGATCTGAACAGATTTAGAATGGTTTAGAGTGTGATGGCTCTGGTCCAAACCCTTGCACGGAATTGAAACATTGGTTATTCTAATCTCCTAAACTCTTCCACATGTTTGCATTGTTAATGGTCTGTTCATTTTAACCTTAAACCAGTTTGAAATATGTTGACATTTCTCTTTGAACACTGTAATTTAACACAAGGTTAAGCCTGTTACTAATGTTGTGAGTCATTACTGCCATTTTGTATGTTGTTTTGATGATTCTAACCCTAACTCTTCTGAAATCTCTTCTTGTTGCAGATCTAAACTGTTTTACCTAAACTTTTTTAAACTAGTCTTCACAGGTCCCAGAGGCTGCTGTTTGTATCTGCACACACTTACTTATACTAACCTTACAAAAGCACGGGTGGTGGGTCTAATCCAGCCACAGTGGGTGCTGTGTCCCTCTGTTCCCCTCCCCAGCCTGGACAAATGCAGAGAGTTGCTTCAGCATAAAACCTGCCACTGTTATCGTGATCACACACGTTTGAGTAACCCTTTATTATTAACCTGTCTACATCTCCAAAGCTCAATGCTCTGTTCTACCTTGTGTCGTCATGTAATGGTGGTTATAGAGTTAACTGACACTTTTTTATCTTTAGTTAGGTAGAGATTGGCAATTTCAGGGCAGAAAATATCCAAATCATTCTTGTGAAGGTGTATGGGGTTTGTTACTCCACTGTGTTTTTACACAGTATATGGTCTATCGTGAGACCAGAGGAATTCCCTATGTTCAGAAAGACTGACCACTCTGATTTGACTTTGATGCATTCATCACTGGACGACTGCTGCTCATCCTCCTTCTCCCTGAAGTACTCCTCCATACGCTGCTCCTCAAACTTATACAGGATTTTAGCTCCTCGGGAGCCTTAGCTGAAGAAAAACAGGTTTCATCATTCATGTTTAAGTCTGTGCTCTGTTCATCCTCATCCAAAACCTTCTCGGACTGAATTCTGTGCCCTTTTGACAAACTGTTGACCTATTATCTGTGTAGATTTGGAACCATATTGAAAGTAAAGTTACCGTAGCTGATTATAGTGTTTATTATTGTGATTATTAGTGTAATTTAGAGAATATACACACTGAGGCCACGGTCCTTCTCACCTAGCTCCCCATGCTGTCTCTTCTTGTGTGTCGTGGAGTGTTCACAATCAGTAAAATGGAACTCTAAATAGCAACTTTACTGTAAATATCCTATGTCTCTCAAGGTCAACAAACACTTGGTTTAAAGTGCCTTTTATTGATAATGACTTTGCAATGAATGAATGATCAAAAAGAGTGGTTAAACATATGTATGCGTGCACCTGCGTTGGCCAGCTGCACCCTATTTCCTGGGTACCAAGGGACATCGAAACCAGGTTTTTACCAACATTATGTCACAAATTAAAGTTTCAAGTACTGTTGGAAATTGTGGAATAAGGAATACCTTGACAAAGGTTAGTCTTTCCCAATATCAATAAAAATGTTATGTTCTTAGTAAGTATGTAACAGAAGAGGACTGCACTCACCTGAAGATGGCGATGAGCAGGTTGACGAGCAGGATGTTCGCCACCAGTAGGTGACAGGCCATGATGGCCGGAGTGAGTCAGGCCACAGGGATACAAGGAGGCAGTTTCTTCCCATCCTCATCATACAGGTGCTCACCACAAGGGGCTGCAAGAGGACAGGACGTCTTCGTGTCAGTCATGTTTGTTTAAATTGTTAACCAGACCATTAACCGTTAACCATTGTTAAACATTTAACTAACACTCACGGTTGATTTCCATGGCATAGACCCAAGTAAAACAAAAAAACAAAAAATGTAGAGAATGTTTCAAAAGCATTAAATTCACATTTATACTGTGTTTTTTCAGAGAAAATATACTGTTGCCTATATAGATTTAGTTTAGTTTATTTAATGAGACAGGGACAATACACAGTATAGATTAACCTTAACAGGAGAGATGCTTTGTACCAGGTTGTACCACTAGTGCTCATTTCCACCTGTAGTCCCCGGGCAGGTAACTGATTGATTGTATTTAATTGACCTTAGCTATCAGCTATTCTTCTTGGAGGTCTATGTAGCATGTTTTGGGTTGATGCAGTTATTTTGCTTTCTAATCACACCAGTAATTACACTAGAGCAGGTTTCATTCTGTTTAATTAGGCACTGTCATGAATAGACATTTTAAAACAAAATGTAGATATGGCTCCAACTTTATGAGCAGTGAAAGCAGTGAAAGCAAAATAAATACAAATTAGAAGAAAAATTAGAAGATAAAATACATAGGATTCTTTACATCGGCCTATAACATCTTAAGAAAATAGGGGAAAAGACAAGATTCGTCTTCAGGTTCATACATAAACATTTCTATTCTAAAATCCTACATATTATACTTTTTAATGAGGAATGAATATTGTTTGTATTAGTCTTATGGAGTTATGATGTGTTTATGCTTCTTTAGCTCAGTTTTATTGTTAGGCTGGATAACATGTAGTTTCACTCCACTGATGCCTAAATGTCAGTAGGGTTGCTATGATGATTGTCAAATGTGGCTACATGTGGACCAATATATAGTCTTAAACTATTGTTTGTTTAATGTGTGGTTTAAGGGCACATATTGCGCTGTTTTCTGATCTGTTATAATGTAGTTACCTCATCTCAAACATACCTGGAATTGTGTTTAGTTTCATTCACATGTTTAACACTCAAACCCGGCAGATTTAGGCTGAGTTCTTCTCCCAAACTGAAAACAATCAATTCCACCTTGTGATGTCACGATTTCTCCACTGTGTTTTAAACTCCATACACCTTCACCTTCATTAAAATCATATGGATGATTTCAGCCCAGGAATTTCCAATCTCTACTGATTAAAGGTAGCTGTTAACTTAAACTGCACAGTGTGGAACAGAGTATTTTGAGCTTTGGAGCTGTAGACAGACTAATAATAAAGAATTAATCACACATATTTGAATGAAGCAAAACACAACTCCAGGTATGTTTTTGTGGAGGCAACAACATTATAACATGAAAGCTCACAAGAGTAAGGTTGGTAGGTTAACTATGTCCATTTATATACACATTGTATGATATCCACACACATGCATTTTGTCTGTACTTTTTAGAAACACATTTTATTTTCAAGCAGTCATTTTGAGTACAACACAAAACTTTAGTGCTGATGTTTACTTTCAAACTGTCTATTTTGGTTCTTGAGCTGCTTCATAACAGAGTGTGGGCGGATACAGAGGCACAGAGCTGGGGGAAAAATCTATTTAGTCTTGAGCTCATCCCCGTCACCTGTGATATGAATAACTGGATTGATGTGAGCGTGTGGGCCTGGGGGAGGGGTCGCCCTATTGACCGCTGTGGCTAAAAAGCTGAGCGGAGCCAGGAGGAGGGGAAAGGAGGGGGTTCAGGATACACAAGATTTAACACTGAGTCAGAGGGTGGTAAATAGAATGAGAGTGTGACGTCAGAAGGTTTTTAGTGCAGTCATTTATTTATTTAATCAGATTCATCAGGCAATTTTAATTTAAGAATGTTATCTGACTGTGATGTACTTTGTTACATTCTACCACTGCAAATGAGCATAAGTAATAAAGTACTATACATTTTAGATGCTGTACTTTAGTACATTTTTAAGTGGATACTTTTTACTTTTACTTCACTACATTTTTGAACTGGCCTGAAAAGTAAAAGTGTTTTTTTTTTTTATTACTGTGTGAGACCTGTTGAAAAGGCTGAGGGTTTAGTTTTGACACATTCATAGTTTTTGTTGAAAAAAAAAAAAAAAGAAATCAGCACAAATCTATCAAAATCACCACATCTGAAGCTTTATTAGATCTCAAAATCTGCACTAAATACTTAAAAAATAAAAAAATAGAGTACTTCTTCCACCATTGATCATTTGGTCCATGCAGCTTTATAAATTAAGAATTGCCAGTTTGTCAATCAGCACATCTGAAGATTTGACCTGAGCACATCTTGGTGTTATAACCCAAAAAGGTCATATTTAAAAGAGACCGAATAGGTAGTCTGCAACCAGCCATGCCACAACAAAAGCCAAATAATTTAGAAGGCAAAAATGTTTGGTATCTCTAAAATAATGCAAAATAGACTAGGATAATAATGCTGAAAATAACCAATGATGTGTGAGAAAAATATGCAAAAAGTGTGTCAGCTCCAAACCCTTTCAAGAATAAAAAGTTAATGTAGGCCACTGAATATTGCAGTAAAACAAATGTGGATGGCATCATACTCCAAATATCCATATCAAACCACTGTGGTGTACTCCAGGAACCACCACACTATAGTCTTACAGTGATGGGGCCAAGTGTTTTTTTACCGTACATTTGCAACTTAATTTTACATGTTACATAATACAGACATAGTATGATATGGGTCCTTTAAAACATATTCACTATTTTCTGATCTGTGTTATAATCTTGTTTCAAAAACATACCTGGAGTTGTGATTTTTTTCATTCACACAAGTTTAACACACAAACCCTACATTTCTTCTTCTCTCAAACAGAACACATCTGTTCCACCTTGTGATGTCATGTGGAAGTGCTCAACTGTGTTTTTGACCTCCATACACCTTCACTAGAATCATTAGGTTGATCTCAGCCCTGGAATTGCCATTCTAACAAAATGTAAAAGGTAACTATTGACTTAAACTGCTGCTTCATGACATCACAAGGTGGAACAGAGAATTTGTCCACCTTCTGTAGACAGACCAATAATAAAGAGTTACTCAAACGTGTGTAAATGAAACAAAACACAACTCCAGGTATGTTTTTGCGGAGGTAACAGCATTTTAATATGACCAAAAGCTAACAAGAGTTAATTTTGCATGAGGGATCTTTAATTAATTCATTCAGGCATCAAAAAGTCCTACTTGAAAATGGTTCAAAAACATGCTTAATGCAAAAAATATGATTGCAGTAATCTGAAAACCTCTCTGTTCAGAAGCACAAACCTACCTCACTCTTCTTTCAGTCATGCTCACTGTTCAGGGAGCAGTACCACACCACAGAATATATTAGTATTCTATAGTATCTCGACTGCAAACAGCATTATCCACATCAGTACACACCAATAAGAAAAGCAAAGTATTTGTTTTTGTCCTTAAAGTTTGGCGTAATTAAATCCTAAAACTTTTACTATTACCACAACTACAACCACAATTAAGAGGACAAATTGTTGTTCTGTTTTGGGGAGTTTTAACCATTGTAATGACTGGAATTACAGTATTTTTCATTTGAGACATCATCCAGGCACAACATTTGCTTTGGAGTAGGTATAGCATTTGTGTGTTTTTTATTTTTTTTTGTTTTTTGTTTTTTTTAAATAGAGTAATAAAATTTCAAAGTCAATATCGATACTCAATACCAATTCCGATTCCACTGTGATAATAAAAAACACTCTATATTTAGACAATAGAATGTCATTTTCAACATTAAATCTTAGTACTTGCTTTTATATTGCCAAGCTGTTTTATACTGTATCTGTCTAATCCCTCAGTGGTCCAGGTATGTTCCATAATGGTCTATGGGCGTGTTCTTGTCTATGTGCTCTTATACTTCTGATACAGCTCAAGATCATTCTGAAAATTCAGACTTTTTCAGTTTCGATTCTTGCTCAGATCAGTACCTACTTTCAATACTAGTTTCAGTATTGATAAACATCTGATTTAGGATTTGCTATTTTCAGTTTTCTGTACAAATAAGATAATTATAAGTAAAAATATCTGAGCTGTTTGACATTTACATCAATCCTCCATTCATTCCTCCTTAATAAACTCTATCCTTGTACCTGTCCACCATTTTTCCACCTCATTATTTTAAGTGTAAGTTTATCCCGTGTCTACTGATATCTTTTTGACGGGCGTGTGCAGAGCGGGAAAGAAACTGTCTGGAGTGTGGGTGATCCGTCCACTGGGGAAAGCTGTCAGTCTGGGCTGCTCTGGATCCTACAGCCCTCTCCATCTGGCCCTCTCCCTCACAGTGTGGAAGTGCAGAATGGAGCAGGACCGAGGGAGCAGAGAGCCGGTGGTCTGGAAGGGGAGGAGCGGTGGGGGGGTCCAAAAGCAGATGTTTAAATACAACTTGTAGCTTTGTTCACAGGTTAGAAGAAAAGTGTTCAGTTTTGCTGCCCTCCCAAAGACAAGAATGTTTGCTTTGAACATGTATGTCTTTGTTATAGTTATAAAATGTTAATTACTGCTTTTACTTTGTAAAAGGTCCTAGTTTTAAAGAATACTGAAGTACAAATTCTACATTCTGCCTGGAATGTTCCACAGTATGACATTAAACAACTGTATCTTACATTTATTTACAGGTGGTTTTATAGATAGAAAAATCATTTGATGGACCCTCCTCCAGAAAAGTTACATTGCACCTTTAAGTAAATGTTAAGGTGTATTGTTTTTTTTTTTTTTTTTCTTTTACTTCACTAAATTTTAGAGCAGGTATCTGTACTTTCAACTACATTTTTGAACAGGACTGAAAAGTGAAAAGTTTTTTGTTTTTTTTGACACCTGCTGAAGTGGCTGAGGGGTTTATTTTGTATCACGTTCATAGTCTGAACAAACAAACAAAAAAATACGAGAAAAACAGCTAGAAAAAAACACTATCAATTCATTTGTTTCTGCTGAACAAAAATCAGCACAAATCTTTATCCAAATCAGTACATTTGAAGCTTTAGTAGATCTCAAAAACGTACAAATTACATTTTAGTCTTTAAGTAGAATGTTCAAACTGGTACTTTTACGTTAAGTACATTATTTCATGTGATACTTTTATTTATTTATTTTTTGTTTGTTTGCTCCAGCATCTATACTTTTACTTAAATAACAAAATTGAGTACTTCTTCACCCACTATTAAAATCTGATCCATGTAGAGAGCCACAGTTTAGGTTAGGCAACATTAAGCCAGTGTAATGGTGGCCAAAACTCCTTATCAAAACCCATTCTCATCTGATCTTTGATTAGTGCCACAGGGGGGCAAATGAAACTGTCATTGTGTCCTTAGGCAAGACACTTAACCCGCCTTGCTTATTGATACTGTATGATCACATTAGACAATATGATATATCAATATTTCAATATTTTTGTACACCCCTATGGGTGAGTAAGTCATCCAATTATATTTCATTTATAGTGCCAGTTCCCTTCTGGCAGTCCTGACATGTTCAATAGGAGAACAACAAGATCCTAATATGTTTCTAAAGTGCCACAAAAAGGGCACATAGAAATTGCGTGTTACTGCAAATGGTACTATGAAACCAGTCTCCAGGATAACCCAGCAGAAATGGTCTTCTCCTCTTGCTTGTAATATCTGCTCAGAGAAGGAGTCCCTGAACTACCAAAGCTCCACTGAGCCTGAGACCAATCCCACTACAGCCACCTGTGTGTTCCTCAAACTTTGATATACAAGCGAAAAAATGCAATCTAAAAACTCATCTTGGAGGATAGAGACACTTTTTTCTGCACAGTCAGTCGAAACAAGAAAATTGCGAGACAGATGCAAAAAAGCAAGATGGGGCTTACCCTGCGAAGAGAAGTCGTGAGCGGTTTTGGAAAATTCAGAGCCTGAAAATGAAGGAAGAAAACATGAGCAAGAAGAAATGCTTGTACTAAGTTAGTGAGAAGAGGGTTATTAAAGGGGATGGGTTGTGTAAAATCAACTTTTATAAGCCTGGTGTTACTTCATCATTAGGATAACATTCAAGTTGTTTTTCGATTGATCAGTGCTTTTTTGAGTAACCCTACATTGTTCTGCATTCAAGGCTTGAGTGTTTAAAGGGCCACTAAACACCAAAATCACTTTTTTTCTGCTTAGCTGTGTAAATAGGTCTAAAATTGGTCTAAAATAGAAGTGTATACCTATCCCTGGCCTTATTTTTGGCATTTTAGTGCATATTTGTTAAAAATCTAACTTTTGGGTCAAAAGCTGTGTCTGTAATGGCCTCTTTTAGGATCAACTAAAGGCAGTACATTTGAATTTTCGGGTTGGACTAATGGCCACCAATGAATCAGATGCAGGGTTATTGCATGACAAGCACAGTCACTGGCGGTCTATGGTCAGTACATGAGGAGGCCCTCACAGCCCCGCCCCTACCTGGCACTGCTGGTCACTGAGATGTCCCGCTGTGTCTGGAGAAAAGGGAAACGGCGTGATCCGAGCACAAATGTCTGCTCTGTGTCAAAGTTTTGCTTAGGGTTGGGTGAAGTAAAGTTTACTTGTGATTATTTAACTGAACTCAAATTCGTCTATGTTTTCTATATGTTAATTATCGTAATCAAATGTAGTTGTTGAATATTCCATACATGCAGTTTGTGGATTACAGCTGTTATCTCTTTATTCAGTCTGTCATTTTGTTGTCTGTCACACGATGACTGAATATAACTACCTTTAATATATTCTTCACAATGTATTGTCTCCCTCAGGTATTGTTCACGCTAATCCAACTCATTTTATGACAACATAAATTTGATTTGAAAAAAATTTCTGCCATGCTTTTTTACCCACAATACACCACACCAAAGGCAATGATATGTGTCCAATACCACCATATGTTCTTTCACCATCTCTCCAAGTGCCATTAAATGTGAATGTAATTTTCACACCCGTACAGTGCTGTCTCGTGTGCATATGTACTGGTTGGATATGATGATAGGCTTTGGGGAGCGCACAACAGCCATGGTGAGGGCAGACATTGTGTTGACATGTTCATTTATTACTCTTGTGATCACTGCTCTATTGAACATGAGTCATGGCCGGATATACTGCTCACCAGTGAATAACAGTTGTGTGGGAGAGGGCAGAGGTGTTAGTCATGTTGTTTGGATTTTAAAATGAACACAACTTAAAGTGCATTTGACAGATCACTATATATTTCAGATTATGGTTTGGTGAGATAGTAATATATATCAGTTAAAGGGCCTGTATTATGCAATTTTCTGATCCATGTTATAAATCAATATTGATCCAAAACAGCCTAATGATAGGAAATTAATTAATAGACCCCGCCACTATTTCATCATAGTTAGCAGCACCAGGCTTTCACTTAGATGTTTTTTTTTTAAACACATGACATTTTTGAACCATATATATATATGATACAGAGTCTGAATGTTTTAAGAGCCTTCTGCATGCAACAAATATGATAATGTTATGTCACTTTTCTGGTGCCGTGCTACATACTGGATTTTATGCCGCATTTTATTGAATGTCGGTAGTCGATAAATCCGAGTCAGTTCTCCCGACATCCGTCGTAAATGTGTTCCAGCAACAGTTGGAAAAATATGGATGGACTTCTGTCTACTGTCAAATGATGTGAAATAATGTCCAAATGTCACTACAGAGTTTTTAGAAGACATTTTCTCTGCACATTCACAACTTAACTCAAACAACTCAAAATGGCGAAAAGACAATTCTCCTCATTTACTGTGTGCGCTGCCATTTTTGCTGTGACGTAAATTCAACCAACTTGGTGTGCGCCGAACTAGCCCAGGTTGGTGTTTCAGAATCCCGATCGGATTGGCCATTCCATTGCACTTTCTCAAGCTGGATGTCGATTTTCCCTGAGCCCCGAGCACAATAAAATGCAGCATTAGTCCGGCAACAGTTACATCACTGCTCTGCTCCCATCGCCATAAAACCACCATAGCAATGGGTAAACAAGTGCTCAACTGCTGTGAGTCGGATGTAGAGACTAGCTCCATTTATAACACTGAAATGTTATTGAAATGAAATAACCAAATACTTTAGACACTTACCCACAGTGAACAGGCTTTTCACATACACAGGTGAGACATTTCAGTTTGTAGCCGTGGTAACAGGACATTAAACAACTTGGAGCCAATGTGTTCTGCAGTTTTAACACACTTCGTGGAGGAACATTAAAATGCTGAACGTCAATGCTTACTTGCACCTTGGCAAGTTAATTTGACTTGGTTGTCTCCATGGAAACATACATTTTAATGCCATACCATGAAACATTTTCTAAGCAAAGTAATAACATCCCCATAGAGAAAAGCATGCATGTTATATGGCAGATTTTTCATTTTTTCCCCCCATGTTTTGTTAGTTTTGGCTTAATCCATGGATGAATAATTCTGAACTACTTTTCTGTCTTCATTGGGCACACAAACCCCTTTACATCAAGTAGCCTCTAGTGACCTACCTATTCATTCACACATACACACACCAGCATACACAGGTGGGTAAAGTGTCTTGCCTAATGGCTCGATAACAGTATGTAGCTGGGAGCTGGAGTCTAACCAGCAACCTCAGTGGATCTGAACACTACCACATGAGCTTCTAACTCCCTGCTGGTTTTGAGCGAGTTGTGTCATATTCGTATTGTCGGCTAAAAATAACAGAAGAAGAAACTGCATGGCAGAGTGATTGGCTGTACCTGCTGGTCGCCTCCTCGGTGGCCAATTATGTAGCTTGATTAAATCACTGCAGTAAATTAGAAATAAAAAAATGAAACTTTTTAATAGTGTTATGAAGCACTGATTCTCAAATAGTGGGGATAATCGAGAGGGGATCCAAAATTAGGGCACAAGGAGGTTGATTACAGTATAAATATTCAGCTAATTTGAAGACTCATTTTGTGTTGATTACATGAAAACAGCGCATGTTCCAAAAAGAGGCAGTTTATTAATTTATTCATTTAGAATTGTAGATCTTATTGCATTTTGAACTTTCTTCTTTCAAACAGAAAACACTCTGTTCCACCTTGCAATGTAATGCGGTAATAAAGGAAGTACTCCACTGTGTTTTTAAACTATACACACTTTCACTTGAATCATTCTATTGCATCAAGACTAATAATAAATGGTTACTCAAACATGTAAATGAAACAAAACACAACTCTGGGTATGTTTTTGAAGAGGTAACTCAATTTTGCATACAATATAGGACCCTTAATAATGAAATATATATGTGCAGTCTTATTTAGTGTTTATTTTTTTTAAGATGCTCAAAGTCGTACATTATTTATTCACTCCATACTCAGTGATTTTGAAGCCACATCTGCCCTGGTGTAGACAGAAGTGTGGCACCCGGTATTCTTGATGTGATATGGCTGAGCATAGTTAGGTTTTAGCTCTCTCAGTACAGAATTAGACCTTGTATGAACTTATGCACCAAAACACTACTTCACCCGCCTAAGATTTGTGGTTGGCAACAAGAGCAGACTCCACACTCACAGACACGCATTCATTTCCCGTGGGCTATTTAAAGTGACTGATTTACCTCACTAACTTTTCCCCTCTTCCCCTCAGACTGTGCTCTGTCCCTTGGCTGCGCGGAGCAGGTGATGCCTCTGCTGTTTAAAACCACAGAGAGTTCACAGGATTGAGACTGATTGCATTTCAAACCTGCTGCTGCCATGAGGCCTGACCGGGGCCAAGCTCACAGCACACAGCAGACAGACAGAGCGGCTGGGTTCACACAGCCCTTATGAGGTGAAGACAGGAACTTTGTACTGCTGAAGCACATGTTCTTTCAACTGCTAGAGTTTCAGAGACAGTCTGGAAATTGAAGACAGTGTTACCATTTTTACACATATTGATCTATAGACAAATACATGATTTGAATATATATATTTTTTTAAATTTGGAAATATTAACAACTTATGTGGTAGATGTATTTCTAGAATCTGCCTGACAGCATTTGACAAGACACAAAATATAATTTAGTGTACAGAATGTGTAAATAAAGTTAATTTAAATCTTGCGCTTTTTTTTTTTTTCATAGTGCCTTTATTTCTTTTGTTTGTAAGTGGGCTTGTCTCTCCACAGATCTGACCTATAACTAATTGGTCTGGGGGCACCACCTGCTTGTTTCTATGGAGATTAAATCAATATTCAATTCATGATGTTTTTTTATTAAAGGTCCTATAATCCACAAAATTGACTCTTGTGAGATCTGAGCCATTTTAAAATGTTGTTACCTCCTCTAAAACATACCCTGAGATGTGTTTTGTTTTATTCACATATGTTTGAATAATCCTTTATTATTAGTCTGTCTACATACAAAACTCAAAATGCTCTGTTCCACCTTGTGATGTCATTTTGTTGTAGTTTTAAAGTTAACAGCTACCTTTTACCTTTTTTCAGTAGAGTTTGGCAATTCCAGGGCTCATATTATACAAATAATTCTAATTAATGTGTACAGAGTTTAAAAACACAATGGAGCACTTCCTGTACTACTACAAGACATCACAGGGTGTCAGAACACAGGCCTAAATATGCAGGAATTGTGTGTTAAATGAGTAAATGAAACAAAACTCAACTCAAACTAATTACTAACTAACTAACTCAAAACACAACTCCACGGTAACATAAATCAGAAAAAAGAGTAATACAGGCCTTTTAAAATGAGGAAAAGCACTACTACAATTGGATGTTGAAATGTTCATGGAATAGTGTGAATAAAGATCATGCTTTCGATGTGTTTTGGTACATTATTTTAACCATTATGCTTCCATTGTAAAAATAGAACTCAAATCAATACAGCCACTTGAAACGTAGCCCTTGGATTATAGACGTTCCTTCTGTAAAGTATCTGGCATTAGCTTTTATACTGGCCCCACAATAGCATCACGAGTGTTTCCCATCACTTAAATTGGCTGAGACAGATTCAGCCGACATGCATCAAAATATTGAATCTCACCAGAAGCGTCCCTCTCCCCCCCCTCCTCCTCCTTCGCCGCTCGCCCTTATGCTGTCAGTACACAAGCACAAACTCTATCTGCTCCTAATGATTGCTTTATTGACGAAGCGCGCCTCTATTCACTGCAAGAACTACAGGCCAAATCGCTCGGAGAGGAGAGAAAAGACAAGCCCATAGTGAGAGATGGAGAAGGCTGGTACCACCGTAGATATATTTACTCCACTGCGCTAAACAAAAAAACAGCCAAAGAAGAAGGGTGAACTTGCCGCGTTTTCCGGCACATCTAACTGTCAGGCGAAGGACTATTAAAGATGAGAATGCATGTGTAATGATTTAAAGCGGATGTGATGAACAATGAGGAGTTGATGTGGAAGGGTGTATCAGCAATTTCTGTTTTTTGTTACTCATAAAGAAGAAAGATGCTGAGTCATCCTCTGTCCATCCAAAACGCGTAAAAGACCGGGAATGTACAGCTTTTTATTGTCTCCTTTGGCCTGTGCATGATTTGTCAAACTCTGAATGTTACATAATGATAGTGGCTAGGCTGAAAACTACAAGTCCCAGCATAAAATGGAAAGGTTATAGGTAGGGCACCTGGCTTAAAGGACAAATATCCACTGTGACAGCCCCGAAGGGAGTAGCAAGAGCAAGAGTCATTTACATCATTTCTGAGAGTATTTTTTTGCTCGCAAGCTTTCTTTCCAATTCGACTAAGTGTTTCTAACTTTAAAGGTGCACTGTGTAACTTTTCTGATGGGAGGGTCTGTCACTCTTCTGTTGCCATGGAGATGTTTTGCCTCGACCTTTATGCAGTATGCTATTAAATTTACCTATCTTGCATGAATAAAATTACAACTATACATTAATAAAATACCTTGAAAACATGCATTTGTATTGTCAACAGTGTCGCTTCTACATAGATCTAACCTGTAACTTGGCTTGGTATTTCCATGGGCCAATAGATTTTTTTTTTTACGTTTAATGCCCTATTGCCATATTTCAGGCAAAGCAATAAAATCTCCATGGAGACACGAAGGTGCCTGACCCTGTTCCAAAAAAAAAAATTACACAATGTACGTTTAGGTTCCCATATTGTACTGTATTATAATCTATTGTTACTAACACAGTAGGGTCGCCTCTCCACGGATCTGTCTTATAACTTGGTCTAGTGCGCAATCCTGATTATCTTTAAAGCTATACTACAAAGCACATATTTTAGAAATGGCATAAGCTAATACGAGTCAAATATTCTATAGGCTAACCACTCTGCCACAGGTTTTCCATACATTCTTTGCTGGGTAGAATACACGGTACTGAGTATTTATTTTCACTGAGATAGATTTCAGCTCAAAAACTTCAGTGCATATATGGCCTGTGTTATTGTGTCTGCGTGTCTATTTGATTAATATGAAAGCTCCGCAGTATGGCTTTTCTCAGAGGAGCAGACAGTAGACAGACTTTGACAGGAGCCCTACTGGGACAAAGTTAGTCTAGAGAGATTCAAGCTGAGAGAAAGAGGAAGGATTCGGATGTTAGACGTTTTAAAAGAGCAAAAACATTTCATATGCCGAGTGTGAGTCAGCCGCACCGTCAGCACAGCACCAGCCCTGTGTGAATGAAACAGGAAACCCAAAGCTGAATCGTCTGCTCTAAGCTTTTATAGTCATTTTGATGGTGAAAATTACAGTTAAAGCTTGTGTGCATCTCTGAAATCTCATATTTATTTACAGGTGATGCCATGGTTAATACTGTATAGATCTATAATTTTCTTCAACAGTGGAGAGGTAAGTTATGGAGTCATTTGATTTATTTCTTATAAAACTGAAAACAGATCTGCAACAGGGCGCTATCACAACACAACTGGTGTGGATTTCGATGATAAACACACACACATTGCATTAGGTTTCTGAAGTTGTAGTGTATGGCTTTGTATCTTGCTTTTGAATATTTATAGAAAAATGGCTGCGCAAGAGCATGGACAATGTAGGCGCATGGGCTAAGCTTTGGACAGGATTTTACTACTAACCGTAAGAAAGGTTCAACTAGGGCCTGGGAGAGATCTCTATGGATGAGGATGACATCTAAAACCTCTTTAGGAATGTTTTATTATGGGGGAACATTACAACTTGGTAGAAAGCTAAAAAAAAATTAAAAAAAAACTAACAATTTTGCATAATACCCCATCTTTAAATTGTTCTGAACTATGAAACTCAGAAAAAAAGGCAAAACTTCTGGTCTAATTTACAGACACATACACACTTATAGGTCTATTGTTAAACTCTACATTAAAGTATATCCTTTTTCAAGTATTTTCCTATAACTGCATCTAACATCAAAGAGTATTCTTGTCTCCCATAAGATATAAACCCGGTCTGTTTATGCAATGGCCAATCCGCTGTGTACTGTCTCTATATGTCGTCTTTGTTTTCATGATGGCGTCCCTCTGAGCTCATGTCTGTACTTGGTCTATTCCTCCAGAGAATTAAATCCTTTTTTCATACACTACATCTCCAGTGTGAGACAACACTGATTATCATATCTAAGAATAATTCCTGACAGCGGGCCCCCTCTCCCATAACGAGATTAGCTCTTCACATGTGAGGTAAATTGAGCTGTACACAAAATAAAGATGTTATGGACACCCACTTTAAGCCTCTTGCCTCCTATCTGTCATATGGTTATCTCTCCTCTGCACTGGAAACAACACTGTGTGGAAACATGCAGGCTGGGCCACAGATGCAGAGCTAGATTTTTGCATTTTACTAAATCCTGTTCAGTAAAATAATAGGATGATTTCAGTCATTTTATTTACAATAGTTTTAAGAGTTTTGCACTGCATAACATTTCTAGTGGATGGTCTTTCAAAAGTATAGATTAAACCTATCTACACTGCAAATTTCTCTGATCTGGCCAAGATTTTAAAACTTATATCAGGTTATTCATCTTGTTTTCAGATTTATTATCTACTTAATAGTTTTGAGACTGCTTAATTCTAGTCTAGAGGTAGTTTATTTTCAGATAATTTGTCAAATAAAATTATCTTGCTGCTTGGACAAATAATTTCACTACATTTAAGTAATTTTTTGATAGATTTAAGTGTTTATATCTTAAGTTTTGGCCAAGCTTTTTTGGAGTGTATGACAAGGGAGACAATCAGGTTATTTCAGTTGGGTTTTCAGTTTGGTGATTGAGTTGTTAGACTTTACAGCAAAGTGGAGATTATTCAAGGCAAGTTATAATTACATCTGTTCATTTCGGTGTGAGAACAATTGTAGTACAGTTTTTGTTTGTCTTTTAGATTGATGGTGGAAAGGTCACGGTGCTCACAAAGACAACAGAATGGTTTGTCACGGATCAGCAGATATAATTATTTGGGTGAATGAACACTGAATTTGATTAGAACCAACAAAAGAATATTAATATATTAATAAAATACCTAATGCTATTTCCATGTATTCATTTACTTGTTGTTTACACTAATGTTGTTCAAATGATGGTGATTAAAGGTGCAGTATGTCACTTTTCTGGTGGCGGATCCGTTACTTGCTTGTCTCCATGGAAAGAAACGGCATTTATTTCATTTTGGGCTCAAAACCTTGAACAGCATGCATTCTTACAGTGAGTGGGCTCAACTCTCCACAGGTCTCGTCAGGAGCTTAGCCAGGGGCCGTCATTACAGTATATCATAATGTCTATGGCTTAATACTGAGTTAAAGTAGTAAATGAAACAAATAAATAATAAAACATTCACAACTCAATTTTCTTTATGTTTGTTGTGTGGACAACCTTTGGACCCTCTGCAGTGCCTTGGAGGCCCCCCAGAGGGCCCCAGACCTCAGTGTGGGAATCACTGACCTACGCAAAGTAATGACATCTCCATTTAAACAAACAGACGGCAGATCACCACCAGAAAAGGTTCATAGTGTACCTTTAAACTTATAGTAAGTAAACTATTTGTTATGAGTGTGCGGCAAAATATCTCACCTACAGAGCATGGTGTGTGTCCTGGATGAGTGCTTTTTTCCTTTAACAACCTAGAGCAACATCCTACTTAAGATCTATGTGGGATTGTCAGGTGGTGCATTGGTATGGAAGGAGAGGTCACATTCAACACACACTGGCCCTGTTGAACTTTAACTGCATCTTATTGGCCATTGTTCAGAACAGAAGCAGTATATTGTGAATACTATATAGTCTTTACTTCATGGGTCCCCAGTCATACAGTCTGTCCCTTAAAGCAATGCCCAGGGGCCTGAACACTCACCACAGCATGTCCACTGACTGACGGCACAGTGAAGTGGAGAAGACACACACATATGGGGCTGCAGATTCAGAGCTGAACTGGTGAATCTCTATGTAAAGCAAGAAGAGAAAGAAAACTCAGAACCTGTCCATCACGGGTATGTTGCTTCAGATAATGCACAATTCCATATATTTTGCTTTATATATTTGATGTCTTCCGTATTTATCTAAAACGTAGAAAGTAGAAAACATCGAGAAAAAACAACATAGAGTAAGAGGGTGTGTCCAAACATTTGATTGGTAGCGTATTTTCTGATTGTTTTTTAGTTGAAGACATGCTCAAGCTAAATTTGAGCTTAGTAATTGTTTTCCTTCCTCCTTGTTAGCTACATGAGCCAACCAGCTAACTTCTGCTTATCTGCATGTTCTTCACTACGTGTAATCTGTTTTCCAATAGAGCTTTACAGTTGTCACATTGTTGTCTGTTTGTGTGGGTTTTGTTCTAGCGGAAGGATCACAAGTTTGTTCCTTAAGCTTTGCTCCTTTTTGATGCTAAGTGCTAGCGCTGCCAGCCGAGGCTCTTTGTACTGTACATCTTTGGAGAAACCCACACCAGCTATTTGTCCATTATACGCAGCTGCTAAAATGCACAAAAGCTTCAAACGCACCCATCCAAATCCGCCAAGTGAGTTCTGCTTAACTACCCTTCTTTTCACGCAGGAATAAGCTCCAACATGAAGATGTTTACTACAAATGTGAAGAACTTAATCTTGGGGTAAAATGGTGCAGGACTGACAGAGGAGGAGCTCTTTTTAAGTTGGTCTGGAAATCTATACACAAACAATCAGCAGGTTTATAGAGGTACAACTGTAGTAAACTAAAGTTAAAGCAGACTTATTATGCAAAATGTACTTTTTATATTTGCAGAAGTCATCAGACTTGTTTCTTTTTAGTCATTTTAGATGAATATTATAATTAATATGATATTATATATATTATAATTATAATGATTCACAGGTGTTATAGACTGTAGATATATAGCAGACACAAACACAGTAGGTCTTCTTTAAATGAATTCAGCAACAGACTTTTGGATTCACAAAGTCATCTATATTAATATTTAGTTTTTTGACAGTAGTCTGATACATGCCTCTTAGCGCATATAGGTAGGAAGTAGAGGCAGATATTTCACTGTATCAGAAGCATGACATTTAAACTCCACCTACATAGATTGTTGGCTGCTAGTGTGGAATCACACCCACAACCCCTTGGACTACGTGCTGCAGTGCGTGCATGACCTTTAGCTCACCTTTTGGCTTTCCTCCCCATAATGCACCACTCGTCATGTATCTCACTGTATACAGAATTGCACAGTATTGCATTAAACCTACATGATTACAATAGTTTCCACTGGAGTCAGGAGGTCAGGGTTAATTTAAAGTTCGTAAGTTGCTGGGTCATTGCTACCACGTTGTGGTTTATAGTATCTACCCAGCATCGTGAGGTTTTCTACATACTTGGTTGGTTGGTAGGTTGAAACTCAAGAAAATAGTAGCCTTTTTCAAATGTGTTCCTGCAAAATTGTAGAATGATTTGTTAAGCTTGTCTATTAACCTGACCATGACCTTCATATCTGTCAACAAATCATTTGAATCAAATCAATCAATCTCATCTGATCTTCGGAGATTTGTGTCGTTGCTATCAAGAGGGCACTCTACTATTGCCTAAGGACACAAAAACAGTAATCACCTAAGGGGGTGGGATTCAAACTACTGTCGCCCAAAAGCACCAAGCTGTAATACAGGTGAGAAGTGATGCTAGATGAAGATTGCAGTACCACGAAGAAGATTGACTCAGTGGGTTTATGGAAATTCAGTTTTGATTTCTAAGCAGAATGCAAATCAATATTTTAGTTTAAAAATATTTTTATTGGAACTGCTGAAGAACTCCAAAAATGAACCTCAACAAAATCTTGCTATAAGGTCCTATAGCAGCCCTCTATATGTAGTTCAAATATGAGTCAGATGTCCCAATCAGATCCATGTCTACTTGCTTTAGTTGATGTTCCATAACAGATAATAAACTGTGGGTAACTTTTTTTTCATTGATTTTTATATTGATTTGTTTGCTTTAATGCTTTTCAAAATGCTTTGTGTTTGCCTTCCGAATACACACTATTTGATCAGGAGTGAGGAGCATGTTTAGTGACAAAGTGTGGACTAATGAGGTGCCAGGGGTTTAGCACTGGGTTGTAGTCTGTGTTGAGCTGACTATTCACAGTGAGCACAGAGATACTGTTCCTTTGTCTAAAGTGGATAAAAATGTGATCACAGTCGTGTGCCTCTGCATTCTAGAGTCGTACAGTGTATAGGTATTAGGTACACCGTAACCAGTCCCATTATGTCCCATTTGTTTGATGTAGCTTATCGGATGGGCCCTGCTGCTGCTCTGTGCAGAGGCTGACTGTGTTCACACGCGATGACAGCATGCATTTATCACCAGTCCTGCTAAATTAGCATGCTAGCGTGAGGTGAGCTTCGAGGCGAGCTGTGGCTCTGGCGTTCCTGGGGCACCTGGGTTGTTATTGTGCATTGAGTGAACGTATTATCACTGGCCTGGCTCGGTGCTCTGACACGGGTAAGGGCTAATCATCCCCTGCGGGAGAATCAATAGTGGTGCAATTCACAGAGAGTGGGCATTTGGACGGAGGAGCCGTGGAGAATGGGAATAAAGGAGATGTAGCAACCAAGGTGTTAGCAACAGGTCTCACATTAAAAGTTAGTTATTATATAAGGCAGCTATGGCCTACTTATGTAAAGCAAAAGTAATTCTCACAATATTTGTTTGCTTGAACCTCTCCTGCTGCTGTGTTGGGCTCAAGCCAGTGGATGACCAGCCCAATCAGAGGACATGGTGGTTTGGGTGGGAGCCAAATGAACCAAAGTACGGATTATTTTGTTTTTGAAAAACATGCAGAGGGAAGCAATTGTGCATTTATGGATGAGAAAGATGGCTGTGCCTTCCTCTAACTAGTTTCAGTTTGATTTCTCTGCTTGCTCTGCTATTGAGTTATCCCAAAGTTAACACCAGCAAATTAAGATGGCATCACCTTTTACTTCTAATCTTCTTGGCACACTTGGGTTTTGACAAAAGCTGATGGAACTATTATTGCAAACTCAATGTAACATTAAGTAGTAGCATACACATACTTAACAATCTGCGTAGAACCACCTCTTTCTTCTCCACACTCCCACAGAAACAGGTCTGTCCCAAGGCTGATGCTACTCTGAGTTCAGACAGTGTGCTCTGCTCATTACCTCCAGATAGTTTCTATTCATTTTTAAATGTAGTTGTGAAGTACATGTTCATCAGATTTAGTAAGAGTTGCAAGTGTTTGGTTCAGATCCCACAGCTCTTGTGTGTGATGAAAGTGCTGACTCTGTTGATGGACCAAAGTTGTCTTTTTAAACACACATTTCACTCTGATAGTTTGATCACAGTGTGCAGATATTGCCTCTTTGTTGTGAAACTGTTGGTGAATATTCAGATGCAGAGTGCTGCCAGCACTGACTGTCAGTGCGCTCTGAAGACGTGCAGTTGTTTAAGAATTCATTTTGACACTGGAAACCAGTACAGAGTATTCCCCGGACAGGACGGCCTGCTGTGCCTGGCTCCATTATGATGGAACTTTTAAAATAAGTTTATTTCTGCAACTTCTTCTGTTCAAAACCTAAGGACAGAGAAGGGTGCAAAATATGCAGAATATATCTGCAAGTTATTAGTTTGTTTTGTTAAATTTATGATACACATTATTGTTTGCATACAGGGTTATTCTCCATCTGGAGACAAATAACAACTGTGATTTAGAAACAGGAAAGCATCACATCTGATGATCTTTTATGGCCATAATCATGATACAATATTTGCAGTTCAGAATATATTAGTTCAGTTTGACAAGAAATGAAGTCATCATTAACTGAACATTAAAGAGAGCAATAAACCAGAAGGACTGTTTATGTTTTCAGGTAATTAGTTTGGATTTCATGTGTAGCCACCTTTTCGTTTGTTCTCTGCTTGGTTTCTTGCAAAAGGATTTCTGATTTTGAACCTGATTAGTTCAAACTGCAATAATCAGAATTCACACAGAGAATCCATTGGTACAAAAAGCACAAGATTTCTTCACAGAGGCTGAGATGCTCATAAGTGGCAAAAAGTCTAAAAAATTAATACCCAATTGATCTGTCAGCGAATTATTAGATGGAAACCCCAGGGAGGGCTCTCAAAACAGTGGTAGCGAATACACATATGCCTCAACAGTCAAAAACAACACAATTATTATGAGGAACCCTGCCGTCTTCTTCTTTCACTAATTCTGTATCTAACTGCATTCGGGCAAAGTGCCTGAATCAAAGCAAATTCATTAGGCAAACAAAGTGCATATGAGGGGAAATTAAGCCTCCATCTCCCCCATGCATTCACTTCTCCAAGAGACTAGCTCAAAGCAGCACCTCGCTCCAGCTGCAACCTAGAAATATTGTGTCTGGTTCATTTGATGAAAGAAGTTTAAATATTGTTCATAGGTGAGCATAAACAACTTTTCTTACAGTTATCAGATTCTGTGTGATGTACATTTAAAGTGCACTATGTAGCTTTTCTGGTCTGGACATGTCATTGCTTTGTCATGAATATTACCTAGTAAGGCAGGGGGTCTCCAACATTTTTCCTCCAGTGAGCTACATAACAAAAATGCCAGTGGGCTACTGATTTAAACGGTCTCAAATTTAGTATAGTATAAAGTATATAAAAGAGCCACAGCAAGCCTTAGATAGGGTACAGTTAGATGCTTATAAAACATAAACCATTATCCATGTGTTCCTTAGTTAAAAATGGGGAATGATTTAAGTGTCACAGCAGGTGGACAGAGTTGGATATGGGCTTTGAGAGTTTGCCCCGGGGTTCCAGGTTTGTGGTCAGATTGAGCTGGCAGTGTGGCTAAAAGTCAACAGCTGGCACGGCCGGTGTGGTGCTTTGTCCCCAGCTCGCCCCACTGTCACACAGAGTTGCCGACTGGTCTTTGGACTGCCTGGAGAACCTCTGCTGGACAAAGAGACAACGGGGAGTGAGAGAGAGTGAGGGAGAAGGTTCACAGGGTTTTTAAACAATAAGCGCCACACAACTGCCAGTTACATGACCATTGGCCCACACCAACAGAAGGAAAAACCCACACAAAAAAACACCCATTTTAAGTGGCCTCTTCACCACCACTGTCTTGGCCCCAGAGGAAGGTGTTTGTCTTCACTCATTTGTCTGTTTTAAGTGTCTATCTGGTTGGATATGGAATCTAGAGAGTACAGAGCAGTGCAAATCTTTATTATGTATAGGCCAAGAGAAAACCAGCTTGGTGTGAGCAGCCTGCCCGCTCAGTATCTGCTCCTGCCAATATTGAAATATTCATGTAGAAGCCACATTTGAGCCATGTAATTACCACATGTCATCACACACTTCAGTCTCAGTAGACACAGCAGTGGCTATAATATGATGAGCTAAAGTCTATGTGTGTGTGTGAACATGTGTGTCTGTGTGCGCACGTGTGTGTTATATGGAATGAATATGACCGTTCTGCTTACCCCTGCTTATTGGATTTATGCTAACCATTTTGTAATCTTTATAATCAGCATTTTCCAAAAGGCGTGACTTGTAATTAAAAAAGATTTATACTGCATGATGTTAATACAGCCTACCACAAGAGGTCAGTATAGAGAGGACTGTGCCATAGGAAGCATCCATGGTATAAAAATAAAAAAAAGACAAAAAATACCATTTAAATGATATATTCAGTTAAACAGTAGGAGATGATTGGAAAGTAGAGCTGTTGACATAACATTTACCTGGCCAACCAGAACCACATTAATTAATTAATTGCATTTATATAGGACCTTTCAAGACACCCAAAGTGATTTACAGACATTTACATTATTCACTCTATATTCTCCAACCACCAACAACACTCATGCACACTCCACTTTCTTACTAGGCAATGGGTGAATTTGACAATGACAATAACAGTTTTTGCACTGGCACCCCACTGTGGCACCTGGAATCCCCAGAGGTCTCTCATCCAAGTACTACTCAGGCCCGGCCTTGCTTAGCTTCTGAGATCTGATGAGATCAGGCCTTGACATTGTGGTGTTCTGAATGCTATGGGAATTTTCAAGAGATGTCTTCCACATTTGAGAGACTCGTGATACAAATTAGTAGCTGTGGTTGGACTGGCTCAAGTTTGGAAGGAGGCTTTTCACGCTCTGTAGTCCAGTTCCCGTCTCCTTCCCCTTCTGGATTCTAACAGAATGTAGAAAGGACCGGCTGGTCAGGCAAACAGAACATATGGTTCTCACATAATATCTACAACATCTTGATCAATGACTATCACTATACATGAAAACTGTATATAATTAATGGTGTTATCAAGTCCTTTTGCATTTGTCAGAATTTAAATAATTTAATTTCGTGTGGCAGTTGGGACCAGTGTTGAGAAGTAACTGAATACATTAACTGAGAACATGTATTCTGAATACTAATTTTGTTTTCTGTATTTCGGCAGTTACCTTTCATTTGGGGATATTCAGAATACTGTTACTTTCCTAAAATCAAATAAAATACATTGCAGTACTTAATCTCACAGCTCTCTTATGGATGTGGGCATGTGATTTTAACTTCTCTAGTATCCAAACATACAGTCCTCTTATTGGACTATGTAACAAAATACACTACAAAATTCTGAAACGAAATACATTGTGCAAGCATTCTTCACATCACCGGATAGGACAAAACTCTTTAATTAGCAATTAGCAACAATGAGCAAACTGATCTCTGCAAATGTCATGTTTATTTTTCAAATCATCATCATTATTAAGAAACAGCATAACTCATTTTGCCATGCACTTATTGAAATGCCCTTTGTACGAAAATAGAGCATGAATGGCTTCTTCTTCTATTGAGTAAATGAATTGTGATCATTTGATTAATAACAAATTTGACAACAGCTACATTAGATAAACCTTTTATTTTGTCATGTACCTGGGTCTGAAAAACAGCCTTAAGTGTTTGCTATAATTGCTGAGACTAATAGAGAAACTAATGAAGCAGTTTTAGAAGAATAAAACTGGTGTCTGCCTCTCACCTCTGAAAATACATGAGTGCCAAATTAGCAAATGATGACTGCCGTAAACAGCTACAAATTACCCATGTGCTCCGAGTGACATGATGCGATTTCCAAAAAAGAAATCAAAATGGCACCGCACTTATCTCTACCAAACACCTTGTAGCTCCTTGAGAGAAACTTAACGCCTGTCGTCAGTAATGATAAACATGTACTAAACCACTCTTACATGAAATACCTCGAACTGTAGGCAGGCAAAAATAAGCACACGGATACACGCTTTTAACTTCAGGGGGAAAAAATAAAAGTTCTGTATTCTGGCAAATCATCTGTATTCATTTAATTATCCGTAAGCAAATTGATCGAAAGTTTTTGGGCATGGGACCAAAGGTAAATCAAAGCCTAAAAATCAAGAAGCTAATGTACACAAGCAGTCTTCAATGGAGCTTTTGATGGCGAGCATATGTCCCATAGAAGATACAGTGTTTACGTTTGTATAGGACTGTTTACATCCAGAAAGACTTGCACTTCTGCTTTTGTCTACAGGTGCCAACAAGGGACAAAAGTCAAACATGACAGATCAAAGCTACACATGAGGGACAAAAGATGAAAGAGGCCGATGTGGAAAAGCCCATTTGTGCGAGTTTTGTGCTCCACTGCTGTAAAAGGCATCAGGCACCTCAGCCAGAAGAAGCCATTTTCCAAAACACTGAATTACTAGATGGCCAGAGTAGCATTGGAGCAAAAATGTTCTCTCTTCCAGTAAACAGTAAATATGTGTAATGTGTAGTATTATTGTATCTCAGGCTTTTCATGATTAGATGTGGTTGCCATGAAGAGGAAAATGGCCAATTTGCATGTAGACGTATAGGCTCCAATGTCATGAATAAAATACTTCAAGGTTCAATATTATGCAAAATTGATTTCTTGTGAGCTTTAATCCATGTTTAATGTTGTTACCTCCTCAAAAACATACCTGGAGTTGTGTTTTGTTTCATTTACACATGTTTGAGTAACCCTATTTTATTAGACTGTCTACATCTCCATAACTCAAAATGTTTTGTTCCATCTTGTGAAGTGGTAGTTTTCAAGTTAACAGCTAACTTTTACATTTTGTTTCGTAGAGAGAGATCATCCAAATCATTCTGGTGAGGGTGAAACACTTCCTGTATTACCACATGACATCACAAGGTGGAACAGAGTACTTTCAATCTCAAAATATGCAGAGTCTGTGTGTGAATGAAACAAAAACAGCTCCAGATATGTTTTTTGATGAGTAAACATTATAACATATATCAGAAAATAGAGTAACATGGGCCCTTTAAAGAGGTGGTACAGTGGTTGTCTTAAAACCATAAGGTCACTGCTTAAATTGAGACAAATTCTGTTGTAGTGTCCTTGGGATGTCCTTGGGCAAGACGCTTTTGCCATTCACTTTTTCATGCATGCAGGTGATGGTCAGAGAAGCAGATCAGCAAATTTCTCAGTCAGTCTGCCCCAAAACAACTCTGGCTATGGTTTCCATGGTTTCCAAAAATTAATACAGTTATCACTAGTGGCTTATGTTGAATGAAAGTGCGGCCTGGAGTGTGCTTTTCTGCCCGTTTAGTCATAAAGAGCCTGCAGACAGATTTGTGGCGCAGTCTTTGATTAGCCAAAGTCAAGGTACTTTATTTTATTACAGTATGTGAAAACTCTGTGACTGCGGCAATTGCTGTTAGAAAAATAGCTCAAAATGGTTGATTAAATGATTAAATGGAGGAGTGATTAAACTGTCAGTACTGTGCTGAAACAGGGAGCACAATGTGAGCTGAATGCCAAAATCAATGTATTTACCCAGAGGCTCATTAATTCTATTTTCTCCTTCTATATGCAACACTGACCACACTAAACAAAGAAAACCAATGGAAAGAGGAACTGAGGCCATGGGATCTGAACATGAAAGAGGAAAGCAATAAATGATTCTGATAGTGTAAGACAACAGAATCAAGCCATAACAAAGTCCATTATAAACTCCAACTTGAATGACATGAAATGAAGTGACTCAGTAAAATGTATGACCAAAATGTTCCTTCAAGTCAAGTTAAAATTCTCTGTAAATTTACCTTTACTAAACTATTGCTTAAAATGTGCACTTAAAGGTCCCATATTAGGCTATTTTCTTTTCTATAATGTTGTTTCCTCATCAAAAACCTACTTGGAGCTGTGTTTTGTTTCCATTCACACATATTTAACACACAAGCCCTGAATATTTAGGCTCTGAGTTCTTTTCTCAAACAGAAAACACTGTGCTCCACTGTGTTTTTAAACTCCATACACCTTCACTAGAATCATTAGAATGATTTCAACATGATTTCAAACCTGGAATTGCCAATCTCTACAGATCAAAAGGTGAAAGGTAGAAATTAACTTGAAAACTACCACTTCATGACATCACAATAAAAAACAGAGCATTTTGCACTTTGGAGATGTAGACAAACTAATTATTAAGGGTTACTCAACTCAACTTTACTTCAGTTTTTGAGGAGATAACAGCATTGTAACATGACTAAAACCTCACGAGAGTCAATTTAGATCAATTTCACATAACATGAGACCTTTGAATGTGAAGGTTATATTCTATTGTCATGAATGTTACAGTAAGGCATTAAACCTGTTTATATCCACAGTGAGAAGTAGATCTGTATTAATCATATCTTTGGAGAGGCGCTTCTGCTCACAGTAAGAATCTGTTTATGTTCTGTTTAGGGTATTTTTATGATGCACAAAAAGTACTGAGCATCTTTTATCTTTCCTACCTACCTTTTCTGTTTCCATTGTTGCTACTCCCTTCATGATGATGTCTATTAGTAGAAATGTACTTTTAAGTGTTTCACAGCAGCTACATAATCGATGAAACTATTGGATTTACTATTTGGGAGCACACTTTCGAGTCAGTTTGCTAGGAGAGAATAGGGGACAGTGTCAAAAGAGCATTCAGGGTTTACAACAGGCATTTCCAGTAAAAGCCACCAGGCTAATTGTCTGTGACCTTTGCAAAGCTGACAGTCTAAAAGCCCTCACTGAAGTTACGCATTCAAACATTTGGCCTAGAGACTCCACACAGACTTCACACAGGTCTGCTTTGTCCATTTTGCACAAACTGAACATGGCTTTCGGGCTTGGTCACCTTGAGATGATATTAGAGTTCAAATGGTGCTGAAAGCCGGACAGATGGGGGCTGTTAAGAGGAAGTGAGTGTGTGCATTTGTGCGACAATTCAAAGACAGGTTCTCCAAAGCCAAACTGAAATATAAAAGCACATAGACGTCACCTCTGCCTACGCTGTAACAAATATGGAAATGATTATGTAAATGGAAGCGTAATGCCTAAATCTAATTAGAAAGACCTTTGTTTTTCACTCCCCTTTTGACATTCACCATATCATAGAATCTAACAGTTACAGTAACCTACAATAATCATTGGTGTGTGTTTATATGCACAAAATAAATCTGATCATCAAAACTGGATTTTTGGAAGACAAAGTTTTAAATTTTACAATTTTTCCACTGTTATTAACATTTTCACTTTCATTTTTGTCTTTGCCAAATTTGTTTGCCCTTTTTCCCCAATTCCCCTTGTCAAAACCTGCACATGTATGAAGAGTAAGAAAGAAATCAGACCCCACATTTACACGGCATTTCAAGAATCTGAACTCCAGAAATCAGATAATGATCAGAGTTTTGGTGTGAATTTTTAAATACATCCACTGTTTTATTTGTCAGTTTTTCTCTGAACCTAAGGAAACATTTGCAGACACAGAGAGAACTTGCAGATACCACACAGAGAGGCTTTGACTGGTCCGGGAATTGAACCAGCTACCAAGTGGTGTGAGGCCAAAGTGACATGGGATCACACTGTAAAGCCCCATGGATCAATCTTAGTTTTCCATCATCACATCACCCAAAAGATATCATACTTCTTCATTTGAATCTAATGCAAGCATGTCTATAATGGCTTAGTGGAAAGGTGTTGGGATGTAGAAACTGAAAAAAGTCCAATTTAACCCTTCACTCTCTGATCTCCATACAAAGTAAAAGTAATAAAGTACTTGAGTACTTGGGGGTTTTAGCAAACATAACATACAAATACGAAACTCTTCTAACTCTTTCAGCTTTATTAGACCTCAAAATCTCAGCAAAATACTTTTTACTCTTTAAGTACATTTTTAAATGGTTATACTTTTAACACATGATACTTTTACTTGAGTATCCTTTGTGCTTCCATATCTGTACTGTGTAACTTTTCTGGTAGAGGGTCTGACACCTGCTGTTTTTTTTTTCCATAGAAATGTTATAATTTTGTCTGGAATGTCCCATTATGGCATTAAACATGTGTTTTTACTGACCTAAAAACTTGCTTGTTGTTGTAAGTGGGCTCACCTCTCCGTAGGTCTGACATGTAACTGGGCCCTGCAGCTTCACCGGCTGTCTCCGTAGAGATAAATAAGTGTAATGCCATACTGTGGAACATTCCAGGCAGTATCTCCATGGAGACAACCAGGTGACAGACCCTCCACCAGAAAAGTTACACAGTGCAACTTTAAGTAACAACATTGAGTATTTCTTCCAGCACTGCTGTATATACTGTAAAAGTTCTATCTTTACCCATTTTGACATATGCAAAATAAATCATCTGAATTCCTGTCACACAGAGAGAAAACGCTGCTTAATAACAACATTCCAAATGAGAGTCTAATGTATCCTCTCTCCATCTGAATTAGAATGCCATCATTACTATTCCGACTGGGGAATTATACACTCCATCAGCTGGAATAAGCAGTTTTCCACCAACGAACCAGCATCCTGTGTGACGCATGTGTAATCTTTATCGACAAAAACAAGCTATGCACACTCACACACACACACATAGCCTGACGACATAGTAAAAGGTTCATACTTTTAAGCCTCGAGTAATTTACCACGGCAACAGAACGCAAGTTTCTACAAAAAGTGCTCGATGTGCAGAAATGTGTAACAGGCACATGCAGAATACAGAAGTGGATCTGTGAGGGAACATGTAATCTAATACATAATAAATGGTCCCTGCCTCAACATGTGTTTCATATGGTCAGTTTACCAAAACAAACAAAGCTGCAACTGTTTTAATTGCTTAACTTTTGTGCATAGAACTGCTTAGGAAGAAATGTTTAAAGGTGCGGTACGAAACTTTTTTTGGTGGAGGGGCCTATCTCCATGGAGACAAGCAGTTAACGTGACCATGCCAAGTTACAGGTCCATTCTATGAGGTGACTCCACTCTCAGTAAGACTGCATATTTTAAAGGTCTTTTTGCAATACAATATATAATACAATATATGTGTGTAGTCTAAAATACATGGGAGTCTGTAAATTTGTATCTGCCCTCACATTTAATAAAAAAAAAAAAGTTGTATAGAGGCTACTAAATGTGTGTTGTATGCACTATGCACACTCCTTAGAAGAGGAAAAACAGTCCGTTGTGCAGTTAACATTCCTCTAACAACTTTTGGCTGGTAGCTGCTCGGTTAAATCATCTGCTAACAGAGGCATGTGGCTCTCAAATCTTGTTTACTTCATAATTTTAGCATGTAAACAACCAACATGCAGGCTTTCCGATACGTCCAGATTGTTCAGTGTACTGAGACCCAAATATTGAGAGAGGAGAGATGGTGCAGCAGACAGCATGTACCAGCACCATTCATACTCCCGCTGTTATCTAGAGCATCTTAAGTGCATCCATTTGTATTGACGCTCCCAGTGGGGAATTAGGCCCTAACCCTGCAACGCTGCTCTCCTCCATTACAGCTTTACAGGGCTACAAAATGTTTTCCACCTATGTTGAAATGAGACACGATGGATGGAAAATCTGAATCAGAGTACACCCACTTCAATAACGCTTTTATAATGGAAGTAATAAACACTTTACTGTAGAACATGGAAACATAGGGAGCAATTGTATTTATTATCACATTAAATATTATTTCAGCTGGTGAGACATTTTGGATGTTTTGTCGTTTTGAGTGGTTGGGGGTGGTTTATGTAAAAAGCCTAAAAAAGAGTGTTATGAAACCAGCTCAATCACCTAAAACTATGCATAATCACATCAGAATTTGAATGGAAATCAGACACATTGTTCTAAACAGAGGCAGCATATGCTCATTGCATGCATTATCATGTTTCAGAAGAATGCAATAATCATCTAGTCTATGTGACAGCTAGCTATGTCCATACAGTCTATGATCTGAATGTAAGGCAGGTTTGAAAGCATTATGATCAAAATAAATAATAAAGGTGAACTGCATTCCTGCCACCTGCTGTCCCCATTAAGAAGCTATTGCTGTGCCTGCATGTTCCAGTTTGTTGTTAAATTTCTGTCTTGCATTTATTCCTTTCTTCAAAAATACCTTCTTTCTGTGATTCTCCTTATGGTATCACCTGTCTGTCTCCATGGATGTAGATAAATTTAATACCATACTGTGGAACAATAAAACATTCATCGAGAGAACAATGTGCAACTTTAGATGTCTTCATGAAATCATCTGAGCTACCGCATTTTTCTTTTGAGCAAACTTAGTGGTACAAGTCTTCACTGGCAGATTGATGCTCTTGTTCACAGTCTCTCTCCTAAGTGGAAGCCCCCCTTGCATTCTTCTCATCCGAGTTTGAGCCAACAGCCGGAGGGCACAATCACCCAGCTGAAAGCCAATCAAGCAGCTTATTAAACATGACACTGTGAGCGCACTTGATACAGGGAAGGACGCGGGCTCCAGGGCCATGTGCCAATTAGGAAAATCCGATCCATCATCTCTGCGGACGTGATCAAGCTCTCATTTATGTCTTTTGCACAAATCTTTTCTCCGGCGCCGGAAACTGCAAGGGCCCAAACAACCGGACCAAAGACCACTTGACTCTTGTAAAGATAATACTGGTTACACGTGATCGGGTAGAATGACATTACATGATTATGATATGCTGTAAAAACTGCCAATAAATACCTTGTATCAAGTGATTTAAGTTGTTTTCTTGCTCCTCTGGTTCACCTCTTTCACCTATTTTTTATTTCTTTGATATATTAGTTTAGCATTAATATCATCCAGCTTTTGTGGCTTTACTTCCCTTATGTGAAGTTACTTAATAAAGCGTTAAGTACAGTACACTCTCAGCAATATCGCACAGTCTGTGTGTCCTTGGGTACTTGTAATTTCCCTGTTTGAGTGGTGATCAGAAGGCTATATACAGAATCACAGTTAAAGAGTGAATGAATAACAAATGCACCAAATTGTAAAAAGCATCAATAAAAGTGCTACAATGAAGTGGCTATATGAGCTTTTAATCATTTTATAATGGTGTTCCCTCATCAGCAGCTTACTAAGAGTTATATTTCAACTGATCTGTGCATGTTTGATTAAAACTGCATTGTCCTGCATTTTAGTTTTGAGTGCTCAGAAAATGTTTGTTTTCAACTACCCCCTATCTCCACCCTGCGTGCTGTACTTACTTGTTAGGTTATTTTATTTGCCATTCGTAGCACACTGGAAAAACATGTGCAAAAAATCAATACAGACAACATATAGCATTGTGAAACAAGATACAGAGATAAGTAGGCAAAATTCACCAAATTTAGATTCAAATGGTTAAAAATCAATTTCTGCTGCTTGTGATAAAATGTCACTATCTATGTTCAGGACTAATGATGCATGTTTAATACTAAATACCCAAACTTAAGGGACGTACCACACACATAATTGGTTAGATTGAATGTCACTCATTCTCTTCAAATTCTCCCATTCACAAACAGCTCACAGTGACACTACTATAGATTATATAGGGGATTCTCACTGGTCCAAAAGCTTACAGTCCATTACAGTATAGCAGCTTTGCACATTATCTTCCCCTTTGAAAATAGTCTTTGACATCTTGTCCCGCTGGCCACAGTCGGTCTCACGGAGCAGTTTCAAAAATAAACAGAAGCCAGACAGTTTACACACCGAGAGCCCACTCCAGTCAGCTATTCATCACAATTTAGCCCCAGCATTAGGTGCTAAGGGACAATCAGAGCCTCTCCAAAACACAGACACTGCAGACACTTCTCCTCCCATGGCACTCATCTCATCCTCTATTTGTCAGCAAACTCTCCAGCCACTTTAATTTGGGCTATATGTTTACAGCATCAAATCTAGTTCTTCAAATTAGGGTATTACTTTCTATTTATTATATTTTGATATCGAAGTGTTTCTTAACATTCATCGTTATGGAATATTGAAGTTTTTTGTGTTTGGCATGATCAAGATCAATTTATGTCCATTACAAGTGATGCTGTGTTAAAATGTGAATGTGAAAGAGGGGATTTGTCAAAACTCCCATCTGAAACAATGTCAACAATATGATATAGAGCAGGGGTGGGCAATTATTTTTTTCATGGGGCCACATGAAAAACAGAAAATGTTGTGGAGGGCAGGGCCAAAATGCTTAACTCAATTCTGCATAATATTAATTGCATTTCTTTATTAAAAAAAGACTGGTAAGATTAGAAAGAGTTTATGTTATGACTAAGCAATGAAAAAGTCGGGTTGCCTTACAAAAAATGTCATTAAAACACCTCTAAAATAAAAGCAGTGCAGCTTTAGCCCCTGAATGGCATATGTTTATTTTGTAATTCCAAATTAGCTTAAAGGAGCCATTCAGAGTCAACCAAAGGGCCATATGTGGCCCGGGAGCTGTACAATGCCAAGGTCTGATACGGAGTAAACATGTGGACAGTGACACAGGCCTGTAGCACCACCTACTGACAGCATCTATTATTTATTTTCGCATGCTTATTTCACAATATATTTTTTGTGTTATTCTAATAGATACAAATATAGTAATAATACAACCAACCTGTTAATTAGTGTAAATATAATGTAAGTATAATATAAATATAGCAAATGTTGCACGGTTCACCTCTGCTGCAGTGACAGTCAACGCAACATACTCAGGGTGATATTAACTCGTAAATTTTGATCTATCGAAGTTTATCGCTATTTACAAAAACATTTACTTAAAACTTGTAGGCAAACCACAGCCAATTTTTCACCCCTCTAGAGGAGGAAATGCAATCACTGGCACTGTCACTTTGTAATCTTTTTTCTTTTCTTTTCAAAATTAAGTAGTTTTTACATGTAACAAAATATTTTGCTACATGTAACCAGGTATGTCCACCAGCAGAGGGAGCCAACACGATACTTTAATAAATAGGCCTCCAAAAATAAACCGAAGTGCGTTTAAGTCTGCCTTGTAACAGCTGATTCGACCTTTGATACAGAATCCTAACTTATTAGACCAAAATCAGATGCACAAAAACATTGGTTTAGTCTACCAAATGTAAAAATAATTTATTGACCACAGAGCTACAAACACAAATTAAGCCTACTGGACAATGGGACACATTTGAGTAGTGATGTTTGTGAGTGTAAAGTTAAAGTCCACATAGAGGCAGTGCCACAGTTTGTTGATATGACTTCTTTCATTGTAACAAGCAGCACAAGTCCAGTCCACCCGGCAACAGCAGCAATGGGAAACCTGAAAGAACATAACACTTGTGAAACAAAACAGAACACCCTGTCTACAATGTAACATTTATTACTGGCCTATAGAGGGACAATATAACATTTAAGCCTATGTCAGTGATTTAGGTTTAGAGCTATAACGAAAAAAATAGAATGGAATAGAGAGTGTACAGATCTTGGCCTAGACATGTGAATGTAACCAGTGTGTTACACGGACGTACAGTGGCTGTACCCTTCAGGACAGATCTATTTTCTTTTGCGTCTCGGACAGTTTGTCTTGTAGCCGTTTTTTCCTCCAGTCTAGAAACTTCCTCCTCATCCTGTTGGCCTGCCAGCCCGCCACGAAGCCCGCAGCAAAGGAGATCACCACCGCCACTTGGAGCGTCCTCTCCGACACTTCTGCCATATTCACCTCTGTCTGACAGATGCACGCATTTCTCTGTAAACCGCACACACTGATCAGGCTGCTCCTCAAGCAGGAAGTGTTATTCACGCGAGAACCAACGAGATTCTCGTAAGAGTTCTTTAGTGTAGCCGAGGCTACACAGTATCCCCACAGAAAATCAAACATAAGAAACTAGTAGAACTACTAAATATGATATGTAAACATGAAATATACACTGGCACATAGGTGTGTTGCCTAATAAAACAAAAATAATCTTAGACTGAGTAGGCCTATGGCTAAACAGATATACAGATCTTATAGCCTATGTAACCTTTAAACTAAATGTATCCTTGCCCTAAATTTAATTTGCTAGTAATAAAAAAAAAACAACGCATTAACAAGAAGGAAACTAAATTAAACCACCACTGAGGAATTCCTACATGGTGCATCCCTATGCGTACAATATTATTTTAAGTAGCATGCCTCGTAAGTAATTAAGCCTATATAATACACTAAACAATGACAATGTTTGATAGGTCACATAATTTTAATGTCTCAGGTCATACAAAAACATGCTGTAGCATGTGGCATGTAGTACGCAGATTGCACAGGTCTATTTAATAACAGTATTGTGTATATATTTGATTGACATTGTGCTGGTTTTGATAAAAAATTTTTTTTTTTGCACAGGTTTAACCAAAAACTACTTCAGAAAAAATCTAAATGTTTATTCTAGCTGTTGTTATAACTTGAGAGGACTTCCTGTTAGAATGCACAGTTGTGGGAAAGTCTAAAGTAGTGGTTTGTGGTGATTCATTTTGACAATGACAAAGCAATCACAAAAACAGGCTACAGTATTCAATGTGTTTTAATGCTATTGTGTGTCCTTGATGTAGTTCTGTATATTGTGTGGCAATAAAATCACTTCAGCTGCAAATCCAAAAGATGTAAGAGTTCAAAAACATTATAACAATAGAAAAGTATTAAAACAATTGAAAGAGTATATACAACACCTAAAATTGACAAATATGGCAATAACTTAAAGCACCATTTTGTTATTGTTTTTATATTGTTGCTCTGAGGTATTGATATGTTGTCTGTTGGTAGCACAGATTTGCTGAACGCAGCTCAAATATCGCACCGGTCCATTCAAAGCTGTACGATATGTTGAAGTCAATGCTATAGACATACTTTGACAATTTTTTCTATTGTATGCTTATGTTCCTTTTGTTGCCAGATGTAAGAGCCTTGTGCTCTATAAAGTCTATTCCTGGCACCAGCTACAGTTGCAGGTTTGAGCTCCCCCATAAATCAGGAGCGACTCTGTTTGAGTTTATCGATGTGGTAGCAGAGCTTTAGAGCTGGCCCCAGCTTCAGCCCAAGGTACTTCATCATCATTTCACTTTTCAGCAGGAGCAGAGCATCCCCATCGATTTCCTAAAACAAAAAAGTTTTATTACAAATCAATTCAAATGTAATCTTTACAGTGAATTTCGAGCTGTGGTGAGGTGTTGTGAGTAATTTGTAGACATAGGGTCACCACTTCCAATTGTAAAAACAGTATTGTATTATAAAAAGAGCGAGAACAAAACAGAGAGACTGGAATAGCAATAACTAATCATATTACAATAATGAATGTCAGTTTATAGATTTGTCAGTATAGAGATCCTTTGCAGCTGACATTATCAACATTCCCTAGGGGTGTGAAGCTAACTGGAAGCAATGCTCTGTTAGAAAGTCTGTTACTCAAGCTAGATGTAAATTACACTTAATCTGAGCTTTATTTTGATTAGAAAAAGATATCTTGGCTGGAACTACAACAGGTGAGCTGATTTGTGCGCTTAAATAAGTCAGTTAGTCACTCTCACATTTCTGTTGAAAATCAAACAAACTAAACAGGACAATGAATGCTTGTATTGATATGTTGTTTACGTCCATTTTTTAATTTTTTCTTCTGTTTTTTTAATTAATTAATTAATTTTTTTACTGTTCAAACTAATTGCTTCTCGTGGGATTAATAAAGTTGTCTGAATCTGAATTTGAAGATCTCTATGTGTTTGCTAATGTGTGTATTGTGTCACCATGGTAACTACTGAACATTCTGCAAATAGAGATACAGGTAGAACACCCCCAGCGTGATATCACTTCCAAGCATTAATAAAAAGTCTATGGTCTTTGTGGGAAAATTTTTTTACAAATCTTTCTTTTTATACAATTCATGTGGATTCAATAGAATAAAAAAAATAATAATAACAAGGGGACAGGGACCTACACAGGTACAGGACAATAAAAAGACGGACAAGTGTCGACCCTATAGGTGTGCCACATTTACATAGACTTACATGTTTCCTGAAGGTGTCTGCGTGAGGACCCAGTGCTTGTGGATCTGCGTCTTGGATGAACCACACCACCTCCTCCACCCCCCAGGTGGAAGGGTCTTTATCAGAGAGACGCTTGCTCTCCCCAGCCTCTAGCACTGAGCTGTACCCTGGGAGGAGTTAAAAACAGAATAGGTGCTTGTTCATAATGTAGATGTTAATTATATCAGAATATTCAAACTCAAATGTTGACTAATACATAAAGAAAAATTTATGACTGCAAATTCTGAACAGAACAAGAAAAATATCAAAAAAAAAAAAAAAACTTTTCCACCTTCTTTGGCCCCACTCACTGACAAGTTTCATTTAAACAGTGAACTAAAGAAAAGTCTCACTGCTAAAATACTAGCCTGACTTGTGTAAACCACTGTGTGCACCACTGTCAGCAATGTGTCCCTTCACTCAGTGGCTTGAATGCAGCTTTGTAGTCTGCTTTGCTGTTATGATCAGAAAATGTCTGCTATGTGTGTGTGGACTTTGATCTCTCAAGAGGAAGTCAAAACCACAGGTTCACAAACTTCTCACCCCAAGTAAGAAAGTCATCTGTCTGAGTACCACCAAATCTAAACCAGGTCTAAAACATGCCTATATTAAGTCTATACTACAACATGATGAATAGTTCTAGAAATAACCCAAAGAAGGACAAAAATTTTAACAAAAGTGACTAAAAAAACAAACACAAGAAACGCAAACCTTGCGTACATCAGTACATGTACCACAGTTTGAGAAACACTGGCCTAAACTAAAGCAAGGTGCAGGGTTATTTAATCATACCAAAGTTGACCTGGGACCCCTCACCATTCCTGTTGGTCTCCTGAAAACATCTTGGGCTTGAGGCCTGTCTACACAGGCACAGGAGTGGGACAACTGCTGCTGCGGAAACCAAAGGCGCGTTTGGGGTGGTACTGAGGAGGCATGCGGCTGAAGGCAGAGTCACTGGGGTCATGAGCGTAGCGCTTGGACTCGACTGGGTCACACAGATACTCATCTGGAGTAGTTGTCTCTGCTGCAAAAACAAGAAAAGGCTAAATCAGTCCATAGTTTAATAATGCAATGTGTGAATCTATTTGAACTAGCTCCAGATAAACAGATTTGTCAAAATGCCAAATTCATATCGATCAGTCATTCCTCTCACTGTGGTTCATGGTCATCTTATTTGAAGGTGCACTATGTAACTTTTCTAGTGGCCACTTTTGTTTGTCCCCTCTGTTGTTGTTATCAATTTGGCTGGAATGTTCCACAGAATATTGCACTAAACTTCTTTGTCTACATGGAGACAAGCAGGCAACTCTTTAAGTCATACCTGTGGAGAAGCAACCCTGCTCCCAATAAAAACACACGTTTTTCTGCAAGTATTTCTGAGCAATAAAAGCACCTGTGATTGAATAAATATAACACGGATTAGTTTAATGCCATGTTGTGGAACAGTCCAGGCAAAGCATTAACATCTTTCAAGAGAAACAAGCAGGTGGTGGACTTAGTTACATAGTGGTACATTTTTCCAATTCCATCATGCAGTTATGGATTTGTATGAAGAGTTTTATTGGATGAAAAAACTCCACTGAAATGTAAATTTTTATCAGAAAATTATGCACATAATTTATAGCACATGATAGAGTCATTTATTGGCTTAATTCTCCTCTGTACAATTTGACATAAACCTCAGGGAAGAGGATTATATGTCTACATTTTAACATCAAACGCCCCATTTTCCCCAGAACAAAGGCACAAGCTGTGGTCCTTGACATGTCAAATTGCCTACTCCATCTCAAACATTCTTAAGGCTATCTTAAATATTTGCTTATTCATATCAGGGCAGACTGCAGGGAGCGGAGACATGAAAAATGACTGAATATATTTTAGATAAGGATAGAAAGCAGAATTTTCCGCAGAGTTTCAATGGGTAATACATCATAAGGGAAAATTCTGATATAATTTATTGAAAGCATGCATTCTATTCAAACCCCCCACAGGTATTTATTGTTTTGATCTAACAAAGAGCAGACAATATCTAAAAGAGCATTCCCACAGCATGTCACTAGTGTATACAATGAACAAAGAAAGAACAACAGTGACACATGTACAAACATCTAGTAGAATATAGGCCACAGAGCACAGCAGCAAGGGAGATGTCAAAACACTAAAGAGTATTTGTGGATACTGGTAAACTGTAGGAAATGTAAGCAGCATCCCCTGGTTCTATATGCTCAAAGCAGAGAATTATAGCCATAAATATTCATTCTAGTTTGCTTTATCAAATATTAATATTTTTGTTAATTACAAGCAAATTATATCAAGTTAGGGTTGGCCGTACACTACTGCATCCCTCCATCTCCATATAAGGACTCCTCAGTGGGGATCAGATCTTTACCATCGCTGTTCCTATCTCTGCCAGGATCTTCAACATACACAATAGAGTCTTAATACAGATCGATTAATGTAAGTTGAAAATACTGATACTATATGAATTTACCTTCACAATTATTATTATTATTATTATTTTTTTTTCATTAAAAAAAAAAAAGAATTAATCAAAACATACCCAGAGTTGTGTTTTGTTTCATTCAAACATGTTTGAGTAATTCTTTATAATTAGATTCAGGTATGTTTTTGATGAGGAAACAGAATTATAACTTAGATCAGAAAATAGTGAAATATTAGCCCTTTAATATAAAAAGTTGACATTTAATATGAAAAGCTGAAGGTCTGCAAAATTCAAGAGAAATCTGCCAGATGAATTGTTGAATGATTGAATGATTACAGTCCATTGTGCAATACTCAGCCAGCACATTTATAGGTCATTTTCAGCACACTTCTGATGGATTACAAACATTTGAATTGATTATTATAACTGAATGAATAAAGAAAAGTAGAGATGGTCCATTTTTGTCATTATTCCCTTTCAACCGTCACCAGCAACACAATATTCCTTTCTCCCACCATTAAATACTGTATGGCAACAATATCACTGTACGTTCTGAAAACCTCTAATAGCTTTAATGTTCACCTGTGAGGACCTGTGGAGTGGCTGAGTGCGGCACCAGGGCAGCGTCCTGTGGGAGAGAGCCCATCTCTGGCTCAGGGGTGCTGTTCGGGGGAGAGTTAGCCAGCGGGGACAGCAGCATCCTGGGCTTCAGCTGCACACAAACACACATAAACGCACACACGCACACACACACACACACACACACAGGAGATACACATGAATACACCGATCATATCAGATAAGAAGGTGTCACTTTCATACCGCTGCTTATTGAGCTTCTCACACACAAAGCAACAGGAATGCATAAATATTTTAGTATAAAAAAAGAGGAAATCAACCATGGTTTTGTAAAAGAAAAACATCCCAGTATGTAACTCATTAAATATGTATCTGAGCTTTGAGGCTGTTTTCAAAGAGTCTTTTGTTTTGTGCAAAACTGAAAAAACAACAACAAAATCAGCAATTGACAGATTCCTAGATATATTATGAAAAATTTATTTGTCTCCTATACTAGTAAAACAGAATCAGAAAACATTTATTGCCATTGTCAGTGCCATGAAAAAGCCAGGAATTTGCTTTGGTGGTATGCTGCAACATAAAACAATGAAAAATTATACAAAATATATGTGCTATGATAAAATAGAGAGAATAGAATAAAATAAACATGAGCTCTTAATTAATGGCACAGATAGTGGCTAAATGTAACTATAATTAACTTAAATACATTCATACAATATGTTTTAATGAAACAACAAAGATTCACAAGCATGCATGTCCAGAAAAATAAAAAATGTTGCTCCAGTCTGAGGGCATTTGAGGTAAAAGCTATTCTAAATCAATATGCAAATCACACTGCACACTGAGAGGAAGATGTGAGCTGTGGTGGGAAACAGAAAGGTCAAAAGGAGAAGATATGTCTTGTAAGCTAAAATCACAGAGATATAGAGCCTGCTTCCTGTCTCTGAAAATACAGCAATATGTTTACAGTTACATATTTGACACTTTGACGTGATATAAATGCATAAAGTAACGATAATTTTAGGGCTGAGTGATCAAGATTTTATTTCCTCATGTTGATCCATCACAGGTTTCGGTTTTATTATGTTTTGTATTATTAAAGCATATAACTATAACTTCCTACAGAATGTAGACAAGAATTTGAAAAAAATAATAATTGCCTATTAAAAATATAATCATAGCCTATTAACAGAAAAAAGTCAAACAATTCTCTCTAGTCTAAAATCAAACCACGTGCTTTTACCAACTGAGTATGGGCTGCAGATCTGTCGATTCAGACCCAAGAGGATCACTGACAATTAAATGACTGAATCTTGATTTAAATTGAATTGCAAAGTTCTACGATTTAAAGAAAATGCTGACCTTAAAGCCTGGTTTCCTGCCTCTTTTCTTGGGGATCTTGATGGGGGTCACTGTCTCCACGTAGCATCTCTCATATTCCAGTTTACGTATGGGGGGTCTTCCTCTCTTCCTGCCCGGGACCTTACTCTGACCGCTGGTTATAAACTGTGGGCTTAAAGCGGGGGTCTGCATATCCGCGGCAACTGCAACTGAATTCATCTGACCTTGAGCTGTGACAAGACACAGATAGGTAATTTCAATGAGCAGGAAGTGGCGAACTGACACAGCCTTTATCTGGAACGGAAAGAGTCAAGTGAAACTTAGAGGGAAATAGTGCTAGACAAAGCCACATAAAGCTCTGAAGCCCCTCCCCCATCCACAGCTGCAAAGATTGTAATAAATATCATTACTGCAGAGAGACAAAGCAGGGAGACCCACTACTCCTACACAATCTAACAATCAATCAAGCCTCACTCCTCTCACTCTCTTTCTTTCACTCTCTGTTTCTCTCTCTCTCATGCCGCCTGGTTACGCTGCAGAGGAGTTTGACATGACAGAATTCAGATCAATCATGGAATACTTAAACTGTCTATTGAATGACTGCACCAGCACCACACACGTCCATGCTTACAAAGCTCTTTAGTTACAGTAGCAATTTGCTTCAGCCATAATTTAAAAGTAAATGTATTGACAATTCAGTAAATTTGTCAGCTACAGTGCACTTACAAATAGTCTAATGAAGTACATTTCGCCTTGATATAATTTTAGAATAAATTATCAGAAGACCAAATTAACCTTATTAGACTATTACAATAAATATTACTACTATCTATTTAAATAATTCTAATTTTGAATAGCAATTTCTACTTCTCTCTAATTTCTTCTTTTCTAAATTGTCTTAAAATGTTACATACCCATCAGCGGCAGTGATTTTCATGCACCATATCCACAAGTTGCAAATATTACTGTTTTAGCCCAAAAAAGCCAGAGAGACCTCAGTTTACCCTTTTAACGCTTCATGATTAAAGCTTTATACCAATTTTCACTGCCAATGTAACTTTAATTATAAACCTAAACAACATATACAAATACATGCAGTTTTGTGTATACGTTGTCAATACTAATGAATGAATATTATGCCTACCACCTCTCAGTCTGCTATCCTCAGTTATCCCCAGGGCGTTTGGACTCTGTCCGTGTGACGCTACTGCTCCTCTGCCTCTGCACACCTCTCTCTCTTCTTCTTGTCAAGATGCCGGTAACTCTGCCTCCTCCCTCCCTCCTCCTCCCCTCCTCACCAAAACCAGCCCAAACCCCCCTGTCCCCTCTGTGTCGCCATAGCAACACGCCTCTAACATCCCAGAGCAGCCAGCCAAAGTGCTGTGCTCAAAGCAATGTGTGTGTGTGTGCGCGCGCCTGTATGTGTGTGTGTGTGTGTGTGTGTGTGTGTGTGTGTAGGGCTCTAATGTAATTACAGTTGCTGCAGCTCAGGATTTTTCTTTTTGGTCTAGAAAAAATGAAAAGCCTGAGCGGGTGACAAGGGATTCACGCTGTGCTGTGTTTTGTGTTACAAGATTTGAAATTATACTTTGTAATCTCCACTGTAAACACAGACAACAGGAATTAAATTTAGGATCCAAAATGTATAGCACATAGTATGATATGTGTAATAATCAAACAAAGCTTCTGCTGTATCACCTCCATGTTATTTTGGCCTTGATGTGCTGTCTTAATTTCACTTTAACCATTCATCAATCTCACACTGAAGGACAATATACAAATACGATGGCTACTTGAAAATAGCCTGTATTTAACAGGAATTGTATTGTAATCTAATTGGTTTTGTCAGTAAGGTCTCTTGTGTTGTTAACTTGCTAACACTTATTACGAAACTTAAAGATAGAGTCCATAGACAGTCCATCTTAACTGCATGGAGATGTTATTGCTTTGCCTAGAATAATAGGCCTACACAGTGTGGCATTAAAGTTATCTGTCTCCATGTTACAGGTCAGATCTGGGGAGACGGGAGTAACAATGCCATTTTGATCAATCAAAACACCTGTAGTGAAATAAGAGCTTTTTAAAAGACATACTGTGGAACATTCCAGGTAAAACATAACATTAACATGGAGACACAAGTAAGTGGTGGATATTCCCTTAGAAAAGTTACATTGTACGCTTTGAAAGCGCAAATAAATTGGATCAGGTATTGAATCAAGTATAAAGAATACTGACTAACTAAAACCAATAAACAATTCAAGAAAGACTGCGGTGTGGACAGTGTGAGAGCCCCTGCCTTTTGAACATAACTTGGATCTCAAATGGTTTGAGGGTCTTTTAAAATAATTTTAGATTTTCTCAAAAAGGTGAAGGAATTGATTTCCCTGGAAAATCAAAGATGTGGTGTTGCCCTGCATGATAGCTCTTCTATTTTAGTTTGTGATAAAAGATCAAAAATAATGTCAGGCTTGGATGTTTTTATGCCTTATGTCAGCTGAGGTATGCAGGTGTGTCAACCTCACTCACCAAAAGGCCCAGAGAGTGCCTGCTATTCCAATGCCAATATTAAAAAACATACAATTCCAGCCAACAGATGTAAACTTCATGCATTCCCTCACTGCTGCTCATTGATTTGTTTTGCTCAGGTTTACAGTGAAAAGGGGAGCTTGTGCAGGTTTTGCTTGCATGGGTTTCCACACTCAATCAAAATGAGGTTAACCTTTGAGGGGGGATCAAGCGGGTGCTGCGGGCGTGTAAAGGGATTTGTCAAGAGTCCAATGCAGGAAGCACAGCTACACTTTAACCACCTGATGTGACAGAGCAGACAAATCACAGCGTTTATTACACACAGGCGCACAGGTCATCGTGAACAGGACAAAGGAAGGTGCAGGACAGTTAGATAGCAATTGTAAGGGGAGCTGGATTCACTGTTTAGTCATGAGTTTCAGTTGCAGATGCAGACAGTTCTGAAAATAATGCCCTGTGTTTTTTTGTTTGTCTTCATGACTGATATGATACAGATTTATTTTTTATTCAGAGCGATAAACTCTCCCAATTCTGAGACTGATGGTTAGACAATTTGGTTTATGTTCCACAAGGTTATATAAAACACTAACCTAGCTCACGCCAGACTGATATATGTGTCGCACTGTGTAGAATGGAGTTCAACACATAATCAGTCTGAAATGGCTCTCACTGAAAGTGATTTTAAAACACAGAACATCATGATGATTTTTTGAATCTGATTGGTCAAAGCTTCACAAAAGCAGAACAAGCCAAAAATCTGACTTTAGTTACATCCAGTTGCCTGTCCACAAATGCACTAAGCATATACCTTCTGCAGATTTTTCCCAAACAAAATACTCTGTTTTGATGCTAATATAGGCTGAAGTATGTAGAGTTTGTGAACACACTACCTTGGTTAATAAAACCTGAAATTAATTTAAAACTATATGTTATTGCCTATAGTGCATAATAGTGTAGCCTATTCAGAGGACGTTTTAAGAAGCAACTGAAGTACTAGTGCTAATGTCCTCTACACAGGTTATGTTAAACACTGGTCACCCAGGTTCAGTTGTGATTGTAATTCCTGTTTTAAAACCATAAGAGTGCAGGCTACATACAGAAAAATCAAAACAGACTAAAGAAACAGTCACTAAATGGTGTGTGACAAATCTTCAGTAATTCAGAACCCTGGTTTAATTTGAGCTGACTGTGAATGCAACTGTGTGTCTTTAAAAGAGTCATAAATCACAAAAAGTAATTATGAATCCAGATTAATTCAGATCTTCCCCCTAAATCAGTGCCACCACATCACGCAGCAGTGCAGATAATGATCTTTAGCTTAAAAAGGGAGAGGATATGAGAAGCAAAGTCCATTAACAACTGCCTAACAGTGCTATTTTTCAGTCTGCAAATCAAGGCTAGGACGTGCCCCACTGCGCCACCGCACCCAAACACAACACATTTGGAACAGTAGCTTAATTTGTTTATGGTTAATTAAGCAATTAGGCACTCACTGAACCCCTCTGCTCAATTTCACGCCACACAATGCTAACAGATATCAGCCTGACTTTGTAAATGATTTGAAGTCAGTGGGAGGCTTCAGTAATGGCCACAGTGATACAACAATGATCAGTAGCGATTAGCATAACTTTATTAATGTCTTTGGGGGGTGGAGATTTGTATTCATTTTCACTTTTGAGGAGGAGTGTATTGGAATGGGTTTCGCTAATAGGACGCAGAACATAAGAAAAACAAAGTGGTTGCTTTGCCGACGGAGAAATAATTGCATTTTAAGACAGAAACTTCAAAGGACAAACCCACCCCCCACTCGGAAGCAGAGCACATTGAAGTCGATGGAAAAGCATATTTGCTGTTTTCTCTCTAATCAATGTTGCCGTGTAACAAACCGCCTGAATTTATTTACAGCTCAGGCAGGGGTCGCCATGGTAACAGACGGTGAAATCGGATCCTGCGCCAAAGTCGTGTGGTAAGGTGGGAATAAATAAACACATAAGCAGCAGCCGAGTGAGTATTAAATGGGCCTCTTCAGATTCACACACACACACACACACACACACACACACACACACACTGATGGCCCCTCCTCACATCTCCTCTGAGGCCCCTCTTAACACAGCCCTGCTCAAGAAAGGCAAGGTGAAGTGCTCTGCTCTCTTTAACAGCAGAGGGTCAGAGGAACAATGAGAATATTTCATAAATCACATTAATATGCAAGACACACCATGGAAAGCTTTTTAATATATAAAGAGTTATGGGATGTGCCGCTTTCTTAGGGAGCTTCTAGACTACAGGGCGCTATAGGCGTACCATAAAATACAAGGGACACTCATAGGAGTTTTAGTTCCCCTTGCGAAATGGTAACATCCCACAGTGTACACCTAATCGTAATATTAAAAATTCAGGTCCAGTCAAATGAAGCTCACAGAGGCTGTTAGTTATGAGGTAAATTTGGAGCCAAATTCCATATTAAGAATAGGAATTAATTTACTGACAAAACAGTGAGAAAAAAACAAAACATAAACAGGATCATGTGAAGCTGGTTAATACGAACAGTTTAAGGCCAAAATGAGGAGCCTGACAGAAGAAGTTACAGAGAGAGGGGCAACAGTTTCTCAATACAATACATGAAGCGTGGCCATGCTTACTTCCTATTTGGAATGCGGCGGTTAGCGGGTTAGTTTTGTCCATTTCTATATACAGTCTATGGTTCAGAAGACAGTTGGCATATACCTTAGTAAACCTACTCCGATCTCTTTATAAATGGCATGAAAACAAAGAGGTTCTCAAAGCTGGAGTACCTGACTTTTTTTCTTGAAATTGAGTAAATTGCCCTCAACCCCAGAGTAGGTTATAAAAGCAGCACTTTGTGTCAGAATCAGATTGTTACATACTGTCTGTAGATATGTTACTTTGTCCTGTTTTGGATGACTGTGCAATGGAGGCCCACACTTTCTTCTCTGAAACAAACTGTACATGTACAAGACAAAATCATGCACAATAAAACTATGTGCCAAAGGGCTGTAGAGAGAGCTAGAAACAAGTTGATGCCAAAGGAAAATAGGCCCATCTACTTCCTCCTTGTAGGTACCCATCTTTAGAATATAAACATTGAGATTACAACCCATGAACCCATTGTATTTGCTGACATCTTGAACATAGTACCTGTCCCGCTCTTGACCTCCATGACGATAGAGACGCAGCTGGAGCCGCACCCCTTTAGTGAGGACACCTGGCAGCCAGGACACAGGTGGAGGAGCATGGGCCAATAAGGGATTTAAGTCAAGATTTAAATCCCGCCCTCCGCGGGGTCTCATGCCCACTTCATTGGTCTGTCAAATACATCTCTCTGCAGGTGGCAAAATAAAAAATAAAAAAATTATTCACTTTATTACCATAATATATGCATCTTTTACACATTCAAACTGACCAGAATAGAGGAAAAAGAAAAAGAGAAACCTAGCAAAGACCTGGCAGGCAAGGAAAATGAAACAGTGGAGTTTGTTTAACAATATTTGAAGGTCAAAGGATAAAACTGGGGAGGGATACAGCTGTGCTAAGGATAAAAGTATCATTATGCTGTACAGTGAATGCAGTTAGCCTCGCGGGGCTGGATTTAATGGTTAACGGAGCTAAAGAAGCTTTTAGTCTCATCTGCAGTGAACAAAGCCAAAGAGAGGAGAGCTGATGAAAAGACAGGCTTTTTGTCCCTGTGTCATTATAGCTATAGGAGGAAGACCCTCATAAGATTTCTTCATCATTGTCAGGATAACAAGCAGAGTAGATTTCCACTGTATATGGTGGGTAAATGAATGACTGAGTTTCAAATAAGTAATAATGAAGAAACATATATCTGTCCATCTATATTCTTAATTCATTACATGAATTCAAATTAATTTAGGACCTTGATGATAGCCTTTCATGATTGAGGGTACTCAGAACTGTCAAAAAACTCTACTTAATATCTGTGCAACATTATGAAATAGCTCTATCATGTCTGCAGTTCTCTTCCTGAACTCATTCCAGTTTGATGAAATCATGTGCAACCTGCAGCCTCCCTTAGCCGCAGGTTGGGACCCTCTTCATCTGAGAGCTCTGGGTCCCAGGGGAGATTAGAAAGTTTTATCTGGCATTTTACAAAAGCACTGGTGCCTGGAGCACTGTCAGCAGAGCTGCTGTTCGATGGTTTCTAATGACACTGAACAATTATCACATCAATAAAGTCCTGTTTGTACATAGGCCTGTTAGATGTAGCATTAGTACACAGCATGGAGATGGAAAGAAGACATGTATTAATCTAGAGATTTAACAAAAAAACAAAAAAAATGGCTATAGTGTAGGCCATGATAACTTGCCCTGATGAATAAGTAGGCCTACCCGTGGGCCTGTGTCTCTACACTATCTCCTGTAAAACATGATAGGTTACTTTTTTCAACTGCTGAAACCATTTTTTTTTTTTTTCTTTGATGATGAAGATTATAGGGTGACCACGTAGACCTATTTCTCTGTTATTAAGGATGAGCCTAAAAGCATAAAGCCCTGAAGACCTAATAGAATTCCAGTGTCAAGTTCAAGTTATGCGATAAAATAATTCCACTAAATCCACAAAATAAATAAATAAATAAAAATATAGGCTAGTCTATGATAATGAGCCTTTTCGTTTTGGAGTATTTACAGATATTGTACTTGCTTCCCACTGTGAAAATACCAGACATGAGTACTATTTCATGTTTCATCCTCGCAATTGCACTAACTTTAAATGACAAATCAGATGTTTCGTCCAGTTACTTTTTACTTAAGTTACATGAGGAGTAGTTTGCCCGAATACTTTGACTCTCAGCTACTAAACACATTTTTTGGCCGTAAAACCATGTAAAACCGCGTAAAAACCATGTAAAACCCGGACAGCAGGTGACAATAATGAAATAAACATTGGAGACATTATTTTACCAACATTTTTGTATTTATCACTTGAAGCAGCTCATAAGTAGCTCATAAATAGCTTATAAATAGTTCATAACTGTCCTAAATCATTGTGTTACATACACTGAGTGTAAGGCAGCATTGCAATAACGTAATGCATTAATGATCTAATACACTTATTTGAGTCACTATTTACAGATATTGTGCTTCCTTCCCGCTGTGAAAATACCAGACATGAGTACTATTTCATGTTTCATCCTCGCAATTGCATTAACTTTATATGACAAATCAAATGTTTCGGCCAGTTACTTTTAACTTAAGTTACTTGAGGAGTACTTTCCCCGAATACTTTTACTCTTAGCCATTTAACACATTTCTTGGACTTCTACTTTTTACTTAGACTTGAGAAGAATTGAAGTAACGTTACTCTTACTTTAGTACAACATCAGTGACAGCAACATTGACTGTAACAGGTAAGTTAGTTAGCTTACTATTACTCAATACTACTACTGAGAGTCTGTTTCGTGGTACAGTAACTTAATGCTGTGTGACTGTGTGCCCATAGACAGTTTATGAGTTCGTCTGAAGCGCAGGAGTTTTCCTGTGATCCTGTTTGTAGATGGAGAAGCCTTTACCTGTGACGACGAAGTCCATGTGTCCACTGCGGCTGATGGAGACACGCTTTACCGGGGTGTGAAGATGAAGGTAATAACGATAGGCCTAACATGGCAACATAGTCAGCATAGTCCACAGGCCTAATGAATTTCATTAAGTTGATGCCTCATTGAAGTGAGGGGAGAATTATATGTGTATTAACAGTCCTATAAGTTAACTGATAGGCTATTAGGCTACAGGTTATTATTCTGAGCGTAAAATATAAGAGAATAAAACCTTTAAATTACAAAACCCAATGCACTATTCGGTCATTTAAAAGTTGTTTTTTATTTGAAATGATTTTTAAATACAAATAATATATTTTTCATTTACAATGACTGTTCCTTTGTAAACAAAAGTGGGAGATATTTGTTGTTTTTTTGTCCAAAGTCTGGACATAGAGGCGTGTTGGGTTCTGGTGGCATCATACTGTAATAATCTCACTGCAGTTTTTCCACACAGCGCAGTCACTGATGCTACATTCTACTGCAGAGCGCTAAATACTTGGAGTACAATGTTACCTGCCCTGACCATCATCACTGTATGTAGGGTAGAGAAGCCTTTCCCTTCCTTTAGACATCACACAACAATAAAGGCAGAGTAGGCCTACATCACAATTAGCCTATATTAAGAGTGAAAAATCAAGCATAACAGTGAACTGTCAAATGTGCCATATGCAGTGATGTCTTTACAGAGCTGTACAGAAGCTCTGAAATGAGTGGAAACCAAGTTGAGAAACATTTAAAACCAAACATGTATGATGTTTTAACAATTTCCCAAAATACATTAACAAAATGCAGTATAGATGTGTGTCTGAGTATGCATGTTCTCATTGAAATAGAGCAGCTGTTCCTATTAGTTTGAATTTCCGTGATGAATGCTCCCTTGTTCACTTGTTGAAGGTGAAAGACTAATGATATGTACCTTAAAATGTTTTGAAATTAAAATGAAATACTGTTTAACCATTTCATGTACTCCACAAAACATATTGGTGTCATATTTATAAGGCCTTTTCGGACAGTATAATTGGAATGTGCTACAGTTGAACTAATGAATTACGTTTGTACATTTATAGTATACATGTTATGCATCAGTATCTAAAACCATTTTTATAAGAAAACAAATGACAACCAACCCTGACACATTTTTATGACCATTCTAGTAGGGATAATCAGAGTTAAAAAGAAAAGCATAAGGGCATGAATGAAATGGGGTGAAAATGACTGACTGGAAGTTGCATGTATCAGTTACGTTTTCTTTTGTAGAAAAGCGACTGGTTGGTGACACAACAAAAATATATATTGAAAAATCAAGCCTGAAATGTCGTGATCCCTGACAAACAGGGCTAAAGCTTGACTTCTGCAGTTCCATTTACAAAAAGCATCATTGGTGTGGAAAAAGTTGGTGCAGAGATTTGAAATTCAGAGCCAGATCCATTTTACAGATAGAGGTGGTGGGTCTTTGTTATTTTTTGCAATCACAATTATCAGTAATACATCCCCTTCTTCCCTCTATAGAGAAGAGCAGTAATGATAGGTCCTCCAGTCCACAGTGTGTCACTCTTTCACACCTGTACAAATACAAGTTCACTAACACACACGCACGCACTCATAACCACTCGTACACGGCCTGGTAGTTTTCACAGAATTATTTTCCACCAGCGACAGACTGGGAGTGAAAAAGTCATTGTAGAAAAGGGACGTGGGAACAGTTCATATTTCTGTAAAATGATGGAGGAAGAGTGCTGTGTGTGACTGTCCCAGGACGCTCTGATGATGTCACTAATGTGGGACAGAGATTCAGTCATTGTCCTCCTCCTCTTCCTCACTGTCCTCGATGCCGTCGCTCTCTTCAGGCTCCTCGTCTTCATCCTCTGTGTCTGGGATGTCCCACTGGGGGTGGTCTAGGATCGCCCTGGCTTCATGTACTTCCAGCTGTGGAAACAACAATATTAATGAAGAAACAACTATTCTATTTAATGAAGTGCAATGTCTTTATTAGTATGTAACCAATGCCCCAATATAGGCAGCATGGTGACACAACAAGAATTATTACCTCTCATTCGCTAAAACGAAGAAGAGAAAACTAATTCATCTAAACCCAGTTACCCACTGCCCCAGACAGGCTCTCGATACGGCACGGTGTGTCAAATGCAAAGACCCAACTTATCCTACATGGACAAAAAAAGTCAACACATACAAAAACATTTCCTCTCACCTTCAGTGGTTTAATCAAATCCAGGCCCATGTAGGAATCAGACCGCAGGATGACAGAATATTGGTAGTTGCCCGTTTTGGAGGGGGCTGGAAACTTCAGCTCCACCTAAGGAAAAAGAATAGACACACAGTGCAGCTGATTATCATAAAGTACAACTCATATTTATCCACTGAGCAGAGGTGGGTGAGTAATGTGGAGTAATCTGTCATGTTGTGATGGGTTTCATATGTAAATATTAGTCTAAAATGCCTAGCCTGTGATTACCAGGTTATTCGCTTTCATATGGCAAACAGCTAATTACCAGCAGAATGGTTAATTATTATGCAGTGTCTGAGCGTCAAAAAAACTGTGAAAACTGCTGTAAAGAAAGAGGGCCTCTATCTGCTCCACACGCCTGTCAAACACACATCAGCAGTCACACAAACAAATGTTATACATGGAAGGGTCACTTCTTGTGTTTCAGAGTGGAAATAGGCCACATGAGCCTCATTAAGCATATTTACAGCTGTCAGACCTCATATTCACAATGTTCCTCCAAAACCAGAGGTGTGATAATGACAAAGGGTTGCCTAGCAACAGCTCCTGTGTCAAATGACTGTACTCAGGAAACTAGAACTAACTCCTCTCCTGCAGATTACAGTATCAATATCAGAACAAAGGATGAACTGTAATTGATCACCCTCATGCTCACTTGCTCACTACTCAGGCTCAAAAGACTCCATAGATGCATTTACACGGAACAATTACAGGCATGTAACCTGTAGCAGAGAGGCAGAGTCAGCAGCACTCACCTCTTCTGTGTCCTTTAATGTGCACACATGGAAGGGCATGGACACCAGAGTCTGGTCTCTGCGGTCTGCGATGTAAAGCCACCACCACTCCTGCTTCTCCTCAGGGAAGTACAGGCTGTAAACTGGGTGAGTCACCTTTGACTTAGTCTCCAGCAGAGCGCGCTCTCGCCGCTGGATGCTCTGTTGTAACGCCTCCCACTCCTGGCATGGATTTACACAGAAATGATCAGCTTCGACCTGATAACTGACTAAATGGTTTTTGTAGTGAATTCAGTGTATTTTCTGACCTCTTCGTCGTCTCCTGCCATCTCATCAGCCTCCGTGTCACTCTGTTTGTCACTGTCTTCCTCTCTTTCACTAGGAGAGTCTTTATTGGCTTCACCCTCATCAGATTCACTGCCTCTGTCTGAAGCCTCATCCTCCTCTTCCTTTGCTGCTGCTGCTGCTGCTGCTGCTGCAGCTGCAGAGGTCCCTGCTGCCACTTCCTGTGGATATTTATAAACAAATGTATTAACAACAAACCCTGACATATGTAAAACCATGTGACAACATGTGACTCACATTCCCTGCAACATTGCCATTTGCCTGTTTTGTTTTGGAAGCTGCTGGAGTGGCCTTCTTCTTGGTTAATTTCTTCTTCTTGGACTTAGCTGTCTTTTTAGCCCCTTTGTTCTTGTTTTGCCAAACTTTTGTTTTTGCTTTATTTGCATCTCCCTGTTGCAAAAATAATATATCACACATAAAATTAACTATAATGTATAAGCGAAACAGCAACAGAAATGTCTTTTCCTTACCGCTTCCTCTGCATTGGCTGCCTCTTCTCCTGGACATGGTGTGGACTCCTGCTCCTTTTCAAATACCTCCTACACAAATAACAGTTCATTTAAAATAGTAGTCTAGCACACTCTAGTGGTTGTTCATAAAAGTGAATATTGGTGAAACAATTGATGAAAAGGTTTATGTAATAATGTTGTATAATATTATATTTATACAAATGTTATAGTTACTTACTGCCATCCGTTTTCTTGTTAGTGTGACTGTAACCGTGACAATGGAGCCTGCCGTGATGTTATTACTGTCCTCATCATCAAGAACTAAAAATGAAAAAGATCAACTGTATTATTTTTGGCACTGAGAGACTGGGAATGACTTCATAAGGGCATGTAGAGTTAAGAAGGCTGTGTAGACACTGTAAAAGACCTACCCTGCAGTTTAGTGTCCATGGTGATGTGAGGGAAGCTGCCGAGCACAGCCATCACTTCGTCATACTTCTCCTCCCCTAAAAAGCGCAGCATATTGCGCCTGTCAGAATCCTTGAGGCTCACCAGGTCCTGGAGTGTCCTCACTTTATACTACAAACACATACAACGTGTCACTGAGATCATCACACACGTAACACTTAAACCACAGACTGTTCTGGTACAGTTCAGATGCAGTACCTTCTTTGAGATGCAGAAGCGCAGATGCTCCTCCTCAAAGTGGGGCAACTGCAGCAGAGGAGACTTGGACTCCTGCAGACCTTGCACTATCATCTGGGTCAGCTTCATACAATTCTCTATGGTCACCAGTCGAGGAGCATGAAAACCTACAAACACCAAAAAGCATTACTCCAGGAGTACTTGCATAGAAACATGTATTGTTGATGTGTGATTTACCTCCTCTGCTGTTAGCCATCATAGTGAGCTGACAGCCCACATTGATCATCTCCTGAAGAAGAGCAGGACTTTTCCTTGTCACAAACCTCTGATCTGAAATAACACACATGTTGTGTTATGCTATGCCAAAAATATACAAGAGGGTTCCTATAGGTTTCTTCAAGATAAATTCAAGTCTTTTAAAGATTATTTTAAGACCATTTAAATAAAAAAAAATATATTTCATTATTTCATAGACCTACTGGCAAAGAAAAACAAAATTCTTGAATTTGTGCTAATGTATTTCTTAAACAAAGGAAGTAGAGGAATAGAGACTCTTCTCCATAACCCCAGCATGAAATGGATCGCTTGGTAATGTAAAAACCAAGGTTAAAAAACAACATAATAGCGTAAGTCAAACTTTGTATTCTGCTGAGATTTTCTTTTTTTTTTTTTTTTTTTAACAAGTTCGGAGGATTTTGACCCAGGGCTGCTTTGTGTTCTCAATTATTGGTTCCGCCGCTCTTTATTTAAGTGACGTTATTTAACCAAATAATGGTGGTTGACAAATTAAATTTTTGACGAAAAATGCGATACGGAGAAGTTACATACTGCACAAATTTTAAGACCCAGATATAAAAATTCAATACATTTTCAAGTCTTTTTAAGGTATTATTTCCAAATTCATGAATTCAATGCTTTTAAGACTTTTTAAGACACCGTGGGAACCCTGAAGACAGTCGTTCCACCCTCACCTTCTTCTAGCTCTTCGGAAACATCCATCCTTGATAAGTGAGCCAAAACTAAGACCCTGGCCTTCAAGCTGTAAGGATAACAGAAAGGAGGCTCCTTCTTCTTCACATTGATATTTCCTAATTCACGGATGAGCTGCAAAGCAAACAACATATTTGAGATAATCCATGTTTCATTATTTTTAGTGATTCAGTTAGAACTGTTCCACTTTTTACCTGTGGCACTACGATGTTGTCTGTTGGCCGTATAGTAGCTTCTTTATTGCTGCGGGGGTCATACTCCAGTGCAGCCGTTAACACCATGATTAAACCTGCAGGTAAGAACATAAATGTCAAAAGCATTAAAAGAAAATATTGCCTTTACCAAAGCCTGCAACAGAATGGACACTCACGCTTCATGTTCATGTTGGGTGTTTTGTACATAAAATGCATAAAAAGCTGAGTAGTGTTGATAAGAATCTGGTCTCCACTGTAGCGTATGGAACGGTACCACCATGTCCCCTATAAAAAGTGATATATCAATTAAAGACATAAAAAGAATTACTAAACATTGCAAATTCATTTGTTTCTAAAAACTTACCACAACAACAGGAAGGATGACCATAAAAGCCAGTCCATAGACTAAAAGGACCTAAAGAAGAAAGACAAAAGAGTGATCAACCACAAAGTCAAATAGAATCAAATGGAAAAGAACACATGAACATTTCCATGAATATAGTTAATTGTACCAGCATTGAGTTCTTCTGGTCTACAATCCAGGCAGGCAGTGCAATACCAAAGCTAGTTGCTAAAAAATGAAAACAGAGTTTTAATTAGATCGATAACATGAACAAGGCAATAATCTTTTGTAGTCTTTTCAAGAGTATTTCTATGAGTATCCTCACCTCCTGGACCATCTGGATTACCATAGTTTATCCAGTTTAGACGTGATTGTTCATTGGTTAAACTAGTTAAAACAATGAATGCAGCATTAGCCAAATGGGTTTTGCTGTGAAATTGTCTGGAGGCAAATAGCACTTACGCAGCATAGGCTTTGGCAATCCTCATGAAGGTAGCCTCATCACCTCCTCTATCAGGGTGGTATTTGAGAGACAATACACGATATTGTTTCTTGATTTCTGACAAAGAGGCTTCCTGATGAAAAACAAAAGCATCTGTACAGTGGTGTATATGATATATAATATGCAGCAGAATGGATCAGACCAGTGTGCTTGGTTTGTTCTTACCGGGTCCAAGTTAAGGACTTCATATGGATTATACTCCTGGTATTCTCGGTCCAGCTTGGACACCTTATAAGCTAGTAATATGAACACCACCCATCCAAATAACAAGGCAGCTTTCCTGCAGACACAAAAAAAATATACAAAAAATATAGTTTATAGACAATAGGCCATTATTTATTTTAATTTTGCATAGACATAAAAATACAGAAGTAGAATATTATCATTTTATGGAAACTGATTCCACCTCAGTTACACAGTATCTGTTGCCAGGACAACTATTCATAAGCAGAGTTGTCTGAGAAGTTCAACCAGAAAAATGAATGATGGATTGTGGTAATAAACAGCAGCAGACAGTGAAGAGGAGCAGAGTGAGGAAGAGCAGACAGATTCTGTAATTTGAGAGGAGACTGGGGCGCTCAAATCCACCAGAGCAGGGGAACGATTCAATGTGGCATGTCAGTATTACACCAGCTGATAATAATGGCTTGTGCAAGTGTGAAAACTATAGAAAGAACAAAGAAATAACACTTTCATAAAAATAACAAAACACAAAACTTAATTTCTCACAGGGGAAAGAGGCAGTCAGGTAAAAAAGTCATCCTTACAAATTGTCAACTACCAAAAGGTTAGTCAAACATAAAGACTGAATTGGTCTTGCTATATTCATTGTAATGGAGAAACACTATAATAACAATGACCATATATCTAATGACAAAGGCAAACAATAAGTACCAGCATCCACTATAAACAAATGTAGTTATGGAACAGATTTATTTTGTATGTTCTATGAAATTCAGCAGCAAAGCAAATAGAAATGGAAGCTAGCCAAATGCACTACTTAATTTTTCATACGAATAAACCAAACAACAATGGAGGTAGAGTTTCAAATCCATTACCAGGTATCAAAACGTATTTTCTTGGAAAGAGAGGATGTCAAAAGTAGAACGAGTATGGAATTATATACTATATTCGCAAACCCATATTTAATAACAGAAAAACACAGACCATGAAACTTACTTTAATGTTGGAATAATACTTTGCTGGGACTTCATAAGCCTCAGCCGATACCACAAACACCTGCCATGGACCCTCCGCAAGCTTTTGAGGCGAAGTTGTTCTGGGAAAAACAAATTCAAAGCAATGTAAATGTATTCACAATATGTTATTTACTCTACTTATCAGTTTTCACACACACTCTAGCCCCAATGTACATGCTTAGGAGCTGCTCTGTATAGCTACGTATGCACTGACAGTCTTTGTTGACCAGCAGCTGTGCAAAGATAAGACTGTAATAGGAAGATACAATAAAAAAAAAATATATTCATACGCTGCCCTGTGCTCTTTGTGTCCCTCTTGTAATTGCAACGAGTGGAGAGGAGAGGTCAATAGGGCGAGATAAAAGAGTTGCTAAGGGGAAAATAGGTACATTCATTAAGGTGCAGTGTCAACACGTAGAAATCTTTAGCATAAACGCTACACTGTTAGTGCTAAACTTGCTAAATCACTCCCCAAATGGTCTATCAGAACACTGACCAGATAATAAACAGGACGCTAATAAGTTTGATCTTGGAAAATCAGAGACTGTGGTCACTTTGTTAGCCAAGTTATTGGGCAGCCAGACAGCAGCAGCAGCAGCAGCAGGGCCTTACCAGCATTCTGATCCCGGGGCCAGAGGTAGTATGTGGCGGGGATCACAATAAGTCCGACAAACGACGTGAGGAAATAGAAAAATGTATTGCCGCTGTCATCGTACTGAAACTGTTGTCCGGCCATTTCGTAGCGGCGCTTGAGTCGCCCTTCTTCTCCGCCGCTACGCTTGCCCCTTCAAGCCCACTGTGAGCAAGTTGACAGAGCGTTAGTCACTAGCATCTATGCTAGCAGCAGCCTGATCATCGGTGTACGTGGTGTACGCATGCGTAATGCAACCGCTCTTCTTCTGCGAGAATCGCAGCACAGCACCGCTCAGAGGCCAGGGCTAGCGACACCCTTAGGTAACAAGATAAAACACCATTTATCACAACTATACATTTTTTGGGGATTTTAACATCCAAATATGTTCAAAGAAATGCATCAGAAACATTATTCAACCTCCAAACAGACCCATAGCACAGCACAGAACTCACTGCATGGGGAGACTGATTGGAGCATGGCTTGGCTGGTTGGCGAAAAACCCTGCATCTATAACAAAATCAAAGAGGTCAGTTTCAAAATTTTACCCAGTCAAAAAAAAAAAAAACTTAAAGAAAGATTCAAGACATTAATTACAACTGCGACTTCTGTCAAAGCGACACTGAAACAATCACTCACCTGTTCTTCCATACATACAGTAGAAACCTTTGGACAGACATGCAGCAGTTCAGCCAGACCAAAATCTGTATGTGAAGATATGCGATCAGCTTCCAGGAAAGTGACATCCTGTTCTTCTTCAACAACCCCTCCATTCCCAAAGATCTCTGCCTCACTCTCATCATAGTTAGTTAGTCATATCATATACACAGAACAAAATGCACTCAAAATAAACCAAATGCTCACCACTATAATATAATAACTGAATATTTTGATTCCCTCGGTTATCCCCTGCCTTGTTGACTATGAATTTGAATATGTAATACTCAAATTATAATAATACTCAAATAATATGTAATACTCAAATAATAATAATCTATAACATGTTTTGTAATTTTTGTGTTATATCCTCTCTTTGATTAGTGGTCTAGAATTGGATGATGTCCTTCATCATTTCAGATGGAGGCGAGGGGTTTCAATCTAAAATTATGTTTAAATGAATACATAATATTAAATCCCTGTGTCAAAAAAAAAAGTATAGAATCCTGTGTCAAAAAAGGTGTTAGCCCTGTAAACATGCCATATTAATCTTAATCCTTACAATTTACAACACAATGACATCTTTGTGATTGAATCATATGGGTGAAATAAAGGCACCACTTTCTGAAGACTGACTCACTTCAATTTATTCATGCTGACAGATCATTTTCATGTGGAAAGACCCAGAAATAAAGAGTTATCTATAAATCATGAACACAAAACTTCCTTATTAATGTCTGGTCTCATCAGATCTCAGAAGCTAAACATAACAGTGGTACTTGGATGGGAGGCCGCTGGGAATGTCAGGATCCACAATGTGACAACAGTATCAAAACTGGAAATGAACTATTGTTCATTTCCTATGAAAGTAGTATATGTGTGAGTGTTGTGCAGCCTCACTTCCGTCAGTCTACCTTAGGGCTGTAGCTTACTACCACAGAGTATGGAGTGAACAAATGATGCACACAATTGTAAAGCAACTTTGATTGTTTGGAAAAGTGCTATATAATGAAAATTATTATTATTATTATTATTATTATTATTATTATTATTACTACTACTACTACTACTACTAATAATAATAATAATAATAATAATAATGTTCAGATTAGCAATCTTCAATCTGACAACAAACAACAAATGACATCACATCTCATTGTTACAAATAAGATATAAAATTAAGCATCTCTAGGCCCTCACGCTCTCCTCGGGGTCACATTGACCCGAAGACATTTTTTTTCTTCCTTCCTGCTCTCTTGGGGACAATCAGACCCAAAAATGTATTTTCTTGCCTGGTGAGAATTTATTTGAAAATACATTTTTGGCTTTGACTGACCCGCCCCAAGACAGCGGGAAGGAAAAAAAAAAGTGAGCCCAAGGAGAGCGTGAGGGCTAGAATGTGGTCTGGACATGTAGAAGAAAAGAAAGTAAACATGCCATACATGATTAATATAGTACTTAAAAAGCGAAACAGTTCTAAATATGCACTCTTATGTCATCTAAAGGTTTGCGTTTCAAATCGGGGACAGTGGCATCTGATGCAGGGTATCCCACTGGAAGAAGCATCAGCAGTTTCTCATTGGCCGGTCGTTTGAGGAGCAGGCGAAGCTGGGGACCACAGTTCAAAGGAGTTGATGTAACTGTCACTAGACCCACATTCTGAAGGGTTGTACATAAAACAAACATCTAAGGTGAATATAAAGTACTTCATATACATAAGCCATGATGTGATTACCTGTAGCGCAGCCAACAGGATCCCACAGGATATGCAAACACTTATTTCGTTATAGTAGTGCGTCTTTTTCTTTCCATTTGGCAGAATTCCATATGTTTGTTTGAAGATGAGAACCAAATATGGAGCCACATCCAAATACTCCTTAATCCAATTTGTCCTGCATTTTAAAATATGATTGTTGTATTAATATAAGTTTAAAAAGTTTACTGACTCTGGCACATTTGGGCAAATTACAATATTTTTTGCAAAGTTTTATAATATTATGTGATAAGATACAAAGTTATAATGACAAATATTACCCTTACACATTCTAAGAAACAGATCAGCTCATTAGACCAAGTTTTATTTCAGCTGACTATAATGCCATGGGGCTCAAACCACCAAATGAAAGGTTAGTGAGCAACTGATGACCCAAGACTGAAATAATTCATTTCTATAAGTTACTCACTTAAGTGGGGCCAAATCGTTCACCCACTTGTCACCCATCCTCTGCCTGTAATTGACCTCCTCCTCTTCCTCAACAATGAGCCTGATCTGGTGCTTGGTTTCTGGGTCGGACACCACCACAAACGTCCAAGGCTCTGTGTGGGCTCCACTTGGGGCTGTGCCTATGTTTTAAATCAGAAGCATGTTAGTTTCTCTCTACACATTATTTGACCTCTTGTCACAGTTAAAAAGTTGAAAAGTATTATTTTTGTGCCTGCTGTGTGGATGACATTATCAATAACTTCTCTTGGGACAGGCTCAGGGCTGATGAAGCGCACACTCCTTCTCTGGTTCATGACGGAGTAGAAATCCTGGGACCTCTTCACCATGACTTCTTCAGGATACCGTGGGGGGGAGTATGGTACATGTGCTAGATCTTCTTCTTCATTGTGGTCCTCCACATCATCATCATCTGACAAAACAATATTATTTTAATGCAAGTAAGAGAGTCATACTATTAGAACAGTGGGACAGTCAAGACATGTACATTTAATCTATAAATATAAGAATTAAAAACATAGCATTATTTTGAAATCCAATGTTATCAAAATCTGTTCTGGTATCAATAAATACTCCAAATCAAATTTACTCAAAAATAAAAGCTAAAAAATATATATGTCACAAATACATCTGAACATAAGACTGTGATGTTGTTATTCATGCTCTGTGTAGGTTTAGTTAGAACTTCCTTCCTTAGTGCACATGAAACATTGTTTGATTTGGTATGGATTTAACTATGTGATCCTATCTTTGTTAATGAAGAAACCTTCTTTTTTTGAATGTGGCAACCCATTCACCTTGATTCACCAAGATGTATTCCTGTGATATTTGTGAGTTGACAAAGTTCACAAACTCACAAGAGTCGCACACATCAATCTGGCATGAGCCAGGCTAGCAACCCATGGCAAGCGTGTAAAATCCTAACTAAACCAAGCTGTTCATTCACTGCAAAGATATAGACTATATTTTTAGTGTTCAAATCTAAAAAACAATCCAAGTTTACTTGCCTTTCTCAACAATATCCGTATTATCCTGTAAGTCCTGGTCCACCCATGGTCTAAAGTCTTTAGGCTTTTCTTGCGTTTTTATTCCTGAGCTTTTTGATTTAACAAACATGAGGCCTATCACCAGACAAAGGACTGCTGCCAGCACAGGAGTGAGAGCTGAGAGGAGAGCCATGGCTGCTCATCTGGACCTGAGAGGACCCGGTAGAAAAACACTCTTATGTAACACTTTTGCTTTTGGGAGGGGGTTTAGGGCCAGCCCACCTTGTCTACAGTAAGGCTGTGATGTAATAGTTGTACAATAAGATACTAATAGACAAAAATGTCAAAGTCCTAGCATTCAAGTTAATCTTCAACTGACCTCAAATCAGGTCATTATTTTCTAAAGCCTAGCAGCTGTCTTCCACAAATTGTTTAAACGTACTTCAAAAGTGTATTACAAAACAGAAAGGTTATGAAGAATGGCCTTGCTATTCAGGTTAAACACATGCAATAAAAAAGAGATTTACAAAGGTGTAGGGTCTTAACTTAACTGTCTTAACTGGAGTCTCCACCTCCTGCCCCTTCACTTCAAGAAGGTCTGGCTGCAGCTTGAATCCATTAAAGTTGGATTATATTAGAGTTGTGTGGAGCGCCACTCAGGGACAAAAACATGTGACTTGCACTTTTCAAAATGACAAAGTACATATGATTTTCATAGCCTACGAAACGTTTTATTTTGACCACGAATGAATTTTGATTAAATAAGATTGTGTGTAGTGTAGTTTATAAAATGTTTTTACATTCTAGAATTTGTTCGCATATATATTTAGGGTACGATTTGTAGGGGGGCTGGGAGGTGTCATATCCCCCCACCTCTGCTAAATTATTTTAATATGAGGACAAGAACCTCATAGTGATGAACTGATTAATGAATAAAATGATTAACAACTGATAAACAATGGTAATGGTATTGGGTGATGGTAAACCTAATGTTTTATAAACTGATTAACAACTGATAAACCAATCATCTGAACAATTTACAAATTAACTACTTAATTAACCAATTAACAATTATCAGACAAATCAACTCTTACACCTTCAGACCTCCATCATTTAAAAAACAAACAAATAAACAAAACCAAAAAAAAAACAAAAAACAAAACAAAAACAGTTAAAGCTGCAGTAGCCAGGGTAATCATGGGAAAAGCATAATCCCCACAGGTTCTAGTAGACGAAGAAGTAGATACTCAAAACGACCACAAGATGGCAGTCGGGCACTGATGTTTCTGGATTATTTGCATTTTTATGGCACCTAGGATTTTAGACTATCATTGATGGAATTAGACTTGTACACTGTAAAAAATAAATCTAGCCTATTATGAATGCAGATTTAGTATTACAATTCTTAGGCTTTTGGCTATAGTTTACTGCAACTATGCGCACTTACTACAAAAACGCAGAGATTTATTGGGATAAACATTCATAGACTAACTTTCAGGTCCAGTGCTTGTGGGAATTCCCCTTCGCTTAAACGCACCGTGGACGTTCACCTCTCGTGATGCAGCTCCATGTGAAGCGCTCATCAATTGATCTGAACAGACACTGGTCATTTTTACAGTGTAGCTCCGCCCACCCGGCTGTCTCCTGCGCTGCGCTTTAAATAGCAGCTGTTAAAAGCTCGTCGCACTCTCCTGTCTGCCGCTCAGCCTCATTCATTCTCTCCTCTCATCACCTCACAGACCCTCACTCATTTTTCACATAACGCTTCACGTACTGCAGGTGCCCTACGTCCACAACTATGTCGGCCGCAAGCACCGAGACCAGCGCCCCGCTCTCCACCGCAGGTAGCCGGGTGTTCTTCCAGGCTGCGCCCGGCGTGGGGTGCGTGAGCTCGGGGCCCATCACCACAGACGACCCGGTGCAGAAGAAACAAGGCAAAGTGACGGTGAAGTACGACAGAAAAGAGCTGAGGAAGAGACTGGTGCTGGAGGAGTGGATCATCGAACAGCTCAGCGAGTTGTACGACTGTGAGGTAAGAGTAAAGCGCTCACTGTGTCTAATTAGTTCTTTATTGACCCAGGTTTTATGGTGCATTGGGGGCTCTAGTGGCGCCTTAGAGTCACGTTAATTCTTTATACAGGAACCAGCGTACAGCTTTTAAATGCAGTGAATTTGGCACGCGCTTCAACGTGCCTTTGTGCTTTTCTTGCTGACTTTACAGCGCATTGTACACTGCGACTTGGGGACTTCTTGTGTGGCCAGTAGCCCTTTACACTGATGATTCAAACATGATCTCGTGATTTGACTCTTCGCCCTTGACACTGATCTGCTCCAATCCCCCTTGTGCTGTATCTGTCCATTTATGACCCCAAAGCCCATTCAAAGCCCTTTCACCTCAGCGGAAGGACGTGTGGCAACTGTCCAGACTATATTGACAACCTAATTATTTTGCACCTTCACATTCACAAGTCGCATTCTTGAACACTTGTAGGGGGAGGGGTGCAGATGTGGGAGCCTGTGTCCATACAGAAACGGCACAAATCGCGATTGTGGAGAGGGGTGCAAGGAAAAAACATGTTTGGTGGCTGCCTGTGCCACAGTCACGGTATGCCCGCAGAGGAGCCAGCCTGACCAAGCAGGGGGAGGGGCGGCAGGAGAAAGAAGGGCACTGGGTTAAGGATGTGCTGATGCTTCGGCTACCATCAGCAGCCAATCACCTTCTGTAGATTTGGCCTCCTTCCACTGAGCAGAGGGGCTGCAGTGAGGCATGCGTATGGAGGCACGTACAGGAGGGTCTGCCATAGCTCACAGCCAATCACGGGTAACATGGTAGTGCCAAATGCAGTCTCACATGTACCCAAAGATGTGTGGGGCTTCTCTTTCATATCAACAACTAGTATTGCACAGATGGATGATATTCAGGCACCATTTGGATATGTAAAGTTTTTGCTTTTATCCCAAACACCTTTTACCATTTTTTGCCACTGAGATTGTTGGTTCAATTTCCAGTTGGCTAACATTACAGTTACCCCGGGATTGGTATTAAAAGGCCCATGTTATGCTGTTTCTGATCTAGTCTATGTTATAATGTTGTTTCCTCATCACAAACATACCTGGAGTTGTGTTTTGTTTCCTTCACACATGTTTAACACACAAACCTTACATTTAGGCTGAGTTCTTCTCTCAAACAGAAAACACTTTGTTCCACCTTTTATGATGTCATGTGGTAATACAAGAAGTGCTCCTATGTGTTTTTAAACTCCATGCACCTTCACTAGAATCATTTGGATAATTACAGCACTACAATTTGCAATCTCTACTGGACAAATGGTAAAAGGTAGTTATTAACTTAAACTCCCGCTTCATGACATCACATGGTGGAACAGAGCATTTTGAGCTTTGAAGATGTAGACAGAGTAATAGTAAATGATTACTCAAACGTGTGAATGAAACAAGACACAATTCCAGGTATGTTTTTGAAGAGGCAACAACATTTAAACATGGTTTAAAGCACATAAGAGACAATTTTGTTTAATATAGGACCTTTTAAAATCCAGGTGTGTGTGAATTTGATCTGTTCTGCTCTTCTTAGTGAAAGGTCATCAGCATGTCACCAACTACTAATACATAACTTGCCTAAGGGCCTCAATGACTGCACTCACCTCGCCTCCAAAATGAGTGTGTGTTGTTCTCATGTGTCCTATTCAGTCAATGAGAAATACTTTGTTTGTATTTTAGGCTTATTCAAATCAATACATGCTAAAACAAGCACTCTAAAAGGGCAGTGTGATTGATTAAATTTGAATCTTTAACATTAACATTTGTAATTGTTGGATATGATTGGTGTTTTTAACCGTCAGGTTCACACACAACCAGTTCTCTGTCAGTAAAAGCTTGTGTTTTGGAGAGATTGAGATTTTGAGGAAGAAATTTATCTATTTTCTGTTTAGTTGTTTTGTTTTAAATGGCAATGATTAAAAGTATGCCTTATTTATATTCTGGACATTAACACTGAAAGCCAAGTACTATATATTTTTTGTCATATCACCCAGTCCAACTAACTAATGCTAATGATTTTAAGGCGAGCAGTATGCAATTTTTTTCATGTCATCTTTAAATAGCTTAATCCAATCATGTGGCATTACAAAAACATAGCCTCTTTGGGTTTTATTGCCCCTGCCTTGTGCTTTCTCCAAGCGTTTTAAAAGCAATGGTCTGGATGGTTTACATTTCAAAGCACCTCATGTCTTTTGGTCTTCAGCAGGTGGTCACGCTCTCGACCTCTGCCCCCCAGTCTCCTTTTTGATGTAGTTTAGCTGTTTCTGCGTTATTCCAGCTGTTGCAGAATTTCATTGTTATTTATTTCACTTTTTTTTACAATGGAAACCAACAAACTCCAGGTAGTAGCACTAGGCTTATCTGCTATCACTGCTTTTACAACTGCCTTTAAGCACGCACAAAGCACTACTGCCTGGAGCAAACTGCTATGCTAGGCATATTGTTCAGTATCCAAGTACAACTCTAGATTTCTTACTTGGTTGCAGCAAATATAGCTTATGTAAAAAAATCTCCCATATAACTGATTAGCTAAAAAAAAACACAACTCAATAAAATACCCATTAATCATTTTAAACACCATAACACTATTGTAGTCTGTGTTAATAATCAGAGCAATAAAATGTGTTGACAGATTGTGTTTCTGGAAATTCTCTGGCAGCTATCCAGCCTTTGTAAAGGGCAGCAGCCATTAATATTTTGGCACTGTGTAACCAAGTCCCTTTATCCATGCATTCTCCATTTGACAATGAAAAGATGAAGAGAGATGGAGAGCTGTTTGAACAGGTGTGTGGGGTCAGGTCATGTGACTGTAAACAGGAAGTGACACCAGCTAACACCTCCAAGTCTGTAAACACATACACCTTACATTTGTTTTTGGAAATGAGTGACAGTTCAATGGCCTCACTTGGTCTGTCTTAAAGGTCAACTCCTGTATCCGTTTCATGGAAAATACTTAATAATAAATAATATCTCATTACTTGAATGTATTTCAGTCAGAGGACAAGACAACATATCGCATAACAGAGAAATGTAGACGTGTTCTTGGCACCATGCTGCCTATCCAACTGTAACAATATAAGGATTAGAGTGAAATAGCAAGTATTTGATAAGTCTGTTGTATATAAATATGGATTAGAGAAAGAAATCCACCCACATGGTACTTTCCTTCTATAGCAGTACATGGTGGCATCAGGAAGGGCATCAGGGCTAAAACTTGAATAACTGAACACAAAAGCAGATAATTCGCTATGACTCAGAAAAGAAACTGTTGTTGATCAAAGCATCACTGAGCATTCATTATCACAACAGTCAATAGATCTTCTTTAGTGTTTAGAGTAGTAATGGGCATCCAAAATGGGCATCCAAAATAAATAAATGGATAGATACCTTTTATTGTCCCATAAATAAATTTGTCCTATGCATTTGACCCTTCCCTCAAAATGCCACAGTGCAGCGCCCAGTGACCCATCTCCAGATCCTGAGCTAGGTGTCAGGACAACCTTTTTAAATACTGTACAAGCTCGAGTTGACTATATTTCTTCTTATCCATTGTATGTCCATCATCCCTGCTTCCTCCTCAGCCTCTCCATTTATGCCTCTAGGATACAGAAGGTGAGCTGTGTCAGAGATAGATTCCCCAGTGTTCCTCTGGGAGATGTTGCCTGCGTTCATTTGACTGTTCAAAGGACAGAGAGGGGAGCAGGAGGGGGAGGGTGGTTGGGTACGAAGCAGCTCTTTACATTTTACTTCATGATTTTCAGTCTTTGATCATAGTATAGACATGTACACCGCAGGAGTGCTCTCATATTTTTTTCATAGCTTGAGAAGTGACTGACCTCCACTGTTTGTTGCTGCCATAATCTCTTCTTGGCTTAAAGGTGCACCGTGCAACTTTTCTCAGGAGGATCCACCTGCTTGTCTCCATGGAAATGTTATAGCTTCCACATGGCATACAAATAAGTTATGTGAAAGCCTAAACTTGTCTATCTTGCATTTATCCAATTACATGTGTTTTTATTGTCAAAATATATCTTGAAAAACATTCATTCTTATTATGATCCATCTTCTATACTATCTTGAGAGCGACTGAAGACTTTAATGCCATATTGTGGAACATTTGAGGTAAAACTGGCCCTGACTTTTGTCACTGCATACAAATCCCATCTTTAAACGCAAGTACAACAGTGCTGGTTTACAGTTTTTCAGTTTTAACTTTCTATTATAGATTTGATAGTGTCGACACTTCTGTTTTTCCCAACAAGGAATTGGCTCAAGGATTATGTTATTGCCAGCATAAGACTTGAGTTTATTTTGGTTTAGGACTTGTGGAAAGATAGTCTATATATTATGATCTTTGGCAGTTGATTAAAAGCAAGCCAGCTTGTGTCAGTACCATAACGATAATGCACAATCTATTGCAAAATCAATAGATACTGTTGAGGAAAAAATAGCCCAGCAGCTTAACTTTTTTTTTTTTATGTTGGGGAATAACAGCGCAAGCATAATTGATTTTCAAATGTGTTGATGTACTCCACACTGCAGTCCTGCTTTGTCGGGGTGCACGCTAGGAGGAGAGATGCCCTAGTTTCCCATAGTCGATAAACAAGCGCTCAGTGGTGCTTATTCATGTGTGGGAAGACTGGCAAAGATACTGGCGGCTCCTGTGCCCTCTGGCTTTGTATGTCCTAGGATGTGTGTTATTGAACATACTGTATTCAGCTTTTTAGGGTCGAAGACATTGTAACGCTCTGCTGCCAATATAGGTTGTCTCAGTCAGGGGTAGATGAGTGGCTAGGCATGTGGGCTACGTTTTAAGATTACTGCACATATTTAAAAGAAAGTAGAGCAAGAGGAAAGGCCGTGGTAATGGGGGTTTGAAGTAGGGCTACACTTGTACCGAGATTAATTCGAAAATTCAATTTGAGTTGGGACAATTATCAAATCAAGACCTCTAAAACATGTGATTCTTGTATTTATCAGTTCATATTTTGGTCTTCTCTTAAATGTCACTGGCGTTGTTTACAATGTGCACTCTGAACAGAATCAATCTAAAAAAAATACATTTAAAATCCAATCACAATCGCAATATTTGTCAGAAAACTCGCACTTTACTTTTATTTCCAGGATCGTGCAGCCCTGGTATGAGAAATAAGGTCAGTTGGTTATGAGTCCGTCTTGTGGCTTGGCTTGTTTAATCGGGAATCTTCGGCAGTATTCCTTTTCATGGTTGTCTCTCATGACCTTGTCAATATAATCTCCACTTCGCTCGGCTTTTATGTGTTTTCTGTGCTGGAATCAGAGCAGCCTGTGTCATGTGAAGCTCACAGGGCAGAACCACAGCCGCAGCAGCAGGAGGAGGAGGAGTGCAATTCAAGACTAGTCATTAGGCACCGCTCAATAGGTTTAGGAATAGTACAATGCAGCTATGGACAACAACAACATGGACAGTTTCCATCAAGCTTGGGTTGCAAGACAAATGCTGGTCTAATACACTGCCGTGGGGCCCAACGTTTTCACACACTGGCAGTTTTGAATTATTTTGTGTTTTTGTGTGTGTGTGTGTGTGTGTGTGTTTGTTTTTTTTTTTTTGTAAGAAGTCTATAAAGGCTGTACACGTCAAAAACTAAAATCCTGACACGTTAAAATGACTTGAATTAAGAAAATATAATCTTGATTTGTGGAAATTTGACATGACAAGTAAAATGATCTACCAATGGAATGAGACTTTTTGTACATAAAATAGAAAAATGGAAGAAAAATTAAAAAAAACTTTGCACTTAAGAAACAGAATCTCATTTTGCTTAAATCAAGAAAAAAAAAAAAAAGACTACTGGTAATTCCATTGGTAGATCATTTTACTTGTCAAATCTACTCAAATCAATTTAAATGTTCTTTGAGCAATCTGAACTTGCCTAGATATTACTTTTTGCAGTATAGTACTGGGGGAAAAACTAATTTGTGGTGGATATGATCGTTTTGGGTTTACCGTAATTGCTTTTAGGTGTAAATACCATTATGTATTAGGCCTATAATTCAAAAGAGGAGGGACTTGTTTTTAAAGCATCTAATGAACATTGCACCTTTTTCAAAACAACTAAAATGAGCTTAACCAAAAACAGGACCTAAATTGGGTTAAGGACAGAACCAAACAAATGCAAAACTAACTTGATAAAGGCCAATTTGAGGTCTAAACCTGGGCCAAATGCCATTATTGTATTCAGTTGTCCATTTTAGATCCTGACAGCTGACCGATGGGCTTTTTACCTAAAACGCTCAATAGAAAATGTCTGACTTTGATTGATGACAGGATGCCTAATTGCCTCATTATTTTGAAATCTGTTACAACTTTGACTGTGTTTTCAAAGGCCAGAGCTGAGCCCGAATAACTGCAGACAATTGAATTATAGATGAAAGACGCAGCAGTCCAATGGGGGCGTTTATCTAGTCAACAGAATGATTGTTTAAATGAGTTTATGGATCCAGTGGGGAAGGTCACCGCTGTGCAATCTCAGTACAGTGGACATGGGCCAATCACAACCTCACCTTCTCAAAATAGAACTGGAGTGTCCGCTCATGGTAACACATTTCACACAGCACCTGCACGAGCAGCTATCTATGACTAAACAAATCCGACGTGATGACAGCCAGGAGTTTAGTGAGCACCTCTGAGCCAGTTGTGAAGTCCTGTAAATACAAATCAACCTTAAAGGGCTCATATTACACATTTTTAAAATTTATAATGTTGTTTCCTCAGTAAAAACATACCTGGAGCTGTTTTGTTTCATTCACACATGTTTAACACACAGACTCTGCACATTTAGGCTGTGCTCTGGAATCTATACTAAACAAAATGTAAAAGGTTAAGTTGAAAATTACAAGGTGGAACAGAACATTTTGAGCTTTGGAGATTTAGAAATACAAGATTACTCACATGTGAATGAAACAAAGTACAGCTCTGGGCATGTTTTTGATTAGGTAATGGCATTTATAACATGGGTAAAAGCTCATAAGAGTAAATTTTGCGTAATATTTGATGAGGGTATCTATCAAAGGGTCATTTACCTGCTTATTCCATGGAGAGGTTTATTGCTTTGCCTCAAATGTTCCAGAGTATGGCACTGAATATAATTATCTCCATAGAGACAAGCAGGTGACACACCAGGGCCAAGTTAGAGGTCAGATCTGTGGAGAGGTGACCCCGCTCACAGAATGCTTGCATGTTTTTTCAAGGTATTTCTGAGCAGTGAAAACAAACAACAAACAAAGAAAAGATGACTAAGCTAAATCTTCAATCATCAATAACACAGGACTAAAATAGAACTTGTAATATTGTATTTAACTAAAATACACATCAACAAACAACATTTCAGAAGCCCCTCACAACCAACTTAAAAACCACTGGTTATAGAGGATTTCCAAAATGTTTTGATAAACGATTGGAGAATAATACAGAATGGTGTCAAACAAATTTAAAGTCACCAAAGTGGGTCAAAAAAATTTAGAAGTCAGAGTAACCTATTGTTCTTTTAATAAAAGCGGGTCAGATGTTTTATTGGGTTAATATTGATGCCAGCTGATCCTTAACCCAGGAAGTAAAACATTTTTGCGATAAGGCTTATAAGACATGTAATGATGACTCTCATAAATATTTCTCTTTTTTTCCATTTTTGATAAATACACTTCCTGTTGGTAAGGTAACTGTCGACTAGCCATTGTTTCATTGTTGTTAACTGCTAGTTTACTGACAAAACATTCAGGTGTTACTAATCGTCAAATATCCAAACTGGTGTAGTGAGCACAAATTTAAAATATATATGAGCTGTTTAATAGGTTGCTCTTCCTCCTGTCCACAAGTCCAGTCTGTATTATAACTGTGGATGTGTGACCCATGTGTGATATTTCCTCAGTAAATCATTCATGTTTTCAAATCCACCATTTAACCGCTGTGTTAAGTGTTTCAAAGGGAGACAGCAGCTGCATAAATAGAAAAGCTATTTACTTGTTATTTCACACTCTCACACTGGATTGCTCTGTTCAGCTAATCACTGGCTTTATTGTCTATGGAGCGACACATAAACTAGCTGTGTTTGAGAACTGGCCGAGGGTTTGTGCTGCTGCCAAAAAGACCCAACTCCTGGTAGGAAAGATGGAATGACTAAGAAGATAGCTGTTTTGACTTGTACATTCATCTGGGTGTGTTATGGGTGTCAGTTTACAGGTAATAAAAATAGTTCATGAAAGTTGAACCAGTATATTTTCCACTTACTTTTTAGGTCAGCCTTGTTAAAGGTCCTATATGACACATAATGGACTCTTGTGAGCTTTACGTCATGTTATATGGGTTGTTGCCTCTCACAAACGGTTATGTTTTGTTTCGTTCACACATGTCTGAGTAAGCCATCACAAGGCTCTGGTCTGCCTTGTGATGTCATGAACGGGTAGTTTTCAAGTTAATAGCTAACTTTTACCTTTACTTCAGTAGAGACATGGCTGAATTTATCCAAATGATTCTAGTGAAACTGTATGGTGTTTTAAAACACAGTGGAGAACTTCCCGTATTAAAACATGGCAAGGTTGAACAGTGTTTTCTGTTTGCGAGAATAGCAAAGCCTAAAAATGCAGCGTTTGTTGTCATGTGTGAATGAAATTAAACACAACTTCATGTTTGTTTTTGATGAGGAAACATTACAACATAGATCAGAAAATAGTGGATGTATATGGGCCCTTTTAAATTCAGTAAAGCTAGTTGGTGTTGACAAAGGCAGACCACTACTGACCTTGTTGTTATAGATGTTTGGTGCAGTTTGGCTGGAAGCGTTGCTTCGACGTGAGGGCAGTAGAGGCACAAATGGACCTCAGCTGTCAATACATTAGCCTAAGGAAAGAATGGCCCTCCTGGATTAGCATTACTGATTGTGAACTACTGACCTAATAATAAAGGACTCTAAACTAGGATTTGAATGCAAACAAATGGAGGGGCTGTTCTTTTTTGGTGTTAAACTGTGTCCCAGATGGTACATAAACCAGGAGTTTAAAGTTAATGAGACATTGAAACTTGTATATATGATCTGCTGCTTGGGTGATCTACACTTCATATTATTGAGAGAATTCTTGAGTCTCTCATCATTGTGGCTGTTGCTTTTTACACAAACAATTAAAAATAATAAACATTACTTTTTGATCCTAAGCAAATATACAATCTACTTTTTATGTTAATTTGACCATGAAATATGCCGATGTTGCTTCATTTGTTGAGAAATGGTGGTAGCCCCAGTATATATGAGACTTATACTTTCATATCCTCCCAGTATCTCCTCCTTCTTTGATGTTAAAGCACATTGAATAACCTGTCAAAGTTTTCAGACAAGCACAGTGACTGCAGTGGAATAATGGGACTGAATCTTGTCATAGATGGACGTCCACAAACATCATACAAGAGAAACTCCTGTGTTGTTCAGTGTATAGATTCTATATTCAGCTGCTTTAGTGACGTCCCAAACATGCATTTCCTGACGCAAAAAGAGGAGAATGTATCTGCAGCCCATTAGTTTGCCTGTCAGATGTAAAGAGCCTGGCAGATGAAAAATGAATATTGTGGAAGAAAAGGTGACCCATGCATGAAGGTTCCCTGAAGACCAGATAACCCTTTGTAGATGGAGCTCAGTGCTGGGCTAGCAACAATGACATTTTTGTGCCCGCATCAATACAGACATAAAGCAGACGTGTTTGAGAAATGCTTTTGTACTCACATAATTTGACAAAAATACTGCCTTTTCTATGTAACTCAGTGTAAGACGCTCTTGTACAGCTGCCAGGTTTAGCACTGTTTCTCTGTCACCAACAACCAGCAGACATTCTATTAAATATTATACAGGATTGTGACTAGATTAGAGGCTACATAGTTTCAGTTTCATTATTTTCTTCCTTTTACGTTGTTAATTCGTCCTTGAAAAGCCCACTTTCGCTCCTGTGATCTACACCGCTGTGTCCTCTGAATACAGCTGATTCAGCGTGGGAACAGGCTTTTGCTGCAGCAGCTAACTTTCCCCAAGTCTCTTCATCCGTGCTGTTCTCCAGGCCCGCAACTGCAGCACCAGGACAGAAGCAAAAGGAAGTGTAGAAAATGTAGAAAGTCAATACCATTTTTGATCATGATGGTGTCTGACATTCTGCTATTTCTCAAACTGTCAAGATACCCAAGATACTCCATAATCCCACAGAGCTCTATCCTACATCTTCACCTTCCTGCTTTGAGTTTTTTTCCACTTGTCTTCCTCATTTGGAGTCATTCCTTTTCTTACATGGTACCATCTCTTACTTTTTCCTGCTTTGATGTGACACTCTATGGCACTGCAGATGAAGAAAGCTGAGCTGTAATTTTTTGTGTGTAGCATAGTCTTCCTCACACTCACCATCAGTGACCCACTTATCTCCTCTGCTCGTCTGTCTTGTTTATTTATTTTGGTGCATATATTGATTCTAAATACAGATTTCAGATTTTTTCTTCATCTGTTTTGCACCATTACCTTTGTCTTTGAAAGGCTATTGTGTTGCCTTATATCACCTATTGATCATTATTTCTTTTGTGCTTTGTTTTCTGTGAGGTAATTTAATGCACATTCCATTTTATTCATGACTTCCTTTTTGGAACGCCTCACCTTTTTTATCGTTTTCCTCATCTGCTTTGCATTTTCATTATAAAGTTCATTTTGCCCTCGAGACATAATTAAAAACTTTGCTGTTGTATTCCTTATGCTATTCATAATTTATTTCCTTATTTGGTTGGTTTGTCAATGTCTGCGAATAATGTAGTTGTTAGAAAGATTGTCAGTCTTTCAGTCTGGTGCACTCTCACCGCTCAACACACATTTCAATGTCACAGCCCCTCTTTGTCCCCAACACAAACTCCTGACCTAAAAATACATGACAACTGTGTCACAGTGAAGCGTCCATTTTGCCCAGCCTGACAGCTGCCATGGCACTCTTCTATGGACCTTTTTTTAGTGGATTTTTTTGGCTGCAAAACGCACTACTTTAATCAGCTGCTTTTAAGATGCATTTTGTAAATTTGTTGGTGAAGGGTGCACCAACTACTCAATAGAGTTTTTTGCTTTCCTTAGAATGTTCCACAGACTGCATTAAACTTGTCAATCTCTATCCAAACAAATAGATGGTGCCAACAGCTTACTGGTCAGGTAAGTGGAGGGGTGTTTTTCAGTGAAATAGAAATTGTTATTATTAATAATTAAATTATTATTAATAATTAAATGAAAGCAAGATCAGTTTTAATGCCATACTGCAGAATATTCCAGGAAAACAATAACCTCTCCATGGAGACAAGTGGGAGGACCTCTCACCAGAAAAGATGCAAAGTGCACCTTTTACCTTGCACAGAACAATGGATTTCTTCAAGGTATTTGCTAGTACAAGTTACAACCTGTACCACGTCCAACCGTTTCTCTTGCGTGCATGGATATTAGCATTTCCCATGAGTTCCACCAAAGAACTTAAAATTGTAGTTTGTTATGTTTGGCCTATGGATCCCAAGAACTAGAGCTTTACTTAACAATCTCCCCTATAATCATGTAACTGGAACTGGTGCTGCTCTCATAGTGGTACAGAGGCCTTAAGTCAAGCCTGCGTAGTGTGAACAAACATCAACACAAAAGCATATGACTCGGATAAATCCCATGCTAGGTATTCAGTGCTGTTAAGTGTAATATTTGGTTTAGAACTGTTTCCCTAAAGGTGCATTGTGTAAGTTGTCTGGTGGGGGGTCCGTCACCTGCTTGTCTCCATGAAGATATGCCTAGAATGGCCCACAGTATGGCCATAAAACTAAAGAACCTCCATGAGATGGCAATCCAAATTACAGACTAGATTTGTGAAGAGGTGACCCCACTCACAGTAAGAAATGTGTTTTTTTTTTTTGTTTTTTTTTTAAGATATAACGCATTTAATAATGCATTTACTCAACTACAGGCAAGACAGATCAATTGAAATTGTCCACTGTATGACATTAAAACAAAGCATTAGGTTGCAGTGCAGGTTGCAGCCCATCTTCAGAAAAGTTACACATTGAACCTTTAATTATTCAGAGATGGTAGCTCAATGTGAAAACTCCGTAAACTTGTGAAATTTGATCTAACTGGTACATGAGAAAATATGATAGCTGGAAATTTGCTTTGTTGCTTTGATTCAACATCAGTGATAATGAGGATGTGTTTTTGCTCATATTTCATGCAATAAGATACAGGACTTAATTAGTGCATTAAACAGACAGCTTGCTGGTGGATGAACTAATCTGTGCAGAACAAGTCTTGTGTGCCATTGCCACATTATTACAAACCTCCACACTTTAATTAAAGCCTTCTTTATTTTGCACCATAACAATACAGCAATTAGAGGCTGTTAAATCCTGCGCTCAGCTTCTGGTTGTTCTGGTTAGTGAAAAGAAGTGTTGAAATAATAGTGAGTCATTTAGAGTCAAGAGTCAGGAGACAGGTAGTTGATCTTTTTTTTTATTTTTTTTTATTGAGTATTTGGAAGAAGTCTGAATAAGATGATCTGTGAGTCACAGGGCTGGGCTATTGCTCAGTATATCTCAAGAGTTCATTGAAACCAACTCTTACACACAAGCTGTATCAATGATGACTTTGATTTAGCTGTTCTACAAGTTCATTCAGAAAACGCATCGAAATTTGCAACTATTATTGCTAGCAATAGTTCAGCTATACTTTATGCCAAGCAGTTTTATGTATTCATGAGTTGGATTAGTAGTAATGACAGAAGCGCTAAAATGCCAGTATAAAATTAAAAAGCAAAGTAGCCTTCATTCAGGGGTTTATCTCCCTGTTTATAGGTGGCATTTTGAGTATGTTTCACCATGAAATGAAATTATTATAAATTTAAAAAGCATATAGCCTTCTGATATGTTTGATTAAACCTTTATATAGGTCCGTATTGAATTGACCATGGAAGTCATTATATTGGTATTCTTGTCTCTCCAGGGCTACAATAGACCCACTCCAGTCAACCATAACCTGATTTGAATATATTTGTTTACGGTCTCTGTGCACGTGTCTTTTAAACTGCTGTCGAATGGAACATGGCTTTCCCCTGAGGTTAGAGGTGTGACTATTCTCCAGACCAATCACTGCAGTGTAGGTCGGTCAACAACAGCTGATCTGTGCTAAGTGTTTTTCCATTGCGGTCATTACATGTGAGCGCTTCCCTCAGTGCTTAGCTATGCACTACTTTTTCTACAACAGATTGATGGTAGAAAACAAAGTGTGGGGTCTATATGTTTAAATGGTCACGCTGTTAGCATGAGCGTCTGACTTTGCTGAACTCTCTGGCTCCAGAGTCGTGGCTCAGATCTGATGGAGAGCCTGCTGACAACCTGACCTGCTGCAGACAGACTGATGAATGGAAGGCTTTTACTTCACTTAGATCAATGCAATTCAACCAAGCTGCTATTACTTACATGTTAAGAGCTATTCTGTTTTTCCTACACTGTTTCTATGACCTCACAGGTGGCGTTTGCGAAGGAGTTAGCACGTTGACATTTCAACTGGTGCAGTGATGTTGGTTTGATTTTCATAATTACTTTCTGATTATATGAAATGTAGCATGCGTTTCTGTTAATGGAGAGAAAAAAAAAATAAATCAAGTTAACCTGGGATGCTATCAGCTGCAGTTCAGGACAGAAACACAAGTCTGTTTTGTTTGTCAAATCTAGCCACCCAAATTAAAAAGCTCCTTCTCTTTTCTGATTGGATTTCTCAAATTGAGAAATTAATTGTGATCAATGAAATCGATTATATATACTTTTAACATGTTTACTTCATATCAAGGGATGTAATTAGGTCAAGATCCTTACATAATTGGAAACAACCTTTTGTGAATACTGTAAATATTTTGGTCTCATCCTATGCTAAGCATGTACAAGAAAAGACTTACTACGTAAAACCTGGATACATTATACTTAGCATTGTTATGTACAAGCCTCTATTATTTTCATTCCTGACAGTTTCGGCTGCACTCTGCCACCCTCCCCAGAAGTGTTACATGATGATGTGGTGATGTGTCTGGTCAGCTGATTTAAACAGATTTTGACGCTGTCATCTGACTTGGAAGGTGGCAGAGTGCAGGCGAAACTGTCAAGGTATGAAAATAATAAAGGCCTGTACATAAGAATCTAAAGTATAATCATAAGACCTATTGAATCTAACTAGACTAAACTTGGATACAATACAACCTTTTTAAAAGGCTGATATTAGTCTGTTTTCTGCTATGATGTTGTTTCCTCATCAGAAACATACCTGGAGTTTTGTTTCATTCATACATGTTTAACACTCAAACCCTGCATATTTAGGCTGAGTTCTTCTCTCAAACAGAAAACACTATTGTGATGTCTGTGTTTTTAAACTCCATACACCTTCCCTAGGATCATTTGGATGATTTCAGACCTGGAATTGCCAATGTCTATTATAGGTAAACGATACCTATTAACATGACATGACAATATGGAACATTTGGAGTATTTTAACCATTGGATATGTAGACGGACTAAAAATAAAGGGTTACTCAAACATGTCAATGAAACAAAACAACTCTAGGTATGTTTTTGAGGAGGTAATATAACATGGCTAAAATAGTAAATTTTGCGTAATATAGCTTTAAAGTATGGTTTATATATCCTCTCTTTTGAAATTGAAGAGACTGCCTTACTTAGACATTGTGAGAAAAGGGTCAGATGGGAAACATTTGTATCTTTTCTGTAGAGATAGTGATCTGGAAAGTGCATAAATGGCTTCAAATGCAAAAGAAAGTAGTGAAATGTCATGATAAAAAGACAATGGTTCTATGCAATATGTAAGAGGGGAGTAATGGTCTTAATGCTCTAGTTTTAAAAGTCTTATTGTAGGCTAATATATCCCTGTGCACATCTTCTGCCCACGCTAATGTGCTTTCACAATCGCTGAGTTTAAGCGCTGACAGCTAAATTCATATCATCCATCCTGTGCTTCTGTTAGCCCAAAGCTAGCGTTGGTATTCAGACACACACAAGTCCCAAACACTCGCCACCTCACAGACTGACACCAGCTTATTCTTAGCATCTGAGGAAACGAATGATTTTACACCAGTGTAGTGGCATAGTTCAGATAGAAGACTCAGGTTATCTTTTGATGATGGAAAACAAGACCACAGAGACCACATCCAATGCACAGGTCTTCTATTGCATCCATAGATGGGGTATATATAAATGGACATAGCTAACCTGCTAGCCACTGCATTCCAAATAGGAAATATTCATGGGGGCACTTACAGCTCCATGGACTCTGGTTCCAATTAACTTTACACTGAGAAAATGCCAGCCCTCTTTCTGTAACTGCTGCAGTGAGCTTTGTCATTTTAGTTTTAAATTGTTTGTATTAATCCACTCTACATGACCCTCATGTTTCTATTCTGCTATTTTGTCCCTAAATAGATTTCTATACCTAATATGGAACAAATTTGCTCCAATAACTGCTAGCCTTGTGTGCTTCATTTGACTGGAGCCGAACGCTATGGGTGACGTCATACTTGGTCCACTTCTTTACAGTTATGACTGCATCAGAACAAAAAGGTCAACACTTTTTATAGTCCGAGGCACTGGACCACACGTCCCTTATTTTGTTGATCTACTCATTTATTATTTTAAGAATGATAACGAATCCTTTCAAATCCCTGAACCATGTATGGCAAACGTGTGCACTGTGCAGTTCATTAGTCAACCCTGTAGTCTAATGTTTTGTGGGTTTTAATTTCCTGGACAGTCTGGAAATGCGTAATGTGGTAGCTGATGTAAAGGGTTGATCCTCCCTAAATGTTTCCTCTTCACAGGCCTCGTGGTGAAATAAAAAGCACAGCCTCAGCCGGGAGCTTTTGAAGTGAAGCAGAGCTGAACAGTCCTAACCGCTGAGCCTCTCAAACCCAGGCCCAGCCCTCAGCAAAATGACATTTCCATACAGACCAGTCCCTCCCAGGCAAATGTGAATGCATGGTGGCCATAAGAGAGAACACAGTTTGAATACAGGGTACATGCAGATACACAATGATGGTCCACAAATTAGAATACTGTTTTGATTGAACAAATGTCAGTTATTACTATTGTATATAAAAAAAAAAAAAAAAAAGTCAGTCAGAAATATTTAAAAGTTTGAAAGATTTGTTCTAACCTCAACTAAGAATCAGCATACTGAATGTAGCATGTTTCTGTTGCATATTGGTTTTGTCCATATCACCCAACATTAATAGTTTAATAATATGTTTTCTGTGTTCTGAAAAAGTCATTATTTAGGGATAGCAGTGGTTCACTGGGTAAAGTGCTTGCCCACAAACCATTAAGTGGGTGGTTTGATTCCCTCCCACACAATGAATACCGCTGTTGTATCCTAGGGCAATATTTGACTTGCCATAAGTGTCAACCATAGACCGTAACACACATTGTTGTTTGACTGAGTGACTGGTTCTTTGATGTAAAGTGATTTTGAATGCTCATTGAGGAAAAACAAATAAATAAATGCAGCCCTTTTAACCTTTTGAATATTTGTGTTTTATAGGAGGAGGAGATGCCAGAGGTAGAGATAGACATTGATGACTTATTGGAAGTGACCAGTGATGATGAAAGAGCCATTAAACTCCAGGTATGCACTGTGCCTTGTACAAAACACACAATGTCACCACCGCTGTACTTTAGTCGTTCGAATGAAGAAATGTACGTCAAACTGACACTACTCGAGCCGTGAGAGTGTATCTCTATATAAGCTGTAGAGAGGTGGATATATATAATTTTGGGGGATAATGTCAGGGTTATTGTGTCAGTGCCATAATTTAGTTTAAGTTGTATGTCAAAATTTTCTTATTGTGACAAGCCTATTAGCACTACTACCAGTGTTACTTAAATGTCAAATGGTACTACCACTAAAACTGGTACAATGAGCAGAAGACGCGTGACCAGAAATACCTTATAGCCTACTCATAAGGCAATAACCTTTAATCTAAAAATAATAATTAATAATTAATCGATGAATAAGAAGCATTTTGCAATCATCTTTTTTTTTTCTTTTCAGGAATCATTAATAGACTGCTATAAACCAACAGAGGTAAGTTACGTGATAAACACATAACTAGGCGCTCACGATTTATAACTTTTGCGACCTCTTTTGACAATGCAGTTAGTGACATGGCCTATATTAATTCTACATATGAGTTGGTTGAGTTAGTGGACTTTATTGATCACAACTGTAGTTCGATTTGTCCTATTGATGACCATGCACACTGAATAGGTTAAAGAAGCAGCCATGACGCAGTTTCTGTCTGAATGAAACAGGGCTTAAAAATGAGTTGGATTTTTGGGTTTGGTGAACAGTGAGTGGTTAAGCCCTTTCTGTGATTACCGTCAATCACATTAGTTGTGCATACGTTGACCTGAGCCACCAGAGCACCCATCTGTTAGGCTACACAAGGTCACAGGAAATAGACTGTCCAAGCAAGTTTACTACTGCTGCCACTTATCCACACTCACACAGAAAAGACCGTAATCCCACTACAGGGAGCTACAGATGTCATTTTCAGCTCAGTCCCACAAAGAAGGCATCAGCGAAGGATTAGCAGTGAAAATAGGGAACAGGGTGTAGCTTGTGATAAAGGTGGGAGAGAAAGGGAAGCAGTGAAAATGAGACAAGAAAAGCTGAATAAAGGAGAATGCAGAGGAATATGTGAGGTTGGCAGGAGGAGTGAGAACAGGAAGAGGATGGAGGCTGTTTAACGCTGATAGTAATTAGGTCACAACTGGTGGCATCATAGACATAATGAAAAGGGCTATAAACTGTGTGTATGACTTTACATTGACCTCTGCCTACTACCTTGAAAAATAAGGGGATTCATAGTCCTGTCATACCACTATAATTATCTTGTATACTACTTAAATATTGAACACTCTGAAGAGGGGAAGTCATTAGTCATTATAAGAATATCAGCTTTCCAATCTATGCCCTATTCTTGGCTCAAATGTCCAGTGTTATTTGTGGCACTGAATTGGATCCAGCTTAGACTGAAAATGCCAAAGATGTATTATTGGACTGAATGAAATTACCCTTAAAATTCTGCAATATATGGTTTATAATGTATCTAAACCTGTATTAATGATTGTGATGTCCAAGTTTGTTCTTCTGTGTCTACAGGACTTTGTCCGGGAGCTGCTGTGCAAGATCAGAGGGATGAGGAAACTCAGTGCACCGACAAAGAAAGGCCTATAATAGCTCCACGTGAGCTGTCCATCAGCCATCATCTCAGTTGTATTTACCCACTTCAATGGACTGTCATCATAACATCATTACTGCAACTCTGCTACCTGCAAACACACCCATTCAAATCCATGCACAATGCACTAGACATCCAGTTCTCTGCACTGTTAGATTTGGCTGTTTACTGGTACGCTTGCAAAGGTACAATTAGAGTAAACCAGGATTATACCACCGTACTCCACGACTCAGAGCCATATGTAAACTTTTAAAGACAACGCTGTACTATCTACAGAACTCAAACACACTGAAAGAGCTTCTCCAATAGGGAGGTGGTAAGAACTGTTATTACTGAAGTGGGTGTATAAAAATAACTGTGGCACTACGCGGATTCAGTGCTTGAGAATATTTCATTTTATACTGAGGTGTTTTACTGTTACTACTTTAATCCTGTACTGTATGTTGCCATTTATTGTTCATGTGATTGAAATGTGGTCTGAGACAGTTTTGTTATTATCCTATTATATACTAAGGTCAACCTCCTTCTCATGTCTCTGTCAGTGCTTGCTCAAGTTAGTGAGAGCCTTAGGAAATGGGCTGTTATAGTTTGAAATGCCCATTCTAGAACACTGTACTACTGCAAGGCATGATGGGGGTTGCAGTTCTCCACGTGAGACTACAAAACCTGTATGATTAGCAGCCTTACACTTCTCATGTTGTGTGGTGTTGTATGTTGCTCTTCTTTCAGCTTCATTCAAACACATATCAGTTTGGTAGTTTAGGTTTTGAAAGCCCAAACACTGGCTTACATACAAATGATGCCTTCAAGGACATTCAGGATAATTATGTTTTACTCTGCATTGAACCACAAGCACCGGCACCCTTAAAACAAGTAGAAGACAACTTTGTAAGGGAAAGTGTGCCAAACAGAAATGCGTTCAGTACTACTACATAGATTTAAATTGCATAATAATTCTTGTAAAATACTTATTCCCAACTATAGAAGGTAGCTTTATTCTTAGCGCTGCACCAACTTAAAACTAGTAAATTCTGGTTCACAACTCTACCCTCTGCTGCCAAAGACATTAGCAGGGCAATGATGTTTAGCTAACACGCCACTCGCACCCATGCATGCTACAAGAGTAAACACTGAGTAGAGATATAACCAAGCAAAAAAGATCTTTTATATTAGTTTCCATGTATGACTTTGTAGATTTTTTTGTTTTAAGAGAATCCAGGAAATTTTTAATAATGGTGCTGTATTTTGATGTTCTTCCCAAGTTTTTCGCTTCTTAAGATTTTTCGACTGTTGCCAGAGAAACGTGTCCATGAGAGATCTTGTGTGTCTTTATTGAAGGGGTGTACGCGGCGTGCTAATATAACGTTCTTTTTTTTTTGCATATTCCCACCAAAGCACATGCTCATTTGCTTGTGCACTGATTTGTAAATGTAAATGTAGAAGAAGCTATTTTGGTCTGCCGTGATACTCCCAAGAATCATGTCTGAGGTACTTTAGACTTTTCACTGTAAAGGAAACTGTTCAGGGGCAATAGGCTGATATTTTATAATTTATGGGGTATCTGTGTGGAGCGTATGTTGAAAATGTTGAAAATGTCCATATTAGGAAGCTTTGCATGTATTTTTAAAGTAGCACGTCAAGGTAATTGGTTAGCCCAGAATGTTTTATTTTCACAGAATGAACACTTTTCCTTTTTATACCTTTTAATATTATGAGCTCCTTTTTCAGCAGATATGGTTTGAGTTACATCCACAAAAAGCATTATTGTTTCAAAATGTAATGTGGTGTGTGATTGTTTTTGCTTATAATAAAATGAAGAAAGACTGTTGAACAAAGTGTCTAGTGTCTGTGTAACAATTCTTTATTTTACAAATTTTGGTAACACAAAACACTGCTAATATTTGAATCATAATTTTGATATAGTCCAAGTCAATATTAGGCTACTATGTGAATCATCTTAGGATCAGTTTAGATAGTAGGGATTTTCTATTTTTAAATGAAAATGTAATATTTCAGAATATAGTTTATTTTTAATTAGTGATCCTACAAACTATGGCAGGTAATGTCAAACTTAAATATTAGGCTTTTGAGTACCACCAGACTAAAGCCAGGACTATTCAAAGTCTTGACTAGGGCTAAACCAGGTGTAACATAAAATTACAAAACAGTGATACTGGACCTGTGCATTTGTCCCTAACATCCTTCTCCAACCTGAAAAGCGATTGTCTTATAAGGAAAAATATAATTGTTATCAGGTTCTGTTAAAGAACAGTGATGATCAAAAATGAAGAGATAGAAGACCCCTGGGGACCTCTTGAGAATGTCTGAGGACAGATTTAGATCTGGACCCCCAGGATGGGAATGACTAGAGCATCTTCAAATTCAGGTCTGTCATTCAATAGTACAACGTGGGACCAATGCTTTGGCAGTGGTATAAACAAATTTACCTTTTAAAATGGGTAATACCTTCTGTTGTAGCCTAGATTCCAGCTGTTTTGATTTGGCTCCTCAACATTTCTGCACGAGTGGTCTAGTAGTAAGCAGTACTGGTGCATCCCCTGCAGTGTGTTTTCTAAGTGAAGCTGGAGTTTACTAGGACAGTCCTGTGCGCTGTCTGATCATGTAAGCACTCATGGCTGGATGACATTATTGCTTAAAGCACGCATGAGTAGCCGTCCTCTGCAGCATGTCTGGCCCCATATGTATTAACCTACTAGCCCACTGAAGATGGTTGCTAGGAAGAAAATCTCCATTGATTTTCGAGAGATGGTAAAGACGATTTTCACCTTTGATAAAGAAATGGTCCACACAGTTAAGCTTTCATGAATCATTGATGCGTGAGGGTACAAGTCAACCTCTCCACTTAGATAAACAGTATATATCTTTATTTCTAGGGGTCCGTTTATCAGTTCATGTGGAAGAATATAGGACAGCTAAAGGAGGAGAGACAAGAGAGAGAGATGAGAGTTGATGCTTTGTTTTTCCAGAGTGAACGTGATAAAAGTCTGATTCACTAGCACACATTCACAAACAGCCCTGCGGATTGTAGCTCGTGTTGTGGGGAGCTGTGGCAGTGCGCCTTTAAATTCTGTGACCCACTTTTCACAGCTGGGGCAGCTGACTGGCTGGCAGGGAGCTCTCCGCACGCTGCCTTGAATAATTGGGACTGCAAGGTGAATGTGAGGAGAATGGTTAAAGACGGGAGCCCCCCTGTGCCCGTAGAGATCATGCTAAAGCCGGACCATGTGTCATCTCCGGTCAGCTGGTCAAAAGCCACACCATGCTATCCAAGACACTGTTGAGCTGCTTAAACAGGGATATTGACACGCACTGAAATTTAAGACAAAATCAAAACACAACGATGATATATACATTCTATACCAAGATAGCTAGAGTCTTCGCACCATCCCCCTCTCAATTCTCCTGTGCAAACCAACCCATAGGTTTCAGCTTTCCCATGCAAACATATAATATTTTAGTTTTTAAAAAGATCCTATATTATGCTAAATTGATTCTTTGTGCTTTTAGGTTGTTATTGCTTTGTTTTATTCATACATGTTTGAGTAACTTTGCATTATTGGCTGTCTACATCCCCAAAGCTCAAAATGCTCTGTACCTTGAGATATCATATAGGGGTGGTTTTCAAGTTAAGTTAGCTACCCTTTGCCTTTAGCTGAGTAGAGATCAGCAATTCCAGGGCTGAAATCATCCAAATGATTTTAGTGAAGGTGCAGAGAGCAGTTCCTGTATTATCACATGACATCACAAGGTGGAACAGGGTGTTTTCAGTTTGAGAGAACTAAGCCTAAATATGCAGGGTTTGTCTGTTAAACATGTGTGAATGAAGCAAAATAAAACTCTGGGCATGTTTTTTCATTATAACATAGATCTGAAAATAGCATAATATGGGCCCCTTAAAATTGCTTATAGCTAAGGCAACAGTCTTATTTTAAACCCAGGGATAGCTTTCTCTCCAGCCCCAATTTCAACCACAAGGAAAACCCTCTTCCAAGTGATTCATCTTACAAATGCAGAGAATATAAAAACAGGCAGAGACGAGGAGGGCAGTAAAGGGGAGATGAGAGATAGCGTGACACCAGCCCTCAGCCTGTCCCCTTCAGATGGGAGATAGAGCCCCCATCTCCTCTGCTGTGTTGTACTAAAGCATTGGAGCCAGTGCTGGAGATATGTCACGCTGCTATGACCTGCTCATTCATTCATGTGACAGGCAATCCAGCCACACAGCAGCTCCTATTAAGAGACTCAGGGACACTATGGTTCAACAGTGTAAAAGACACTACATGGACAGGGTTAGGGACACCAAAACAGCATCTATAGATTTTGAATAGTATGTAAACAAATGTTGTCCCACCATTGCTCCATTTTAACTGGCTTATTTTTAGTGGCATTGTAGCTGGTCATGAATTATTTGGTGAATGTGAATCACTTTGGATGCCTGTGTGTGACTGCATGGGCATAATGCAGGATTCTCCGCATATCATGATCTAAAAGTAGTAGATGAAGTCATACAGAAGACTGTAGGCTTGTAAATTAAAAATGTTTAGTTGATCTAAATAGTGCATCTGCAACAGTCTGTGTGTTCCTTGTTTCAAAAAATGAATTTAACAGTATTTAAGGACAGTGGATTTCAGGAAATTAATTGTAAGTATACCTTTACTGGTATTAGTGGAATGTTCCACAGTATGCCATTAAACAAATCCATGGAGACGCCCTCCACTAGGCCAAGTTACAGGTCAGATCTATGAAGAGAAGACTCTGCTTGCAGTAATAATTCATGATTAGTCAAGCTATTTTGAAAAAAAAAAATGGATAGGTTTAATGCTTCAGTGTGGACTATTCCAGGCAAAGTGCAGCATTAAAAAGACAAAAAGTCAAATGGAGTCACATCAGATGAAGTTATTTCCACAAAGTTTAACTGTTTCAGATACTCGCTAAATGTTTAATTCTCAAAAGTGCAGCAGAGTCGTTGGGAGCAGCCATTTTCTCATCTTTATAAATACTATATTACACTAAGGCATGTGCTCTAGTTTCACAGCCTGCATGTGAAAATGTGTATATGTGTCAGCACAGTATTATGGGAAATCTCTTTAATTTCACAACACTGGCCACAAGTCCATTCATATTTCAGCACTTCAACATAAATGTTACAACTCGACCTAAGAGTGTGGGTGCATAAAGCATCAAACAAACTGTCCAAAGCTGCTAGTAATTATGGACACATATATTTCTGCTGTTTACTACAACTACAACTACAAGTGTGGGTGCACACAAAGTCTTTTTAAATTGACTGAGTGCAGGTATTCTAGTACAGTTGACTCATCTTTCAATATTTCACATCTAAAGCCAGTGTTGTGAAGGAACTACATATATCCACCAAAAACAAACAAAAACACACACACACACAAATCACTCAGAATATTAACTGTATTTTCATTGATTTCATTCATTTGGTGGTATTCAGAATACAGTTACTTTCCTGAAATCAAAGAAACACACTGAGGTCTGCTGATCATGCGATTTATGCTTTGAACTGGATTATATTACCAAGTTAATTTAGAGAAGACAGCTCTTATGTGTGCATGTTTTTCTTTCACTGAGTATTTATAGTAATTGTGATAGTAGTGATAACAAACTGTTAAACATATAGCTGTTTTAATCCTGTCATATGTGTCATATTTTTATATGCTATAATACAGTGCAATTTAAAGTGAAAGTATTGTAAGTAAGTATTCCGACTGAACCATGTAATAGAACCTATTACAAAATACAGTTGAATTCAGTATTCTGTAACAATTTTTCTTCCCCACACTGTGTAGGTTTTACTCTGGACACCTCTTCCTTCATATTAACTTTGGATAAGTACAGAACCATTATGTGAGGATTTATAAAATATAAAAAAAAAATACTATGCAAAATATAAAATGTGCATGCATATTGTGCTGTATCTAAAGTATATGGACAATATAAAATTACTTAACTATCTTGAATAATGAAGTGTAGAGATATAGACCCCAGGACTGGTCTATATACAGTTGATGTATACAAATACATATGCAAATCCCACTCTAGACAGTGTACAGGAGACAATATGATGCCATAGGATTAATTGCGAGGATTTAGAATTAATAGCTCTATTTACTTGGGTCACAGTACCATATGTCTGCTGGTGTGTTTGTGCATGCCTGTTTTCCTGCCTGTGATTGGCTAAGAGGTGCAGTGGTGAGCTCAGATTGGCTGGCTCTTGTACCTAGAAACAGCGCTCCTTCTCTCCCTGACTGTGTGTGTTGGGGGTGTGTGAGTCTGTGTGTGTGTGTTGGGGGCGTGTGTGTTTGGATAACAGGAGGAGACTTTCTGGTGGGAGGTCGTCTGTTTAACCATGGGGGGGCAGGAGCAGTTTATTCACATTAATGCCATCTGTCACTGGTTTATTATAATAAGAAGGACAATTAAAGAGATATTTACACTCTGGGACTACACAAACAAAATGCCTAATCCATGTTCGGGGTAAATTGTCAACACATTTAATTTCCAATAGTAAACAATTCACAAGATTTGCCTTTGCCACAAGGGGATAAATCAATCTATTATAAAAAGAAAAATTAAAAATAGAATCAAAGTATGTCTGTCTTGATCTGAGCCAATGCTTTGAACAGCTGAATGGTTTAAGGTGTTCTATGTACATTTTCTTGTTAGCAGACTCACCTCTCCACAGATCCGCCCTGTAACTGATAGCATCACCACATTTTCTCCCTCAGCAAAAATAACTTATGTCATACTGTGAGCAACTCCAGGCAAAATGGCGACAAAAAAGTGGCAGACCCTCCAACGGAACAGTTACATAGTGCATCTTTACAATTACTGAGCCTAAGCATGCAGTGATAACATTTTTAACAAACAATTTCATCCAGATGTGAAGCCATCCTAATCCAACCATTCGAGTCAACGCAAAAATCCTGTGCTGTGCTTGTGCTGGCATCTTTATTTTATTTTTTTATTTTTTATTTTTTCATTTTCCTGCAGAATGACCTGAACTGACTTGAGCAGATAACCTAAGATAACCCATGCACTTCTATTAAACAAAACCTAAAGCCATTCTTCAGGCTTTGTTATATCACTGTTTAATAAATGAGGATAAATCTCCCTATGGTCAAAAACACTAAGGTCATCTGTCATATTAGTAGCCCCAGCGAGTGACTTGGTTTTGCTTCAGTCTGCTGCATAGGAGGTAATATAAGGATAGAGGGGGCTGGCCAGACACAAAAGCAGATGAGGAGTCTGAGACGAAAGGAAACAACTAAGAAATACCTCACAAAACATATGGAAAGGTGTAGACTGCCAATTATACCATCATCACTGCGGATTATTTTTGTACCACCTGGATTACTGTTAATTAGTATAGACAAAAGACTTTGAAATTCATAGGTAAGATGTAAAAATGCAGCTCCATCACCTCATATGCATGTTTGTGGCTCTGTAAATGAGCATGTTGAGATGGTTGTTACAAGCAGCAGAGCATGGATCTGGAGTGGAGATGAAATTGTGCTGTCTATATGCACCGTTAACCTAATTATCTTCTGTATTCTCCTACATGTTCTACATCAGATACAACTGTACAGGGCAGGTTTTAATTGCTGTCAGAAATAATGCGATTAGAGAAGCACCATGTATTACAATAGTATAAGATCATATAAAGATCTCAATAAGATGTACATTAGTTGTACCAATATTTGCTGTAAATTGAGTTTAAAGATGAAAATAGTAACAGTGGGAGAAAGAAAAGTAATGTGGATAGGGATTTATAGAAAAAAAAAACACAATTAACCATACTGTGTTAGCAAATTAATTAATTAAAATGGCCTGACCTACACTCCATCTATTTTTAAAACCAAGCATGCAGATTATTGGCCAAGAAATACTCCAAACACAAAGGGACACATGTTGCAGGCCCAATAAATACCAGAGCTGTTGGAAAGGGTAACCATTTAACACTGAAAACCTCTACATGGCCTTCCTGTTATAAGTGTAATGTCAAAAGATAAAAAACATGGCAAAGGTACTAATTTTTCAACATTTGAAACCCACAGACATGCCACATTTATCTCCCACATCAATAGTGGAATTTCATTTTGATGTTGCAACACTAAAAGTAAAAAGAGAATATTGAAGTGGGTGGGGGTTGGTTCTATTGTAAAGAAGTAGCAGTTGGTTCACTGGATGGACAACAGGCTATATTTAAACAAAACATAATCATTTGAGATAAAAAAAATAAATAAATAAATAAATAAAAAGTGAAAAATATATCTTGAATCAGACTATTTTTCCTTGCAGTGAAAGGGAAGTTTTCATTACAGCATCTACAAACATAACTGTGTTTGGTTTGGTCCACAGCCCTGTCCCCTCTGCCATCACGGACAATAATGCCTGAACTCTGTATACACTGTGTCCCTAGATGACTGATCCTACTTGGTAAACCCGGGCTTGTTTAATCTCTCTGCCCTCTTCCCTGATGTTGACCACCACTCACGCATTCACAAACACTTAACATTTAATCCAAATGAGTCACAGAGGACCAAAGAGGGCACTTGCCCTTAAAATCAGTCTTTGACTTGACCTGCAGACGTCTCCAGAGCCTACCCACACTCTTCATTTACTAAAATCATCAGCAACAAATCAACAAGCTCAATTAGAAAAGTCTGACTCCCACTCTTTGAAGTCTCAGACATTACCCGTCCCTCCTTCACTCGTGTTCAAGCTTTGCATATTTGTTTTCTTTGTATAGACTTATTGGAGAATCTATAGGCACTGCTTCTACTCGGGGTGAATCTTAAGAGTCCAGTCTCCCATGGGAACCAATTACAGACAGTTTGGAGAGGCTTTCATCATGAACAGTGGGCACATTCTGACCCCTGTCTCCACCCCTGGTCCTTTTAGCTTAGCCCCTCAGTTTCAAAGGAAAAACAGCCCAGAGGAAGACAATAACTAACATTTAATGCTGTGAATTGGGGCAGCAGTGGTTAGTGTCTAAAGGGGCTGGACCTAAACAAGCAAGGTTATGGACACAAGCAAGTGCATCATGCAGCTACACAGCAGAGGAATGAACATCAACTATCACCACATATAAACTAAGGCAGGAATAAACCAGTTCTATCTAGTCAAAAGTAACACTACACCACAGCTAAACTACGCTAAATCTAGAAATATACTAGATCTTATAATTCCACACAGAGAACCGCTGGTCGACAGTATCCTAACCCAAGCTTTGAACTGAGAGCACATAGCTACAGGCTAATATCTCTCTCCTCCTCTTCCATCAGCAGAACATCCAAACAGCTGGTTACCATGGCAGCTGTTTTCCCACCAGCCAATCCCGGCTTGTTTTACTGGTGATCCACAAGCAGGGGGTGAAAGAGAGCAGTCTGGGGAAATGGGAATGATAGGGATGGAGATTAGCATACATTTAGCCAGGAACAGTAAATCCTTAATCAAATAACAGTGGGCGGGTTAAGGCACTGTGCCAATTATCCCTCAGCAATACAAGAAATATGATGAGCCCTATGTTTTTGTATTTTAGATTGTTTAGTTTGACTGGATGTGTTATTTTTTTTTTTCCAAAGATGTTGTGACCACAAACAAATAAAACAAAACCATTATAAAGCAAGCATGGAAATATTCTGTATTTGCATGAAGCCACATTTATTATAAATATTGCATTATCTTAATGTGGTATTGAATTCTAATGACCCTAGTAGACATAAAATAAAGACATTTGGAGGAGTCAAGTACAACTAAGACGATAGCTCCCTCTGCTGGTAATCTGGTAACAGCTCACGTCCATTCTTTTGGGCATCCTTCCCAAAAGATCCTTCTGGACAGTGATGATAAATGCAACTATATATATGGTCGCTGATCTAACAGCATTGTCTGCAGAGACCGTAACTCTTTTGGCTTCTTTAATGAAATGCAGCCATGCTATTTTCTGTTGCCAGGATTGTAATGGAAGCCAACTAGTTTAGAGTGGCAATGGCTACATCAATCTTTAACAAAGCCTTTAACACCGAAACACAATTCTGTCTCTGTGAACTTCAGCAACATTAAGCTCTATGAATGTTCGTGTCTCCAGCCATTAAACAATTGGACTTGTTCACGCCATTTTACGCACAGTGAACCCGCGACCAGCAGATGGCACCCAAACTCAGATGATGACTTTGAAGGTTTTGAGAGGGTAAAGTACAATTTGTTGAGCCTTTTGTCGTATAAAAAATAAAAAATAAAGTTTAGAGGGGCTATGCATGAATGAACACTGATAGTGAGCAGGACATTACTGGTTAAACCGACTCAGGTCACAACCTAGATTTATTCTGTTTTTATTAGATTATTAATAGAGTATCTACTCAATCTCAGCCCCTATTTGTTAAGTGTGTACCGCCTCCACCCACCTGCCCATACAGGGTGTCCCGTCAGCAGCAGGTCCCACGGCAGATCCTTTGGGTCCAGCGCTGATCCCTCTCAGCTGACGTCAGAGAAATGGCGGACCTGGATGGCAGCGACGCATCTCCTCCCGAGTCCCAAGGTGAGTGAACCGAAACCAAACTCAACTCCAACAAACTTCCAGACATAAGAAACTTCGTGAAAACTTCTTTGCAGAATTAGGCGTTTTGTTTTCATTTCGTTTGGGTTGAGTTGAGACGTGAGGCTCACTGAAAGAGAGGACTCAAGTTGGATCCCCAGGTCACGGGAGTAGGATTAAAGCTACCGACTCATCCAACCGGTTACTTTACGGCTATTAAACACGACATTTCTCATTTTGTTATTTATGACTCTGTATAAAACGTATTTTAAAGATTGCCTTGAGCTGCGCTTAAATTGCCAGACACCTGTTGCTGACATTTTGAGAAAAAGCATTTGACGCTGACAGGTGAGTTTACGCACAGCGCCGCGCCAGGTGAGCCAGAGCTAATGTGGTTAGCTGTTGGTCCAGCTTTGGCAATTTAGCTTCAAAATATAAAATACAAAATACAAAATACATGTTTGTTCAAGATTGTTCAGTAAAATAGTTCACCTGCGAGTGTAATCTGCGGCTTAATTCTTACATTACACGTTATGTGGTCCTGCTTCATTTTTTTATGATAAGTCATAACTCTGAAATATTGTCTTCGAGAGCACGAACTCGAAAAATATTGAATATTTAATACATTTACATTCACAAGTAGCTATTCACATGCGTGTACAACTGATCTCTGCTGCTGACAAGGCATTTATTGACTGGTCTAAAGCATATTTTGTATTTTATTTGCATTTTTCTATGGTCTTCATGTTTGATTATTCTAATCAGGGGAGCTATAGCTGCACTCATTTGACTAAGCTAAACACATAACTGGCATCACCTGTTATACAAGCATAAGTCATAGTCAAGTCATTCTGGCATCCATTCAATTTACTCTACTAATTGTTTGTTTTAAATACTGCTAAGCATTTACATTTTCTGATTATGACATTCATTGTTTCGATACATTCAAGTTATAACCTGTTTTAAATTTTTTATCTGAGGTTTTATCCGCTGATGAGAGCACTGCTAGAGGAATGCTAAATAGGGGTGGAAATAGCTGCCTTACATTGCTGATGCTTGTAAATAGTAGTCAAAGATTTGTTTGATAATTCCCTTTCACTTATTCAACTAAGCATAGGTTTTTGATTGCTACAGTGCCTCTATGTCTATATATGACTAATCTGGTGCCACCCTTATTTGGCCTATAATTGTCTGCCTCGTCCTCAAGCTACTTTTGCATTGACTCAAGCTCTTTTGTTGGTAGATTTCCCTTCATGAATCAGTAGATATCCCCTTAAACCTGCATCGCTCACACACTCATTGAGAAGGTGTGAGAAGGGCGTGTATTGGGAGCCGTATCTGGTTAAAGTCCCGAGTGTAGGATTACAGCATTACACTATCCTGCAGGGACAAAGATCAGATTGCCCTTTCATGAATGTGTGTATGTGTGCTCCCTTGGGCTTTTCAACAATTGGACATCGCAAATTCCTTTATTTCCCATTTAGTATGAAAACTGGAAACCAACCTACCCACAGTGCAGAATTTCGGATGTGTCTAATGTAATTGTTAGTGGACTTGTACAGCCTAAATATTAGAAACATAAGAGCGCTAGAAAGGCTGACTATATATTCATATGGCTCAGATAGACCAAGTTTAACATGCAACGTGCTTGTTAGCATTTTAGGATACTTTTCTGTATCTGATCCATAATTTTAAAATAACATGTAAGCAGTGTTTCCCATTAACAGAATAGACTATGGTGGGCCCCCATAGTGTAAACAAAGTCTATGGGAAACACTGTGTAAGGTACCCTAAAATGTAAAATTGTCACTTAAATCTGCCCTTTTGGTAACAGAGTTCATGAATTCAGTCTCCAAAGGCGTGGTATGAAATTGATATGATTATCAGTGTGGCTAGGTGTGCTGAAATATAACTCCTAACCAACCCTACAATCACTGTAAACAATCATGATGAACCCATTGTATTACAGAAATAATCATCCACACATCCTTTTCTTGAGACAGCTGTGAAGGAGAAGAGGAATCACACCCATGCTTTTCATAATGATAAATACAACTTTGAAACAAAATTTAGGGGGAAAAAAGAAAAATTCAGTTTAAGACTCAAGAGTCATTGCATGCACTCCAATCGTTAACCTTCTGATACTGAGCTAACCCTTTCCTTTGGTTGGTTTGTGCATGAATACAGCTTGAGAATGATACAGTAAATACATTTTCATGATCATTGTTTTATCAACATACTGTCTCTCCATTTTGTTGACTGTTAACATCATGAGGCTTCCCCATTCCTCTTTGATAAACTCTTGGCACTTTAAAACTAAAGTGGGTGGGGCTTAGTACCATGTGCTCCCTGACCACACCCCCCCTCTCAGTGCCAGCTCAGTGCTGTAATGTTTGATCTGGTGTGTGCTCAGGCTCATCCCATTGATAAGTGTGTGTCACATCAAAGTTCCCTATGCATCTCTTCAGCATCAGTGGTCCATGTGCTGCTGTCATCAGGGAAACCACCTCCGGTTCCAGCTCTTTCCTCTGTGAATGAATATTTTAACAGCTCTTTCCTTACTCTTTATGTAGTGTGGCATAGTGCAAGTGTGACAGGACAGTGGAGAGGGAGGAGCAGGATGCAGCAGTGGCAGCAGCAGCCTCATAGGAGGAGTGACGAGAGACTAAAGACAAGAAGAGAAATCCTGCGTTTTCATCGAGCCGGTCTTGTGGATTAAGTGTGTGTTTGTAAGCGACAGCACAGCAGCTCATCCAGGGTGAGAGCGCAGCATCCTCTTCCTCTTCATCACTGCACATGCCACTGCTGCCACAGGAGCATGGGGCTGTGCACACTCTGCCTTTGAACACTGTTTTGGAGCTCTGTGTTTTTTGCTGACTCGAGGTAGCTGGGATGTACTGCAGCAACTGTAACTGAAATGCTTTAGGGGTGACCCGTCCATCTCCTTCAGCGTTTTGCTCTGAGCATCTTACACTCAGCCCATTGTGGTCCTGCGGCAGGTGGGATGGCCAGGGGTCAGGCAAGGTAGCCAGCTGCTTCAGGGTTAGCAAAGTGAAGAGTTGGCGATGCCTGAAAGTAAAAAACAGAAAGCAAGAGGAGGAGGACTGGGTGCAAATGTCCAAGGCAAGTGGAGCTTGAGGAAGGGCAGCAGCCGCTCAGCCATCCCGGCACTCTTCACGATCACTGAGGAAGAGGAGGGACACAAACGCAAGGACCCCAGCAGAAGGAGAAAGAGAGGTACAGGGCAGACGTGGGCTGTGACAACTCCAAATCATGCATGTGATTTGTATATGAATTATGTCTGGGCAGAAATGGGGAGTATTCTTGCTCGAGACAAAATGTGAAACATGTTAATGGTCAACATGCTGTAAAACTCCAGAAACTGATCAAAGCTCTTCATTCAAAAATATGGAACTTTATAAAGGAAAAAAAGTGGAGTGATGCACATGGTATGGACGAATGATGGCAAAACCGGTTTAAACTAAATATGAGCAAAGGTTGTTTTTACTTTACAGGATGTTAATGTTTGCTTTGAGCTGAAGTTTTCCTCCAGGGTTTTGTCATGGTTTTTGCAGCAGAGGTCCTGATGGAGCTGCAGGTTTGATGGCGTGTGAGGGTTTGGACCTGTCTCGCTGACAACACAGGACAGAGGCACAGGAACTGTCCATTTCACACAAGTGTCTAAATGCTTCAGTAAGCACAGCAGTCAGTCAGGAGCACTGCACAGCCTCTGTAGAAGTAACGCCCCAAACCAACTCCAAATCAATAGTGTAACTTACACTTAAAGTTCTACATGTGAGAGCAGAATAAACACATGCAGTGAAATAATGGTGATGAAATAAGTATTTGTTTTTAGTTAGTTTAGTTCATTTGGGACAGCCAAGAAGAACTGAAAATGAATAATGCATATCACTTAAGTTATTCTAAAGACTGAAAGGGTTTAGGCTGAAATTTAACACTTAATTACAAATTCTGATTTACAATTCAATTGTTTGCCCAATGGCAGCAAATTTGTGGCAAAAACATCAAGCTTGTTGTCTGTTTGGAGAATGGGTGGTTCAGTTCTCTCGTTGACCCACTGCAGGCTTGGTTGTGTAATTTGCAGTGTTGGTCAAATGTCTTGCCCAAAGTTGGACAATTATATTGGCTATAGAGTGCATTTAGTGATGAATAATGAAGAACTGATTACTGTGTGGCCCACTATAAATAATAGACGATACAGAGGAAGAGCAAAATTAAGAGCCACTTGGGAGCTCTGTAAGCCACAGGGAAGTGCCTCAGACTGTCTAAGTGATGGATTTTATTGTAGATTTGTTTTGAATTTAAGTCTTACACTCTGTCCATGTTGTGTTTTCCACTCTTGCCCTAAGTGATGCTCTGTGCACCTGTTGTTCAGCCCTGGAGCACTCTCCTGCAGCTGTAAAACAAAGACTCGAGTCCTACCTCTTTGCCTCTGTGCTGATTCAAGCTCAGTGTTTAGCTTAGCATTAGCAGCCGCTAATCCTCTCAAGCTTCATGGAGGAGGCCGGAGTGAACAGTTTGCTCTGCTACCCACTGGCTTGTCCCGTGCAGCATTAATCGCTAACTCTGACCATTTAATCTGAAAGCTAGTGAATGTGGAGAGATGGGGGGATGGGGGGAGCAGAAACATAGACACAGTGGCTTAGAAAGGGAGGGGCAGATTAAACACTGTCCCAATGTGTGTCTGTCCCAACCTGTCCCACAACATCACACAGACATGGTTCCTCGCTGACACCTCGCTCCCATCTTTGCTGATCCTCCACTGGAACTCTGAGACCCCTGAGTCCTGTTTCACTTTCTTTTGGGTCCTCTTCCGTCTCCAAACCATGGACTTTGGATTATAGCTTATCATTGGTGTAGGATGTTACCAGGAAGTAGCTGTGCTCTGGCTCTCCTGTCTAACAAGTTAAAGCAGGACATGAACCAGAAATTGAATGTCCGATTCTGGGATGATGCCCCTGAAGCTGAGCAGAAAATTCCAGGTAAAACATGTCACCTAAGCTATTGATGTGTCCGTATTTGACTTTTGGTTATTGTTTAGTATCTACAAATGAAAGATGAAGATGAACACAAATAATAATTTCAAATTATAAAATAAAATTAACTTATTACTTGTATTTTCCCATACTTTGAAACATGCAAATGCAAAAATGGCAACCTGATATATTATTTGTCTACTCTCCAAGACGACATTGGCGCTTTGTGAAATTGATGTTTGAATGGTGCATATAGCAGTGCCCTGTATCCAAGTGTGTGTTTGCAGACGTTGTTAAACAGCTGTTATGCGTGAGAGTAAATATGTTGAGCTTACCGACCATAACTGAAAAGGGTATTTATAAAATCCACACTGCTGTTGGACATTTTACTACTTATGAGTATCAGATGGATGAACAGCTTTTTATTGACCAATAGCTGTAATTGATTGGTGATTGGAAAAAGCAGGTTTGCTTGCAGTGACCAGTGGGGCATCTAACCTCTCCACACTCAGCCAGACTGTTTAAAGTTGGAAAGTGTCTCATCTCGTGTGCAGCGGAGCATTCCCAGCTCCTTTCAGTGAATTGGCCCAGTTAAGGTCGAAGAGAGAAAGCTCCTCTCTGACACCTCCGTCTTATTTACTGTGTGTAGCTGAATCTAAAGGTCACAGGATCTACTTTACAGAATCTAATTACACATGTTGAAAAGCTGAAAAGTAATTTATGCCATTTAACAGTTTGCTGTAATTGCACTTTTAATTTTAATGGTCTTTGTCTCTTTTTGTTCGGAGAGAACAGCAGATTACCAATGCTAATGCTGTCTGTTTAATCCCTCAGTCGTCCAGGTAGGATCTATAGCAAAAGAAAATTTCTAGTTTGTCAACTGGACCAACATTTTTTGAGTGAAAACATTTCACAGCTCATCCTAGCAGCTTCTTCAGAAAAACTTTGGTCCAGTTGACAGAATTGAATTTTTCTTTTGCAATACTAGGACAGAATTTTTGAATAATGATATCCTAATGAGGTGTTAGTTGCTCTATGTATGTATGCATTTTTAATCTCAATGTATGTTTAATGCCATACTCTTTGTTATAATGAACAGCAGTAATAACATATCCATGGTGCAGGTGATGAATTCTCCACCAAGTTACACAGTGCACCTTTAAAAGTAACAATTTGAGATCTTTCAATTGCAACTATTGAAACTGCAAGTATGTTCTGTGCATAGTTATTCTTGCAGCCCTTTAGTAGCGCCATCCTGCCCACTCCTCTTTATTACAATAGCCACTGAGGCAGTCTGCCAGAGTGCCCCAGTATGTACATGTGGACCTCCCATTGATCAACCTGCTCTGTATGAGACCATGACATCACGTCTTAGTAAATACACAACTTGTACTTTGTTCTCATCTTGTGTCAACAGTATTCATATACTAGGTAAACTAGCATGTCCCTAACCCAACAGAAAAAAATACTGTCAATATAAGAGGTGTGAAACGCTGCAACTGTATACAATGTTTGTTGAATAGACCTTTTTGTGTTTTTTATTTAGTGCTATGATAATGTTAAAGCTATGTAAAGTTTAGGACTATTTGAAGGACTTAGCCAAAGTGCTGAGTCACGCTGAGCCCCACGGTGTCATTAATCAATATGTTTTCTCTGAGTGGGGGAAACACTCCACAGAACTGGGAACAATACAGAGCAGGGGCACAGCTGGTCTAATATGATTTTGGGCTTAAGTCAGCTTGTACTGCAGCAGAGAGAGGTGTTGCCTGGGTCTGGCCTGGGCCCAGAATCCCCCCTCTCCTTCTATCTGCTTATTTTGTGTCAAGCTTTTTAGCATTCTGCATAATCCCTGTAAACAGCATTTTGTTATTTTTATACATCGCAAACACTCTAATATATCTAAACATTGAGGAAGAATTTGCCCAGCGTTCATATCATTGTGTGGTGGTTGCTGCTAGTTTGCACACAGTCTGTAACTTTGACTAAAGAAACATGGGTGGACAAAGCTATGTTTGAAGGTGCTATGCAACTTTTCTGGAAAGTGTGGGTACTTCCACCAACTGCTTTGGGTCCATGGATGTTATGCTTTGCTTGAAATGTTCCACAGTATGGAATTACACTTAACTATCCATTCTTGGAGACAAGCAGGATACAAGCTTTGTTACCCAGCTCCAGGCTAAGTTACAGGTCAGCTCTGTGGAGGGGTCTGTCCATGTTCAATAAGAATGCATGTTTTCCGATGTATATTAACACTTCTAACTGAAGAACACACGATAGATATGTTTAATGGCATACTGTAGCATCTCTGCAGATATAAGCAGGTAGTCCCCACACTAGAAAAAATGCATAGGGCTCCTTTATATTATATGACCTCTTCTGTCCGTGTTCTTATGGCAAAGACACATAAACATAATACAAGATTACCAGCATATTACCAGATTATCAAATTTATCTTAAAATATGATGTTGGGAGAAGTTTAAAGCGATCTCACTGAGGTGTTCTTGAAATATGTTGCTTATGTCTGTTTATTTGTATGTATTTTGCAGTCTCCTACATTCAGTACAAATCAGAAGATGGCAGATCGTCAGCAGGCACCCGGCCCGACTCCTCTGGCTCCGGACAAACCTACTCCCCCACCCTGACCCCTACCCCCACCCCGACCCCCACTGTCACCACCAGCAACAGCCCGTGCAACAACGCTGCCACCAAAACAGGTACCACTGGATATTTTGACTTGTTCAATTATGTTTATTGTAAATATAGTTGCTTAGAATAATCTAGCTGTGCTCTACAGACTCCCTGCTCTTCAACAAGATAGATGAGAGGCTGAGGCTGGCCCGAGAGCGCAGAGAGGAGCGCGAAAAGCAAAATGGTATGTATTTTAATACTTACCCACTCTATATGCTAAAGTGCTGAACAATTATAGAAAACATCAAATTGTAATTGTCATTAGATTTCTTCAGTTAAAATAATCCAGGAATAACAGCATTTGAGAGAACAGACTTCAAGGCCCAATGAATTTGAATGAATTTTATGTTTGTTGTTTTCATATCTGACAGTTTTGATTGCTCACTAGCACTCTGAGCGGTCATGTGATGTTGCTATGACATGTCTGGTCAGCTGATTTATAAATGTTTTGGCACTGTCTTCCTTCCGGTGGAGGCAGGATGACGGCGCCATCTGCAGTCTTCCTCTGGACAGTATCACAGGTGACAAAAGAGAACCGGAGCATAAATGTAATGTCATATATGAAATACGCTGTATGTCCTGCAGTAAAACATACATAGGGGAAACAGGGAGGGTGTTCAGTACATGAAAAAATTAACATAGGTCAAAATGTGAGAAGAATGTGCGAAGGTGTGCCACGAGCAACGAAACGCAAAGAAACACAGGTATAACCCAATTCGGTCATCTCTGACCACTGTAAAATAGAGAACCACATTATGGACTGGGACGGAGCAAACATCACTGGGACAGAGTTAAATAAACACAGTTGCTGGATTGAAGAGGCAATCGAAATATGGAAACGTGCCCACGGGACTATAAACCAGGACAAGGGGGCTTTTTTTTACTCTCACACACCTGGTATACTGTCCTGAGGAAGTCAGACTGCAGATGGCACTGTCATCTTTCCTCCACCTGTAGGAAGACAGCACCAAAACCTGTATAAATCAGCTGACCAGACAAGTCACAGCAACATCATGTGACCACTCTGAGGAAGACTGCTAGTGAGCAGTCGAAACAGTCAGGTATGAAAACAAGCTCTTGTTCTGAAAAAAGAACCTAATAACACAGACTTCAAGGGTCAGCATAGAACATACCATAGTTCTAATATACAGCATTTTGTTTAATACAGTGAAATGCATTGCATACATTTTCTTTTTATAGAAGACATCATATAATTTTAACTGTTTATTCCAATTGCAGTTTTGATCTAGACAGCCCTAGCTTTTGTGGTTTCCTCTATAAGTTGTAGTTCGTTGGCTGTGGTGGGAAGCCTGTTGCTTCAGTTGCATAAAAGTCAAGCTTGAGCCTGGCACTGCTGTTGCCATGGCGCTGTTACATAATGATTTGGGACATGGGACAGGGTTTAGAGAGATTTTGTGAATGTGGCTATCTGAAAAATAGTTTAGTTTGCAAATGTATTGTCAATAGGAGAACAAATAACTTTTTTGCTATTTGCTCACCTCACACTGTGCAAACATGTTCTCAAATGCATGCATATTAAAACTCATATTAAACTCTTGTCATGAATATTAATGTCCCTGGACATGTCTAAAATGTGTGTAAATGAATTGTGATTTAAAGAATTATTTGTGAAGTCTAATCTCAAGCATTATTTTAATGTTTTTCCAAAATGATTCGGCCCAGTGCTCAGTTTGCGGTCAGTCATTTTGTTGTGACGGTTAAAGACGACCATCTTTGTTCATTAGAGGACGTTTTGTTTTGATTTAAGCCGAGTCACATGACTGGACTGACCACCGCTCTCCTGCCCTAAGCCTGGTGTATGCAGTGTGTTTGTGCTTATGATTATGTACAAATCCAGCGTGAGTGAGCATGTGCCCCCCTCTACACGTGACGGTTTTTGTGCCCGTTCCAGCGGTGAAGGAGGCCACATGGCAGGCGCGGGAGGAGCGGGCACGGCAGCACTATGAGAGACACCTGGAGGAGAAGAGGAAAAAACTCGAGGAGCAGAGGTTGAAGGAAGAGAAGAGGCGCGCTGCTGTGGAGGAGAAACGAAGGCAGAAAATGGAGGAGGACAAGGTTCAAACTCAAACATCAACATGAATGCTTTCACTATGATAATACAAAGATTCACTGTCTATGTTCACATACACACCAACATTTTATTATAATCTGACTTCAAGAACTTTTAAAATTATTTAAATCAAAACCACAATATTTTATGTGAGTATTCAGAGGGACCGTGATCAGAAATAGGTGATTTTTCTGTTCTGTTCTCATTTTAATTGTCTTACAACTCCAAAAAAGCAGATGTGGCATGCATATGTAACCACAGACACTGTTCTTTCATAGCTATTCATTTACTGAAAATCATTCATTCATTTAATACAACAGTAAATATTTGGAAAGTAAAAGTAAATAATTCACTAGGGCCAATAAAGTCACATTGGTTTTTAAAGGATCACTGTTATTACATTATAGTGAAAGAAAAAAACAAAAAAACCTTATTGATAATGATATCAGAGTACTACGGTTGTCCTTTAGTCATGAATAAATAAAGTTGCCAAATCAACTTACCTTTCAAATACCTTTTTTTATTAATTGATTATTAGGATCATTATTTAAGGATTTATATGGACCACAGTAGAAAGTGGAGCTTTAGGAGTGACTGGACAGTTTAATCTGCCTTTTCACTTATGAAGATGCTCTTTTCCCTTTGTATACATGGTACTTTTTGCACAAGTTTTTGCCAGTGCCATGCCTCGCCCCCTTTTAGGCGGTAAATTGATGCACAGAGCCTGTCTTTTATCGACCAAGAATTTCTTTAGTCAATTACAGCCATAAGAAGCACTAGGAGCTTGTCTCTATCAGATGTACTGATGGATAAAGAATGGTACTACTTTTTTGACACTGGAGAATACTTGTTTGACCACCCATTTCATTTGCAAATGAGTATAATGCAATAATTAACCATTTACTTAGAGAAATATCATTTGATGTTAAAATCCTGTGGGAGAAATTTCTATTGTGTCAGATTATTCTGGTAAAGTTCATTTTTCTATATATCAGTCGGTTTTTTAGTTGTCTTAATGGACATAGACATCAAGCCATGTTTGACAACTATGCTATGAATTGGCATATTGAGCCAGCCCTGATTTGGTAGAGACATAAAGCTGATTTGATGTTCAGCAGCTTGTATTTTTATGAATCAAAACTTCTTTTACAAACCATTCCAGGAAGTTTTCAGTTGGTTGAATGCCAATGAACTGGAATCATTTTAGCCCAGACTAAAAATGACCCTGCCTTCGCTAATTTAGTTTTATAAAATGCAGCAAGTGACTGTTTGTTTGTTTAAGCTAAATAGAAAATGCAGCAGAATTGGACATTTAGGGTCACCTATTGTTTAAACCCATACTGTATATTAATAGTATTCTATTAATTGTATGCCTTTTCCGCGCAGGCTCGTCATGAAGCTGTGTTGCGACGAACTTTGGAGAGGAGTCAAAAAGTGCAACCAAAGGCCAACCGCTGGTCATGGGGAGGGGCCCTGAGCACAAACGCATCCACCACAGCACCTGGTATGCACACATTTCCTTTTAGCTCCATTTGAATGCTTTATACTTCCTAATCCTTGATGTCTGGAGCTTTGAGTAAATATGTACCTGTCTGTGCGTGTCACTATTGTTTAGATCATATTTGAACTTTTTTTATATTACGCTATTGATTCTGCTGACTCATGCCCTCCCTTCTGTCTCTCCATTTAACTCTTCGGTCCCTGGTGCAGGTTCTGTCGAGTCAGCTTTTCTCTGTCCGCTCGACCTTGCTGGACTGGAGCACATGCATGGTGCTTACAGTCTCCACAGATATGGGATGACCTCTAAATGTGACTATAATAGTAAAGTTAGCCTGCCAGTGCTAGTATGCTGGCATTAGTGCTGTAACTGGTGGTAGGAATGTAGGGCATGGCTAGTGTTTATAATATAGATGTAGACACATATTTACAGAGACATCTTAATTATGTTCATACTAACACTTTCTCCCTTTGAGCAGTAACTGTTTTTAATCTTACAGTAGCTGTTGTTTTTAAAATTGTGTCCAAATTAAGTTAACGCAATAATATATAGCTGTATAGTCGAAGTTTTGTGCTTTGTAGCATTCCTGGAAGTCCCCAAATGGCATGTGTGATAAGATGTCCATAATGATGTGCTTGTAAACTTCCTCATCTGTGGTACCTCCTGAGATTTTATTATGGCTGTCTTCCAGACACAATATTTTTGGGGGTGAGAAAATTGGTTTGAGCTGGAAAAACAAGTCCCTATTTTGGTTGCATGAATGTGATACCAAAGAGCTAAAGTTCAGGAGAATTCCAGGAATGCTATTGTTGAATCCTAACTACAAGATTTCTTATTTCTGTCTGGTGTCAATCTGTACAGTGCTTGATCTATATTAAAAGTGCTTTTTTTCTGTAGATTCTGACAGAAGATCAGTGTCGACTATGAATTTGTCCAAACACACCGATCCTGTTATCACCAAGCGCCTCTCCTCATCCTCCGCCACGCTCCTACACTCACCGGACAGAGGTTCACAAAAACGTGACATTTTTGCTCTGTCTGCATCTGTTATAGTTGTTGTGTGTTGTGTTTCTGCTTTAGGTTTGTGTATTTTGTCTGTAATGTTGTGTATGTGTAAGTGTGTATTAGCAGATCTAAGCCATCTCAAACATCAGACAAGGGTCCACTATGTAACTTCTGGTGTAGCATCCACCACTAGTTTGTCTCCATGTAGATGTTATTGCTTTACCTGGAAAGCTCCACAGTATGGCTTTATACTTGTCTTTCTCCATGGAGACAAGCAAAGGAAGTCACCAGGCAACAGTTCTATATCATACAGTGGAACATTCTATTTCATGAAGACAAGCAGGTGGCAGACCCAATTGGAAAAGTTACATAGTGTACCTTAATGGTGCACTGTGTAACTTTTCTAACTGAGAGTCCGCCACCTGCTTGTCTCTATGGAGATGTTATTATTTTGTCTGGAATGTCCCTATATGGCATTAAATGTATCCATCTGGCATTTACTCAGTATCATATGTTTTTATTGACCTAAAAACATGTATTCTTACCGTGCGTAAGCTTGCCTTTCCACAGATCTGACATGTAATTTGGCCCTGTGGTGTCACCTGCTGTCTCTATAGAGATAAATAAGTGTAATGCCATACTATGGAACATTCCATGCAATATCTACTGTACATGGAGAGAAGCAGGTTTTGGACTATCCACCAGAAAAGTTACACAGTGCACCTTTAATGTCACAAAAGCTCACACATTGCTCGACAGGTTTACAGATGAGAACTGCCTCCACTCCGGTCATTAGCAAAGCTCAGTCCAAACCACGCCTCAGCCAAGGAAAGGGCCCTCAGCACAAAAGTAAAGGTCCTTTATGACGATATTGTGCAAAACATGCTCGACCTGTGCTTGTATGCGAACAGATATTGAGCTGGAAACTGCTGCATTCTAAACCCCACTCTGTTATTTGAGTGGCTCTTTTGCCTCTGCAGACTTCACTATGTTACAGTATCATGTGTTAGCACTACTATTTCATGAGAAGGATCAGAATCTCCCCCTGTAAGCGTGACCCCTTTCTCTAATCCTTGGGGGATAATCTCTTTGTTTTCATGGGGGCTGCCACTTCCATCCCTCTGAAACATCCACAATGAAATAATTGGAGATATTTTACATTTAAAGGGCCCATCTTACACTTATTACACTGTTTTCTGATCTCTGTGATCATGTTGTTTCCTTATCAAAAATATACCTGTTTTGTTTGATTCACACATGTTAACACAGAAACCCTGCATATTTAGGCAGGTAGAGTGCTTCTCTTAAACTGAAAACACTCTGTTCCACCTTGTGATGTCATGAGGTAATACAGGAAGTGGATTTGAAACATTTGAATCTAGGGATATTGCGGTTAGGGAATTTTCCCTGCTGTGCGGTATAGCGGCTCAACAGTGTGATATGTGATGATATCGCACCCCCTCCTCCACCCCGCATCCCCCGGAGTTATAATATTTCTAGCGACACTGAAAACTCTCAGATGATATGCTTGTTGTGCAGATGCACATGTACCTTGGTTGTTGTGTGGATATAGTGTGTGTAGCGTGGGAGAAGTAACATTTGGCTATGGAACAAGTGTCGCTGCATCCCTCCAGCTCTCACTGTGGTGGCTCTGGTACCCGCAGACTTAAGAGAGAGAGCCCCTAGAACAAGCACGCGGAGCAGGTGTCCGCAAAGCGCGATCGGACGACGGCCGCACTTACCTCCGTCCGTGTTGGTCCTTTCGCCTGCGGTCACCTGACACTCTATGCAGGCGCACCTTGGTCCTGGGTTGGTCCTGGGTTAGTCCTGGGTTAGTCCTGGGTTAGTCCTGGGTTAGTCCTGGATTAGTCCTGGATTAGTCCTGGGTTATCACGGGCACAGGCGGTAATAGGTGAAATGTTTACGGGTCCGGGCAGGTGCGAGTCTCTAAAAATTAACCCATGCAGGACTCTGGGTTGGGTCAAGTTGGTCATGTGCGGTGATCATGGTGGCTCAACATCCACCACGGTGGGCCTCTTAGTACCGCGGTGATTCATTTTTGCGGTTATTGCGACAGCCCTATTTGGATCATTTCAGCCCTGGAATTGCCAGACTCTACTGAACTGAAGGTAAAAGGTAGCTGTTAACTTGAAAACAACCACTACATGATGTCACAAGCTGGAACAGAGCTTTTTGAGCTTTGGAGATGTAGACAGACTAATAATACAGGATTACTGAATGTGAATGAAACAAAACACAACTTCAGGTATGTTGATGATGATGAGGTAACAACATTCTAACATGGCTTAAAGCTCACAATAGTCAATTTTGCGTAATATAGGCCCTTTAAGTACAGTCACTGTTGTGCCCTGACAAAGTGGACAATCTGGAAAATCATGGACTTTCTGAATGCAGCAGAAACCGATTTAGTTACAGTTTCCAGTGGACAGTATCTATATTTTTGCTTAGTACCTGTAATATAATACTCTGCCCTGAAGTGAGGAACGCTGCATGAAATGACCTCAACAAATAACCAATCATAATGCATCCAACTTATATGCTATTATACATTTTTTTGTAATAAGTACAGCAAATTAGGGTATAGCTTGCATGTCACTTTGTAATCTGACAGAAATTGTCTTATTATCAGTGCAAAATATTTCTTTGTTTTTGTTTGCTTGGTTATTGTTTCCTTCTTTTTTTTTTTTTGCATGATTTCTTTATGAATATTCTTACAGTTTGTGCATGACTTGAGAATTTTGTTGTGTGGGCTTACTAATATATTGTTGAAATATTGTAGAATTTTGTAAGATTCAGCAAAGATTCAGTGACTGTGTTTACATGCACACAACCAGTTTGATTTCTGAAATTATTATTGAAATATTATTGAATTATTGTGCTATATACAGTTGTATCTGATGGGTGTAATCTGATTTATCCTACTGTTCACACCTCTGCAGGTTTTGACAAGGAAAATTACTATTATTTTTATTATGAAAATTTGCAAACTAATGTGGCAAAGTTTGTATGTTTGTAAAATCCCTCAGTTGTCCAGGAAGGATCCAGGAAGGCTTTTTTGATTGAATATGTTTCACAGCTCATCCAAACTGCTTTTTTACTTTGCCTTCCAAATACACAGTACTACTACTAATTTATTGGCACGTGTCACCGGGTGTTTTGGAGGATCAGATTTCTTTTGTGCATGTAAACACACATCAAATATCAGATCGAATTACCGGGTTATTTGATTATAGTTATCACATTTTTCTTCTGGCCATGTAAATGTAACCATCATTGCATGTATGTTTAGGTATGCGTCGCCTTCCCCTCACTCCATGGGAAAGTAGCATGGTGAACCGCCTGCAGCAGCCCACACACTCGTACCTGGCCCGCAGCCGCAGCGCTATGAGCCTGTCCGGAGATCAGACAGGTAGCTTCACCACATAACAACACCGTATAATGGGCAACAATATATGCAACTGTTTATTGTTGGTGACAGTTAGTGTTGGGGTTCATAATCAGATTTAGTCAGACTTAAGGCATTACAGTGTCTGAAAATGTGTCCAACCAGACAGTATCAGGCACTTAAAGCTCACTCATGAACAACTATGTGTACACTTTTCACTAAGCTGTTCAGTCTTGCTTGTTTAACATTCCCTAACAATGCACTATTTGCACTTTTTAAATTCATATTAAAAAGATTTAAGACGTCACAGAAAACAGCACATGTATGTTTAGAGCATTAAACACTGCGTAGTTTTGATGTAAAGTGAAATACCAATCATTTACTAACATTAGAGATTCAGCTTGCTTTGTTCTAATCTAAGCTTTATTTCCACAACTTTTAATGTTCAAGATCTAAATGTCATTTTTTCTTCTTGTTATTCTTCCCACTCCAACTTTATAATTCACTATTCCTTCCTCAACCATATGACATTCTTATTTCTTCCCTGTGTTGTTGTACCCCATATTATTGTTGCTTTTATCCCATGCACAAATCCATATATTGCTTGTACCAAACCTCTCCATACCCCATCGTACATGACAGTAGCCCTGCCTGTGTGTCCCCGCTCAGTGTCCTGTCACCCCATGGGTTCAGTGTCCTTTAAGTCCATCCAGTCCCAGCCCCCACCCCAATGCCGCAGCCACGAACGCAGCCTCACCCGGGACAGTGCTCCCTCTTCTGCTCTACGGAGGAAAACAACTGGAACCCCACACACACAGGTATACAGCTGTGTTGAACCAAAGCATTTTCAGAAATAGGCCATCATTTTACACCTAAAAATGTTTTGTATTTGGTGTGGAATTGGCAACACTGTGACTCCGAATAGCAGTTGTTTAAACGTTCATAATGACACCATCACACAATATCAATGACTCAATCAGTGGTTTAGGATATTTCTGAAATACTAGCTCCAGGGCAGCACATGGTAGCACCAAAGTAGTTGTAGTTATTGTAGTAGAAACTGTCAGTCATTTTTAAGCCGTGTTGCTGTGTTTTGGTTGTAGCACGAAAGTTCAAAGCATTCTTGAAAACTACGTAGGTTTTATGTCATACAGTAGAACATTTTATCCAGATCTAAAGGAAAAAAAACATGGCTGTAAGTAGATGGAGGCTCGCGCTCTCTTGCCTCATCTGAATCAGGTTTGTGGGGATACAAGCCCACAGTAAGGTTGAAGTTTTTCAGTGCAATAAAGACTTTTAGCTGAAAGGTTACATGGTGGGGCTTTAAATGTAGAATATTAAAGTGGGTTGAATTGCCCTGAGTTGACGCAGTTAATGATATTAGAAGTTTGCTTTTAGTTTTGGCATCACCTCGGTCTGTTCTGCTGCTTAGAGCCAGGTCAAGTCTAATCCCATTACTGACCAACATTCTGCTGTCTCTAAGGCACTGTCTATTTCACCTGATACGTGTGCTGCTCTGAGGTTATATTTAAAGAACACCATCTTACCTGAATATACAAATACAAATTAATAATACATGATTTTATGTCTTTTTTCCTAACAGCAAAAGGACCATGATGGCGTGCGAAAGTCCTGGACAAACCTGTCACTCCCTCTGGCACCTGTTCTCTCTCTACCTCCCAGAAAATACCCCGCCACTCCAGCAAAGAAGAACAGTAAAGCCACTGCACCCTCTCCTGGCAGGTGGGTGAACTATAATAATGAAAGACTTCAATACAAGAAGGGCTCAGCAAGCCAGCAAACTCATGTCATGTTTTTGTTTGTTTGTTTCATATCAGACAATCACAAAAGTCACCAGGGCGGCCCCCAACCCCAAAGCAGCTCAAGTCTCCAGCAGCGGACGACCCTGGAAACATGCGTCCAGTCAAAGTCTCACCGGACAGAGAGACCCAGTCCTCTCCTCTGAATAGAGCCCAAGAGGAGGAGGAGGAGGAGGAGCAAGAACAGAAGGTCCTCAGCCCCTCACAGCCCAGACCACAGCCACTGGGTCAAAACAAGGCCAGCTCAGAGCCTGCAGAGCCCACACAAACCGGTTAGTCAAGTGTACAAAACACTGTACTGATAAAAAAAAAAAAACTTTCTTCACCTCTGCTTCAAAGTTGGACCTTTTTAAGTTGGTCTAGTGCAGTTTTAGGAGTATTTAAGTGCTGGTTTAATCTTTGTGGTACCTATGAAGCCAAATATTGTGTAAGGTGGTACTTTGACGGCATGGTGGCATATATTTGCCCTTTGCTTAACAGCAAGGTAATTCATGTTTTGATTATTATATATGAAATCTTCAGTTTCATTCATATTGACATGCATATTCAGAGTTTTGAATCACCAAATAGTGAAGGCTTTTCAGCTTTCTTCTGCCACCCAAAAAAATCCAAGATACCACTGAGAATTTTGGAAAAAACAAAAAAACAAAAAAGAGAATCATTTGGGTTCATTGTATGTTGTTCTGATTCAACAGAGAATGTTGGCAGCCCTCCACCTCAGAAGACCATGGCGGGCACCACAGATCCTGAGGAGGCCAGCCGCATTTTGTCTGAGAAAAGACGACAGGCTCGTGAACAGAGAGAGCGAGAGGAGGAGGAGCGCAGGCAGCAGGAAGAGCAGGCTCGGTGTGTGGAAGATCAGTGGATAGTACATGAACCCTCCAGGTCTTGGGATAATACTATGTTTTGATGTTTATGCTTAGATTGGCCAAAGAGGAGATGGCCCGTCGAAAGGCAGAGGAGAGAGCCCGCAGAGAAGAGGAGGCACAGCGTCAGGCGGAGGAGAAGAGAAAGAAAGAAGAAGAGGAGAGGAGGGAGGAGGAAGAGCGATTAAAACGAGAGAGGGAAGAGGCAGAGAAGATACAGAAACAGGTCAGTCATTCAGTAACACAATCTCCTTATACATACACAGTATTTTACTGTGAATATGTGATTATTTTATTTGACTCAGAAAGAGGAAGAGGAGTCTCGGCAAAGAGAGGAGGCTGAGCGACTTCGACAGGAACGCTTTCAGAAGGAAGAGGCTGAGCGGCTGGAAAGGAAGAAGGTACAAACTTCACTCACACAGACACACACATTACAGTCTGTGTACCATGGCACTGAATTGTTTATTTTAACAGCGCCTTGAGGAGATAATGAAGAGAACAAGACGCTCTGAAACGCCAGACAAGGTAAACACCAGAAGAATTTTAGTAAAATGCCTATTAAGTCTGGGATGTCAAGTATTCTTTTTTTTTTTTTTTTTCCCAGAAAGTCCTTCCTAACAGGAATGGTGATGGAGCAGGTTTGTTCAGTTATTGCTTTGTTTGACTTATCTTTGACAATCAATTACTCAATACATACTTTTTTTTTTTTTTAATTAGTGGCTCCAGCTTCTCCAAGTGCATCTGCAGTCACTGTATCACCTGCTCATCACAGTAATGGCAACCAACAGTCTGACTCCAACCCAAAACTCACTGCACTGAGCATAGCTGACCAGACGTGTGTTTTGATGCTTTACTTGTTACTAATGAAGCGTGTCCTATTGTCTATATGTCTCATAGTTGTATCTTTTCTCAGAGAGAATGGTGAGTTTGAAGAGGTGATTGTACTGCCACAACAGTCCCGACTGTCCCCTCCAGAGGGACGGGAGACTGCTCCTGTGACCATGTTCAAGGAGAACGGCCTGCTTAAGCCCCTGACTGGAGTGGAGGACATATCTGCACACCAAGGACCAGGTCAGAAACCTTTGCCTTTATATGAGCATAGTCTCCCACCATATCTTACTTGTTTTGTTTATATTTATAGATGTTTCTTGATGCCATCTTAATTCAAGAGGAATTATCATATAAGACTTCAGTAGAGGCACAGTCAGAAACACATGAAGCTGTTGGATTGAATCAAAAGACCTTCAGGTCCTTCTGGAGGTTGACTTTGTAGCTGCCAGAATTGTACGGCAGCCATTATCCAAAGATGCCATCTCCAAAGATCCTGAAAGCCTCTTCAGAAGTAAATAAAACAGAAAAAGAAACTAACCTGGCCCTGAAATCACAGGGGTGCACTGGACGCCCTTGTTTTGGCTGCAGTAGAGTTGTGTGTGAATGATGAAAGGAGTCTGAGTTTGCCAGCAAAACCAAACCTAGTTCATATGGCCTATTTATGTTAAAACATTTCTGTTTGAAATATGATTTGGCACAAGTGGTATTAAAACAGACTAGTTGTGAAATATTTTTGCTGTTTAAACAGTGTTTAATATTAGGTTATTTCAATGTTAAATATAAAATCAATTAATTAAAAACAATGACAACTTTTCTCTGACAACTGAGATATGAAAATAATTTATTTCATGTTTAGTTTTTTTTAATTTGAGTAAAACATCAACCTGTCTTTTAGTACATTTCTTGGACTTGTTTACCCTTTCTACTGAACCCCAAGTTGTACCGGTTTATTTGGAATGTGATTACGGTATCCATAAATTCAGATGATTGTTAAGAGCTGAAGAATCATTGCTGCTAATCAAGACATTCCTTTGCCTTATAGCTTTCAAACTATAATGCAGCTGTGCATACTGTAGTTTGCACTCACTCACTGCTCATTCTCATTTGTCACGCCAATTGATATGAATGTAAGATGTCATTGTCATGTATGTTGTGAAGCAGTTGACCATAAACATGGTTTCAGGATAAATGTGAAATTGTTTCATACCAAACGCACACCTGTTTTCCCAACGCTTTTGCACTTCGTACAGTACCACTGAAATGACAATAAAAGCTGGCTGTGCTTTGTTTTCAGGAGATGATAAAAAGCAAGTTGATGAGATATTTTGAGACCTTGTATTTCCCTAAAGCAAAATAAGTAAGTAATGGTATACAGTGTAAAATATGTATATTTACTATTAGTAATAATGATGCCCATTTCTCAAGCTGCTCTGTTCATCTGTGTCAGCTATATTGTGCAGTACAACTGTACTTATGCAAGGAAATAAATTTTATGAGTCAATAATTTACCTTATTGTATTCATTCTGAGCAAAGAACAACAGAGAGTTTTTGTTTTATACAGTCACAATACCAGCACATCTTAGTGGGAATTGTTAAAAAAAATGGCTGTAGAGAAAATTATAGGAAATATTTACAACAATGAATTATATTCAATGCAAATAGGACAAATAACACCTTGTTCCAGTGGTTATTTAAAAGTCAGAATTGTCCATTCCATATTTTTATGTTGAGTAATAACTTCACCAGTAGAAGGTTTTGGTTAGGAAACTGGCAGCAGTATTGAGCCAGCTCCCACTCGAGTCTTCTTTGGCGGTGGTGCGAGAAACTGCACGGCTCAGGTCCTTCTCAGGGCTGTCCTCGTCCTCCGGGAGGTAGTCTGGCAGAGCAGTGTTTTGTTTCACCTCTGCTCCACTCACTTTGAGGGGGACCAAAACCTGCATAACCCACACGGGTCAATGTATTCAATAAGTATATTCAGCCTGTCAGAGTTAAAAGACGTGTCTAAAACCCACCTCCTTCCCTTCTTCATTCTTCACCACCTGCTGAGCCGACAGTATCTTTGTAGCAGCAATTGCTGCTGCCAGACTCTTTGACAAGAACAGTTAAAATTGTCATTAACCATAGTCAATATCAGCTTATCTGTTTCCAATCTTACCTCAGTGGGAAGATCAGTGCGAATGCGAACAGTGCATCTCTTTGAAGCCATCTGGAAAGTGAAGCTGATGACTCCTTTGACCTTTAGAAGAGCCTCTTCACAAAGACTGCGCTGTTCCTTATAATAATAACAGTTTTAGTTAGAAAATGTGATATTTTGATACCGTGTGGGGGGTGGTGGTGGATGTGTGTATGTATGTATGTACACTTACAGAACTGTCCAGGCCCTGGATATGTAGGGTCACAGACTTTGCCTTTTTATTTGAAGAATTGATAAAAAACTGAGGTTTCTTTCCTCTTGGCCTTTCAGGTGTGGCTGGCCTGACAGGTGTAATGAGAATCTCATAGACTTCTTTAGCCAGGGATGTGATGTCCACAGACAAGCCCTTCCTAAAATTAAGATACAGAACAGTCGTTATTACAAAACAAGTAAAGGGGCATTAGCAGTTGTACATTTCGGTCTTTGAATAAATGAAACTAACCTTCCCATGAGATTTTCTAAGCTGACCATCATGCCCAGTTCATTCTTCATAGTGGGAATGTTGGGAGACATTTCGGCCAAGTATCGCAGAGTCTTAAATAAATAAAGGCGAAAGTGTAAACATATTGTTTAAGGGATCGCTGTTGGTTGCGGTCCATCTGCACGACCCACCTGCAGAGTCGCAAGCAGCACCTCGGGACTCTGATGGTCCAAGAATAGCACCAGCCCCGGGAGACAACCCTGATCCCGGACAATCACCTCGCGGTTCTGCGGCTCTGAGGCGAGGTCACGGAGCTGGGTGACCACTGACAGAGCATCCATCATCTTTGCGGAGAGTTGCTGAACCTGAATGATTTAATGTCAATAATTTGAAGATTTGAGTGACTAACTGTTTAATAAGCTCATATGTACTTTACAAACCATGCACCATAACAATACTATTCTATTCTATGATTTTATACAGTGATTGATTACAAAAAAAAAAAAAAAAAAAAAAGCGCTAGCAAACGACTATTGAGCTAACTAGCCTAATTTAGCACCAGCTCACGTTGTATCCATTTTTACAAACAATCATTACTGTCGTCCATAGTTTTGTCTTTAAATGTATTTGCGCGACTCCGTAGATTAAACTCAAATGCTAAGATAGTTAAGTGTCTGAAAGTAGAATAATGCGTTACTAAATATCCTTACCTACTGGCCAGTTCGCACAAAAATACAAATTTGGTGCAAGTCTTTTTTTAACAAATGCAATTGGTCGAGCAGCCGTTGTGACACCTTCCAATATCAGGCGCTGCTATTGGCTGATTCGATCACTTCTGTATTTTGTAGCCAATTACAGAATAGCTAGATGGTGCAGCTTTATTTGACTTCACAAACTTGCATGCGTACAAACTCGAGGAAGTGGGGTTAATTTAGAAATAATACTATGGTTAGCTAATTGAGTAAGAATATAGCTAACTACCAGCCATATATCTGGCTAACAAAGAAAAGTCGGGGTAAGTTTGGACATGTCTAATCGTTCTCTGTTGTTTCCTGGCGACACGCATCCAGCGTTACTTTTGATGAGACGTGCAGCTTACACTGCGGCACATTAGTGCAGCTAAACTACCGAAGGCACACGAATGAGTAGATGTTTACATACCAGACTTTACGCTAAGTTTATGTTCTGTAAGACTTAACGACATATTTATCTGAACGTGAATTAAAGGCTTGGCAAACGCATACCATTGACTTTAAAGTGTCACATCAGACGGACATAGATTCCTACTACTTCATCTAATGTTACTAAAACGCATGTTTAGCCCATAGACTGTATGGTTTAGCCATGTTTTCTCAAACTATCAGCCATGAAATCAAATATAAACGGTGATTATATATTTAGAAACGCCTAAACTGCAGTGCTTTCTTTCAGTTTAGATTTCTTCCAGTGCTGGCGCACCAACCAAGTCAGCAGAAACATTGTAGTCTCGCGCTGATTGCTTAAAAAGACCTTCCAATGTCTTTGCTGGAGGATATTTTGTATGTACTGCGCATGGTCCTGGAGTATTTTGGAGCTCCTCCAGAAATGGTGAGTCTAAAGAATATTCTATCTACAGTAACAGATGTCACACGCCCGCTGTCCGTAATGTCCTGAATTCTATCTATTTTACATCTGAATTTTTTTTGTGTCTTGATGTAGCTGGTTCCTGTGTGGGACTGTGAGCTGTGTGGTCAGTATCGCAGCATTGTGAGGATGATTGGGACAAATCTTCCTCTGGAGCCACCTCCAAGGGTTCACTTTCAGGTATTTGCTGCGGTCGAAAAATGTCATGTTAATTTTAGGGATATTTAATATAGCTATCTTTTCAGATTCCACTCATCTCCCATAAACCACAGGCTTATGTGGACATCTCTGTGGATACTCCCACCATACCCTCATTTGCTGACATTTTGTGGGTTTGTGAAGATGAGGGGAGCAGCTCTACAAGGACCAGGTGTGTGCTTTTCTCTATACCTACTAATAAAAATAAATAAATACATGCAGTATATGGCACAATTCTCATGATGTTTTATCTGGACTTTGTTGCAGGAACCATTTGCCATTTAACAAGCACAATATTGTAAATAGTAATGTTTCTAGAGTCCAGAAACCGAAGCTACATCAAAATCAAAGAGGTTTAAATTCTAGGAAACCAGCTCCTGACCCAGATGCCTTAAAAAAGATTTCTGCTCTGGAGAGTGAGCTTCTCAAACTTCGAGCTCAAATCGCGCTGATAGTTACTGTGCCTCCTACTCCAGGTACATGAATGTATAACAATATTTTAGCAAAGTTTAACAGTATCAAAAGGTCCTAATAATTATGTTGTTGTAATTATTTTATCTTCATGGACCATGATCATTTTTTCTATTTCAATCTAGCCAACATGAACAAATTACTGTTCTATATTTCTTTGTGTAAGATCTCTTATAAAATACGCCACTGATCGCATTACATTTCAGAGCATTATTGGATGAAGCCATAGCATTTTTAAGATGATAAGATTATAATAATTCTCTACTATACTATTCAGTTGCTATTACACAAAATTTTTCAGTATTCTATTAAATTAATTAATTATATATTTAAAACATGAAACACGATGTATGTATTCCTGCTAGATGTTGAACCTACTCCTATGATGTCTCCTCCGGCCTTGACGTCCACACCTCTTCGTCCTCCTGCTCCACTGCCTCCGCCCCCTCCTCCTCCACCCCCCTGTCCCAGCACCAATGCTCCACTCCAGTCTGTGTCAGAGCTCATCAAAGCTCGCAAACAAAACCATGACAACAATCCACAAAAGGACAGTACAGGGTCAGAGGGGAGAGGACTGCCCTCTATGCTGGATGTTCTCAAAGACTTGAATCAAGTTAAACTACGCTCAGTGCAGAGGTAAAATTGAGGATTTTTTTTTTTTTTACATTTTTCTACCGACCAAAAAACAATATAATAGCATCTTGTGGATACAAAATGCAGCAGTAGTCAGTATACTATTACAGATTGTGATGTTCATTAGTAAGTTAAGTTACCTTTCTGAAACACCGATGCACTTCCTCTGATAGATCACCAGGGGGCACTCCAGTCAGAAAGAGACGCAGTAGAGGGGGAGCAGCTTTGCACAGTGACCCTGCAGCTCTCATAGCTGAGGCGTTAAAAAAGAAATTTGCCCAACATCACCATAATAATTCCTCGGACAAAGAAAATTCACGGGAGCTGTCGCCTTTCAGCAGTCCGGAGACACCCAAGGTTTGCACACATTTTCCCTTTGTTTATAAATTAACAATGGAAACATTTTATTTATCTGATTACAAAATATTACTAATTCTTCCTACAGTTTATTCACCGACGGAGTCAAGGCCGACGTTACATGTAATTTATTAAAAAACATGCACATTCATCCTTTTAAAGCTCAAAACTTGCAGGGTACTTAACAATTACTGCTTCTGATAGTCGTCACGTTGGCTTCCACCAGCTACCGACTTCTTTATTTCTGTGTCCACTCATAACTTCTGTAAATGTTTCACATGTCTAATTTAATTGTTTGTGTCTTATTATATGTTTGTCTCAATATATATGTCAGAAGCTATACATATTTTGTATGTGATTAGGTTTTGCTTTTTATATAAATTACACCTTTTACTGTGTAATCCTTAAAAAGAAGAAAATGCAATGTACAATTCAAAAGATGTAGCTTGTATCTTCCTTAACATTTCTGATCACAAGAGAGAAAGGGCATTTGTTTTCTCTATGCAACTGCTGTATTCATTTTGACTTGATTAAACAGCACAGATGTTTACAACATACCAGCATAAAGTCACAAATCATTTCTTGAAGTGTAATCTGTCAAATGTAGTAATGTTTGCTTCTACTCATGATTTGAAATATGATCATCAGGCAAAAATGCTGCCTTTGAAACACTGCATATTCTAAGTAATACATGGCTGTTACTATCTTTGTACCTTTTCTGCAGTGAGCGCATATATATATATAAGTAAACTGTTAACCACCCTGCTAGTCTTTAAACCAAAGGAAAATGTTAAATTTTATGCAATTAAAATTTTGCAGGGTATGCCCCAGTTATAATATGCATGTAGTAGCTTGTAGACTACACGTGTGTAACACTGACCTACATTTTCAAAAACATAAGTTGAAGTCTCCAGAAATGTTTTTAATGTAGTATTCTGTTCAGTTAAATAGAAAACCCAAGATATCAACGCTTAAAGCACAATTGCTCTACTCATCTTCCCAAAATTACAACAAACATCCTCTTATAACCATAAAGAAGAAACATTAAGAGCGTTTCACTGTGATTGGCCAAGACCTGAAAAGCCCCGCGCAGTGATTGGTCGGCTCTCCTCTAGTTCCCTCCCAGCGGTGCTACAACCAGCCCCTCCCCTCTCCTCACTCTGCGGCTCACAACAGCTACACACGGCACCTTGCGTGGGGACAGCCTGCTCCAAGTTCATGTCGCCTTTTGCACTGCTACTATCAGCGATTACAATAAAGACGAGCGCACTGACGAAACGAAGGGCATCAAATAGGGTTAAGTAGACCGACACGATAGCTTCACCTTTTTGCCCTGCTGCAGCGGACACTCTGTGAGAATCTGCTTTGGATACATTCATTTGTTTATATGGGCAGCCACGATGGTTAAATGTCCTGTTTAATTGTCGAGGTAGGTACACATAGCAATTACTCAACATACTAATTTAATTTAGTAGACTTCATAGTTTTGGTTAGGCCTGGTCTAACCTTTAAAAAACAAAAGTGAAGCCTTATTCAATGTCTTTAACATACTTTACCACAGTTGTACGATGGATACGCTATAGGATGTTGTATAGTTGTTCAGTCATAGTGTTATTCATATCGCCCCGACGCATCAGTTGTAAGGCGATATGACCACGTTTGTCCATAATATTGGTGCAGTGAAATGCTAGGGGTTGTCATTGCAGTGTATTGACAGCTGTACGGCAGTGACCTGCATCACTGGGCTGCACTTTGTGGTGATATGTGGGGCTGGGGCATGACTGATATGACGGAAAGTATAATTAAGCCTGCTCTAATAACATTTTCACCAATTAAAACACGATTACATTGGTTTAGCTACATTAGCTTCTTGTTTAGTTTTGTTATACATACTAATCATAGTAAAACTGCCCATGTGATTGGTCAGTGATAACTGAAATTTACCATGAAAACACGTGTTACTTGTGCATTAATAATTCAATAGTTGTATGTTTTACTGTGTCTAATCAATTTACTTAGTCTACAACATGAAGCAAATAAAGTAGGTCTATTAAACTTGTTATATATAAGACTACTAGCCTGCTGTTATTTCAATGAAAAAACAACAACAACAAAAAAACATTTCTTTCTGTTCATGACACTGAAATGAGACTTGATATACACAGTAGCCTACCTCCAGATTGGGCCTAGCAGAGGCATGCTGCTGCTGCTGGGTTTGTTTCCATCCACCCGCTTCCTTCCCCTCTCTAAACAAAGCACAACATTCAATGCTTGAAAGTTTGTGGTTACCTTCCTCCCGGGGTAAAACTGCAGATTAATTAAATGTTATTTTAGATCACATAAAGATGAGCTTCTGTTCATTCAGCACCATGCACCCACTCACCTCTCTCTCTGTAGCCCACTGTTACACTGATGCTGGGTCATTATAGCCATTACAGGTCATTATAAATAGTTGACCTCAATAACGGACTGTTTAGAGATGTGTCAGTCTGAATCAGTGTATCTCCAGTGTTGGATATTTTCATGAAAATGTATTTTTCAAGTAGTTCAGTCCACTGGTATTTTGGTGAGTATTCACTTACTATAATGTTATTATTTTTATGTGGGATCCTCTGTTACATTGCACTGTCTAGAGTGGAATATAAATCTTAAGTATCACCAAAGAGACTATCTTGACCTCAAATAAAAACACTTGAGATTATAATATAAAAGGCATTGAAGATGAGTAATGCTTTTCAAAGACCACTTTAAGTTTGTGTTGCCATAAAAGTGCAGATAGTAGGTAAAGTTGGAACAAGATCACCTTTGAGAGGGCGGACCTCTGAAGGGCCAGAAGGGACAAACCATGTGGGACTCTGTGATTAATATGCAAATCTTAGCTACTTTAGGCCAATGCACTGCCAGTGACCCACTTTAGTACTGAGGAGACCTGTCACTTGTCGATTAGCAGATACTGTTCATTTTAAAAGTCAAAATTCAAAAGTAATTTCCATACAGAATAGCTGAACAAAGTATGGCAACATCTTTTGAAATAAAATTGTAGATTTGCTTCAAGTTGTATTTGTTAGTATGGGATTTACATCACTTTTAGGCCGTATCTTATTTTATTAATACATTAAACTTATCTAGTATCTATGTACAAAACAGCTGATAAGAATAAAACATTGTACAATAGTTCTATTTTTTGTGCATATTACAATTTTTTTAGCAATTTTGTAGAGTGTTAAAATATCTATAAAAAGCAGTGCAATGTCACTTCATTGTCAAAAGGATGAGTGCATGTGAAGCTGTCCACAGGGTCACTGTGACTTTTAGCACGGTGTCTCTTTCCCTGCACACACCATTGATGCTCTTTTGATACAGCTGTGTATTTTTGGAGGTGGTTATATTCATCTAAGCTTCTGGTTTTGTCACAGGGTTGTGGAGCAGTCACGCTGAAACGGACGGAGCAGAATGCCATACAAGTTCGCATGCTGGGTAAGAATGCCTTCTGGCCCTAATAGTTCAATGTGAAAAACCTCTAGAGTTTGTTAAGTGTTCTGGGTTCACACACATTTGTTTCTTTGTAGCCTTAAATAATTTGTTGTTTTATGGAGTTTGGCAACCTTTCCAAGTTGTATCTTTTGTGCCTGTGGTATGCAGTTTCAAACAGCTTCATTCAGTGACCTTCAAGACAAGGCAGAACTCACACACTAAAAGATAAAAAGTGTGGTAAGTTCCTTGAAGTGTGAATAAAATCCTGTACACTGAAGCGCTATACAAAAACTTAGTTAGGCTGGATCTGGTCATAAAATGGCCTGGGTGACCTATATTCCCAGAACCAAACATGACCATTTCGGTCCTTGTGCATATGTCCTCCCATACTGTTGGAGGGCGGTGCTTTCATTTGGCCTCTGGCTCACGTCCAAGTCCCTGGATCCACACTCCCACTCAACTTGTCATTTATCTACCATCATTCTGTGCTCCATTTATGAACGTGGAAGCTTCAGTGTTACTTTGCAGTAGTCTGCGTTTTCTATTCAAATTGCTACTTACTGCAACAGTTACTGTTAGAAATACAAATCTCGTAAAATATGATCATAGTATTATAGGTTATTACGATAGTATTATTTTTTATTATTATTATTATATTTATTTTAGTGTCTTGTCTGTCTACTAAGTTATGAAACGTCTGTACTTTAAAAATAATCAGTAGGATCACTATTGGTATAATTGTTGTAACATTGTTCAGCAGTCATCAGGTAATCTATCTTTTTTGTATATCTTATTCAACAATATCACTAAGTATCAGTTAGCCTGTCAGTTAGCAGGTACACTGTGACATGTAGCCTTTTTGTGAATGGCCCTCTCACTGGCGCCACCACACTTTCTCACACACAAACTATCTTTTATCTCACACTCTTTGTCTCATGATTCCTGGCCGCAGCCTTGTGTGTACGATACGTGACGTTCAAGGCTAAATGCGTGCGTCTGTACTTCTGTCGCCATGTGACTATTCTCAAGGGAACATTTCAGTCGGGAGCAAGGAGCAGTTCCTAAACAACATTCCTCTTTTTTGTATTCCACGTTTAAGAAATGCATTTGTGTAGAGTTAATTAGTCTCCTGGTTTTGAGCCTCTGGGCGCTTGTGACTTTTGAGGACACTCAGAAGCCTCATGGTCGTCCCAAATGAGTGCTTCGCTTCTTCATCTTACTAGTGCGTTTTTATTTTTAAACAGACTGACTCACGCGGCTTTCTATCTCATCCTCATTGTGCAACACATTCTAGGAAAAACTGCCAAAACCATAGAGTCTTCATATGATAGCTTTTAACTTGAATACCCCCATATTCAACATGAAAACAAACCCAACTTTTTTCAAACTATAAATAGCATATAAACTGTAGTAAGGTTGTAATATCAAAAATCTTATACTATCGATACTAAAACTGGTATAAAAATTAGATAAAATTTTGAGAGTAGTATACGCCCATTGACCACTCTGGAACATACCTGGACTTCTGAGGGATTACACAGACTGTATGTTAATATAAAAAATGTAGTATTATTTAATGTTGAAAATCACATCTCTAAACAAAGGTTGTTTTTAATTATCATTGTGGTAACAGAATCGGTATTGAGTAATGAGTCCATTCTTTAGCAAAACTGAAATTTTAGTATTGTGACAACAATACCCCATAGACAAGAATTTGGGCAATGTTTTATTGTCAGTACTTTAGAATAGTGATATTATCACAGTGATGCCAAATACATTATTCAGACTGTTAATATAAATATAGCCTAATAATGCATCGTCTGGTTGATTCTTCAGTTTAGTAATGTAATAATAATAGTTTATCAAACTTTTGAATCCACTTTTATTGATGTTTTAACCATAACCTTAACCCTATAAAAGAAATAACTCAAGAAAGACACATCACACCATCTCTAATGTTAGCTGCCAAAATTGGTTGAAAACTTATCTTTTTTTCCAGATTTTGTCCTAAAAATATACACTTACTGTATATATGTTTTCCTGATACTGTAATTTCTTTTTCATGGGTTTTTTTTTTTTTGTTTTTTTTTTTTTTCAGCAAATGTATGTAGTTTTTATGCTAGTTTTAATGTCAATAGTATTTGGATGTCCATTTTTGACAACGCCAGACTGAAACAAATGGGCTGGATGTATTTCATAATTCTGCAGCAGATACAGAGATGTTAGATAACATTCATTTAAAGAAGTCTTCTATTTGTGTTGATGGCGTTGTGTAAGGTGCTACTATTGTCCTGAGGTTAGTCCATAGTGGATACATCTGCAAAACTCTTAAGCTGTTTTTTCGCGCAAATCCCATTGGCCCATCACCGTCGAGAGAGCGTGATATAGAAGAGAAAAAAGAGAGAGAGGGGGCCAGTGAGCGGACGAGTGAGCAGAGGGAGAGGAGGGGCTCTGAGCTCCATAACAACACTCTGTGAGTGAGAGCCAGAAGATGAGGAGAGGGAGAATGCGGCAGAAACCTCAAGAACACTAGCACAGATCAGTTCGGGATCCTCTGTATGGGACAAATACTTTCTTTGTTGACTTCGTGTATATTTCTTGAGCAGCTGATCATTTGTTTTCCCCTCCTCCATTTTTGTCTTCTTTCTCAAGCCTTTTTTCATTTGTTACTTATGACAACCTGACAGCACTGGTCCCGCATCCCTACATATTTTAGTTTATTTGTTTTGTTGTAGTCACCCCACTCCCCAGCCCCATGCCGGTCCTGGAGGGTCTGTGGGGTGCGGACATCAGACTTCAGGATTCTGGACTGGGTGGTGTTGTTGACGTCTGCCCTGAGGATGCCCCCAGCTCCCCGATGTGGGACACTCTCAGGACACCCCCAGTCACTTGCGGAGGTGGACTGTCTCTGGCCTTGGAGCTGCCAGCCCTCATTCGGCAACTCAGGGCGGCATGGAGGGCCAGGAGAGGGGGTGCACAGAGCCCCCCGAAAAGCAGGAGCGAGGACTGGGTAGAGCCAGAGGAAGGGGTAGCAGAGGAGGTGGAACAGGTACCAGAGGAAGACCAGCTGAAACAAGAAGGTAACACAATCTATGGTGTCAGGGTATGAAGTGGAAAGTACTGCAAGTTCACATAAATATTTGATAAGTTATGTTATGGAAGATTTATGTTTGTTTGCAGTGCAGTGTAGACTGGGACCCTCTGTGGTCACTGCCTCTATACTGTTTACCAGAGGTGTTTATCACTTATTCATTTGTCTTCTTTGAAACATGTTTAATGCAAGGTCGGCTTAGTCATATTTAACTTGTTGAAGGACCACCGGGGGGATATACAAAAGAAATCCATAAATGATTTTTGTTGTTTTAGTAATTATTTGATATATTGTGTTATGTAATTTTGGCACGTTGTTTTAATTGCTATTGTTTGCAAGTAATGTCAGTATTTGCTTGTATATTTCTGTAGCGTAGTGTTACCATGATGATTGTTAAAAAAATGATTTTGATACTAAGGAATATGTTCATTACTGATTTTGATACCATAATGATTTTTTTTTTTCAAAAGCTCTTAATTTAAATAGTACACTAAATAATAGTACTTTTTATTTTACCATGTTGTCCATGTGGTTCTGATAAAGCTCAAAACCATTTAAAACTATTAAGGAAAGGTACGAATTAGATTTTTTAGTATTAATACTTTAAAGAATTATCTGGTTTCGATACTACTTTTAGTATCGGTTAGTATGTAATTTTTATATTGTTAACATCCTTATTTTTGAGTGGATTACAATAGCCGTGTGGACTGCTATCCAGCAACTGTTGTTAGCCTCTTTGTTACAGTCATTGAAAGAGAGTGCACACAAGGTGAATGAAAAGGGCCCAGCAATAGGCCTCATAGCTTTTTTAAAATTATGAATGAACGAACCTTAGAATTAAACACGTTAAGAAATGAAACACAGGCTTTAGTGTTGGCTTTGTCAGTGGCTGTCTAGTATGTTTCAGTTTGTTGAAGTTGTTTCAGTGGGCAGATAGGAGACAGAGCTATAAGGAACAGACAAAATAAAGGATGTGCCCAAAGTCAGTTTTCATTAAATAAAGCTGGGTAACAATCTGGTGAGGCGCAGCTGCAGTGGTGACACCAGTGTGACGCTATTGTCTGACCCTCCATCTATCTGGGCCAATGGACAGCCACTGATGCATCAAAGCGAAGTTTTATACCGTTTTTGACAACAACCACTTAAAAAATTGGTTTTAGTTTTAATATTTTCCAAAATGAGTCATATCAGTTCTTTTTAGCTTTTCTCAAGTTTGAGTCCATTAGATGTCAGGTTAATTTAGCTGACTAACACATTTACCATTGTTCAGATATTGTTGTAATATTGTCTAAATAATACTACAATTTCAGTACCAAGGTAAAGGCTGGATACTCTGTCCAGGTTATGATATGGAAATGAAAAAGTTAATATTTAGATAATAAAATGTATTTTGGAACACAAAATAATAGTGGTTACTTAATTATTACATTTTGGTCTTGTAGTTCTAATCAATACCATTTTTAAAATATCCAGGAAACATACAACTTCACACACAATAAAAATTTTTTCCAGTATTAATACTTACTCAATTTATTTATTTTTTTGACCCTTCGATTTAATGACGGTACATTGCTTCATAGATCCTCTCTGACCAAATGGCCAGACTTGAATACTGAGTTTGTATATAGAATCACTTTAAATACAAACTCAATGTTGAAGTAGTACTTTATTGTGATCTTTCAGGTTTGTGCGATGAATATCAAGTGTGAATCTTTTATTGAACATGTGATGACTCATGCTGAGGGGATTTACCTGTGTGCGCTGACTCATAAAATGCTGCTGCACCTTTGACTTTCCCTTGGCGATTTGTGATGACCTCATTCAGTAGACCAGCCTGAGTGAAAGTGTATCAGACCACTGTTTGATATGACTACCACAAGACACACAGAGATTCTTGTCACGGAGATAATGAGTCATTTTGACACTGCCTGGCCTTGGTGAGGGCCAAGCAAGTGTTTTAGAGATTAAAAGACCAATATCTGTCTCTAGAATTTGATTAGATGTTCATAATTCATGATGGATGATTCACTGATTTACAAACCAACAAATGTTGAATCTTCATATTTCTCAATTTTTAAACATGCCATAATAATCTAAAAATAGGGTTTTCATTATCATTGAGATCAATATTCAATATCAAGTTGGAATTTTTGTATCATGACATCAGGAAAGAAACCACTCATTTGTGCTGACAGCAAAGATGTTGAACTGGTTTTTGGTTCAGGTGAATAGGCACAGAGCACAAATTCTACCACAGAAATCTTGGCTGACACATTGTTTTCTGGAAATTGAAATGTTTATTTTTACACCAGGTCCCTTATACTATTTCAGACAAAAAAATAGAAAAGCAGTAGACATTTGTTTGCCGACTTTCTCATTACAACCCACAAGTCTATACAATTGCCGGCATTTGAAATCGGAACACAATTATTTAGCCATCACTATTAAGCATAAAACTATTACCAAAGTTCAGCAATTTCCTATTTACGAATCCATAAAGGCAACTAATGGTAGTGTAAAATATATTGGACTGGCCAGGTAAACCTATCTCCCTTGAAACTGTGTCTCGTACAATGTGTGCCACAAATTCCGCCAGATGCAGAGCTGCGCCCACCTTGTGAGGGGAGAGTACGCTGATGCTACGTGTTTGTTGATTCCTGCAGATCCTGTTTTGTATCCATAAAGTATTAACCTCATTCACTATAATGGCAGCATGAGTGACTATCTTGGAAGCAGAGCCATATGACAAGGCTTTTACTCCCCCTAGTTTCATCTGATTCATGTTGTTCTCCTAAATGACCCAGTTATCAGCTGCAAAGATACAATGACCTATTTACCACATTGAGAGTTGCCTCGGCGATGGAGAGGTAAACAACCATGTGAGGTGAGGGATGACGGATGGGCAGGCACATTAAGCAATTGTGGCTGAAATGATAAGAAATAAGACAGTGCCGTTGCTTTAGCCTAGCATGGGGGTTTTCTTTTCCAGGTGATGTGCGCCAACTCAAGGGATGAACATGCAAAAAGGGTCTCCCTGCACGCTTCTTGTTTAAACTAGGCCACCACAGGACTGCTCTGTTTCTGTACAGAGCAGTCTCCTAAGGGTTTTTATTGGTATTTGTTGGTTGGATTAAGAGGCTGGCTTTGCTTATGCACCACATGTTTTATGTATAGATTCCCGTGTGACAGCATACAGACACTAAAGCTCACTGCAGTCGGGTAACCTATATTTTGCATTCTGTGTGTGTAGTAGAGCAGATGTGACAGCCAAGGGAGACAGCACAGCTTCTAACAGGGCCATTAGTGGGGAGTTTATCTACTTTTAGCAAATCTTCATGGGGACCCGCAGAGGTGAGGCAAATCAGCAACATTAGCCAATGATATACGCCCCAGTTACTCTCATCATGTCTGTAAATTATTCAATTTTCAGGGTTTGGGTCGTTTCAGAGTCATTTCCCTCTGTGCACTGTGTCACTGTTGTGCTCATTTTCAAATAGCCTGACGATTTGAGCATTTTAAAATGTTATTTGGTTCTGTATGGAAATATCTTGTCTTCAGTAACCAACAATTAAATGAAAAAAAAAAAAGACTATCAAGATACGTTGTCTGTCCTTTTTGCAGAATATTTATTTCATATCGTTCTATAATTAATTTGTTATATAAATGTCATTTTAGTGTCCTTAAATCCAGTGATGCCCAAGGTGCAGTTTAAGACGAAAATTGTCCTGCAGTATAAAATTGTCTATTCTACCACTTCAACAAATTGGTGAAGTCTATTTTGCTTAATAAAAAAAGAAGGATTTAGTTTTGGAAGTGTCTGGTACAGTTTTAAACCAGCATACTAGGGTAAATGCTGAATCTAATATAATACCAAGAACACACCAAAATACATAAATTAAAAATAAAAATCAGTGCTGTAATGTGCCAACCTATATGTCACAAGTGAATGTTCTCATTGACCTTCCCCTGAGCCTGGGGATTTGTGAGCATTTTAAGTAAAACCTATATTATCCCAGATTATGCAAAATATATGCTGTGGCGACAACAGAAGTGTAAAACTAAATGCTTAAAAAAGTTGTGGGGACTTCCCCCTGTTAAAAGTATAGCCGCATTGTTAATTAGAACATAATGTGCACCTTTTACATCTATATCCAACAAGTGTTCTGACTCTCTCTCTCAGCTCAGATCAGACAATGCACAACAGATGCTGACGGTGTGGGTGATCCGACTAAGTCAAAGATTCACTATTATTTACATGCATACCAAACTCACTTTTATCCTGATTACAATTAGAGCTACAAGGGGAATAGTAGCTCTGCCCTGTCCTTGTATCACCTTTTTGGCCAAACCATTTTCCTTTTTACTCTAGAAAATGTAACACGCAATGACAGATCGAACGTGACAAGTGTGGCCAGGGCAGAATGTGACTAATAAGAACCCAAATGTTTTCTATTCTGAAGCAGGCCTGTCCTCTATCTATTATCCTTTTCTGTGTGTGTGCGTGTGCATGTGCGTGTGTGCGTGTGTGTGTGTACAGCTGATGGCAGAGTGCGCACGAGACACGCGGGTGTGCTGCTGGAGAGAAGGGGCTCCTATCCTTTGATCGACCTGCGTATCATCAACAGTAAGAGCCCATTTTAGCACCAAACAGTGTGCAGCATTTTGGCATTATTCAGTCACAGTCACTTACTCACCCATTTGGTCATTTGATTATTAAGGTTTAAGTAGTTTCCTACATCTGCATTCATTAACCTGTATCTTATAGGCATAAAGTGTAACTAGTAATAAATAATTGCTGTACCCATGTTCTTCATTTGTATGTAATCTGTATTTCAGCCAGTGCCCAGCAGGGGGAGATAGAGCTGTGTAACAGGAGGAAGGTGAAGCGCCTGCTGAGTTTCCAGAGGTACTGCCACTCGTCCCGCCTGCTCCGGGGCCTGGTGCCCCATACCCCCGGCTCCATGCACCTGCTGGATGACGACTACCTGGGACAGGCTGGGGTGAGGAAGACGCACACAAACACTTATCACAGCACACACGCACTGTTGTATGATTTTGGATGATATATACTTAACATGTGTTATGTTATAGCACATGCTGTCTAAAGTCAGCACATGGAACTTTGATATTTTCCTCTTCGATCGCCTCACTAATGGTAATTACTTGATTACTTAATGCAGTTATGAACCAACAGAAGCTTTTTCTTGGATCTAATGAATGTTTTATTTGACAGGAAACAGCCTGGTGACCCTTATGTGCCATCTCTTTAATGTTTACGACCTCGTTCACCACTTCCAGTTGGACATGGTCAAACTACACAGGTTTTTAGGTATGAGCTGATATATATATATATATATATATATATATATATATATATATATATATATATATATATATATATATATATATATATATATATATATATATATATATATATATATATATATATATATGCAAGACACACAGTTGTAGCTTTGTAGAATCTTTTTTAATAGTAGACAGTATAGGTTTCATTACTGAATGTGAACATTTTTAAGGTTTAAGTTGTGTGTTTAGATATAGCACTACTATATAGCTATACTTGTGTTTCATTTTAATTCAGATCACATATTTTCACACATACAGTGGAGAGTGTTGTCATAGAAACAAGGTGCGGATTGTCTTTAGTCTTGGTCCAATCACTAAAATAAGATGCCCAAAAATCTGAACTGTCAAGTCATGAATTTACTTATATATTTATTTATTTATTTATTTTTTTTCCAGGTATGGTGCAAGAGGACTATCACTCCCAGAATCCTTACCACAATGCTGTCCATGCTGCTGATGTCACTCAAGCCATGTACTGTTACCTGAAGGAGCCCAAGGTGATATACAACACACCCATGCACACATACATACATAAATACATAGACTTTCCCAGACCTGCATGTAAATGTAGGAACAGTAATGATACAATGGGCCTCTCCTTGACATATTGCATTAGAGAGCCCCCTCAGGGATTATTCCTCCTCATTTAAGATTGACAACACATCCATCCACTGCTGCACAATCCCCTCTGACCAGATTAAGTGGCTGTGCTTCTCGTACTCTCTTCTGTAATTGGCTTTCTGATGCAGCTATTCTGTTAAAAGCACTCAAATAAATGAATTGATCATGTCACTACGGTACAGTGCAGACTGGAGCACAAAACACATGAGGCTATACTAACCATTTTATCATCAAGGTTACAGTATTCAATGAAATTACTATTTAAATTATTTTGACTTGGCTTTTCATTACAGTTGAGCTGAGTTTTAAAAAAAGACATTTGTATTCCATTGCTATTTGGGTTTATTTTGTCTTTCGTTTTATTATTTATTTTAGGTCATGTTAATATTTGGTTAAATGTTGCTTGGTTTAAAGACTGATGTGTAAGACTTGTCTTGCTGTTGCCACCTATTGTAGTAAGCTCTAAGTTTCTGAGTTGATCTGTCATTGAGTGTCTGTATGTAAAACGTTTATTGTGATGTCAGAGGTGACTAAAGTAGGGTGTCTTGTGGGGTGTTGTAGCTAGCAGAGCAGCTGAGTCCTCTGGACATATTCCTGGGGCTAATGGCCGCAGCCGCCCACGATGTGGACCATCCTGGGGTCAACCAGCCATTTCTCATCAAGACGCACCACCACCTGGCCTCGCTCTACCAGGTACCAGAGGGACGAGGGGAGCTGCTCTCACAAACACACTACCACAGTAGTAAATAAACCAAACTCTGCCCCTGTGTTGCAGAACACATCTGTGCTGGAGAGCCACCACTGGAGGTCCACTGTGGGCATGCTGAGAGAGTCCGGCCTGCTGTCTCACCTGCCTCCGGACATGTCGTAAGACCACACTCTTTATTCACTTTATTCACTTTACAGTTTTACTATGTGGTATTGTAGTTCTTTTATTAGTATCAAATTCAAATCCAACTGATTAACCTTCATGTGAAAGTGTTTCATAATGACACATTTACCATGTCCCAGAAGCACTTCTCTGGACAGTGCCCAGTCTGAAATGGTCCCAAATATGGCATTAAACAAGCAGGAGGCAGTTCCATAGTGCTCTTTTAAACTCTACCTCTGGTGTTGTGTGTGGCAGGCAGGACATCGAGCAGCAATTGGGCTCTCTGATCCTGGCCACAGACATCAGCCGACAGAACGAGTTCCTCCTGAGCCTAAGAGAGCACCTGGACCAGCAGGACCTGGACCTGCAGCTGCCCTCTGATAGGCACTTTATACTGCAGGTACACACGCACTACAGACTTTGTGTTTGGACTTTAAATTGGTCAACCAGAGGCGACTGAGCATTTTCTGTGGGCTCTGAAACAAATTACCACTAACACAGTCTTTTGGTACTTGCATATTGTTATTAAAGACCTACTTTTTGCAATGGCCTTTAAAAACTAAGGAGCAAATAGTCTAATTACATAGATTTATATATTCAACCAGGATACCAACCAAACCGATATTTGGAAGGTCATAATGATCCAGCAAATTTTTCGGTATCTGATACCAGTATCGGATCGGTGCACTTCTTGTTATTAATAAAGTAATGCACTTCTGGAACAAATTACTCCTAACACATTCTTTTGACAATTGTATATTGTTATTAAAGACCCACTTTTTTGCACTGGCCTTTACTAACTAAAGAGCTGAGTTTCACTTTATGTATGAAATGCTTTTGTTTTTTTTATATATTTTCTTTTGCATTCTCTTGCTTATTCCTGTCTTTTGCATTGTATTTCATTGTTTTATTTCACCTGTGTGAAGCACTATAGGCAGCGCTGGTTGTTGTAAATACAAATAACACTTTCTTATAGGATATACACAGTCCTGTCAAGATAAATTTGGGGGGCCGGGACGAGAAGAACTCACATGGGTAACCCTGTAATATTAATTAATAGGCAGAGGTTCCATTTCTGTGCCCCTAAGACCATTGGGCCTGGGACAACAGACCCCTTTGTCCCCCCCCTCGACTACCCTGGGTATATACATAGGATATACAAATATTTTCTTCCTGTTTATAGATTGCTCTGAAATGTGCCGATGTGTGTAACCCATGCCGTGTTTGGGAGCTGAGCCGTCAGTGGAGCGAGAGGGTCTGTGAAGAGTTTTACAGGCAGGGTGAGTACCTTTTATACTGGAGAAAATACATGTCATGTCCATAATAGAAACAAATAGGCATGACTTTGTGCGTCCTTGTCTCTTGTGAAAAGTGCTTGCTGCGGAGAAACACAGCACAGTTATGAATTATTGATATTAACTGTCCCTGGTGTGATGTTGTTCACATTCCTCATGAGGTCATGGTTTTAAAGTAAATATGACCACATGACCACATAACCCTGTTTTATTGTTTATTGTTTTACTATGTTTATCGTTTTCATTTTAGTTTCATAGCAATATGTCAATATCTTTGTATCTATCTATCTATATCTGTATACACAGTATATACTTACTAGGTTTATTTTTATCGTAGTATCTATCATTTGCTTTGTCAGGGGTTTGGTTTTACACACAGGGTTATTACAGTATTAATAGCAATGTTTTTATCTGTGAGTAAATAGTTTTCTAATTGACAGGTGATCTGGAGAGGAAGTTTGACTTGGAAATTAGCCCCTTGTGTGATCAACATACTGACTCTGTCCCAGCCATTCAAATAGGTAAGTTATATGGTGGAGGAGTGAATGAGTTTTCCATATAGAAAACATTATTTGGTTTGTAGTTTCATGCAAAATTAATAGCAACAATAATACCATTTTGCATGTTACAACTGGCACAATGAAGGGTTTCAGAATGGTAATTTAGACACATCTCCTGAGCTACATCTTTATACAGATGTGATCAATTTTCTCTTAAAATGCGGACTTTAAAATCATTTACTTTAATCTAATACATAGTCCTCATGTTCCTCTTAGGCTTTATTTCATACATTGTGGAGCCCCTGTTTGAAGAGTGGCACCGCTTCACAGAGGCCAGTCTGCTGAGCCAAACTATGATGGGTCACCTGCACAAGAACAAAGCTCGTTGGACCCGCCTTCGATTCGCACACTCCCCAACAGACACCCAGGACGAGGAGGCAGAGCTAGAAGGCGGAGGGGATGGAGACATACCCTAACCATGCTTTTTGACGTTAGGGGCTGATGTATTCCTGTTCCGATTGGAGGAGAGGAGATCTGTTCACCTCCTTGAATTTCCTCCTGAATGGTGTCTCCCCTGGGTGGCTTGTCTCAGGTCCCTTCTTGGGCCCTGAGTGGGAGTTCAAGCCCGAGTCTGCAATGAATGTCTCCCCCTGCTGGAGAGGAGCTGCGTAGCACTGCAGAATAATATAAATGAAAGATGATTGTTGGAAATCTTAGTAAATAAATGCCAAAATGACGTTGTGAACTTGTGACGTCATAATGAATAGAGGGGTCACTGAAGATTAATATATGTGGGACGATGCTGCTATTTCAATAAAGAAGCCAAAATAATGTATATGTCAGCTGGACAATGTTGGAAACTATGTTAACATGATAAGAAAGGTTCAAGAGATATGCCCTGTATCTCTGTCTTATCTACTATGCTTTTTCAATACGTATTAAGCTATTACCACTTTTTTCTTACTTTGTACAGCCTGCACTTATATGGATGCTATTTCATACGTGTTGTCTTTTTTCACTCAAGTGCGTTTTTAACCCGTACTGTAAATTTGTCTTGATGGTTTAATATATAAAATGAAGTGGGATGCAAACCAAGTCACCAATGCAAACAAGAGCCATTAAGTGTTGTGCGATATACTGTATTATTACATGTACATACAACCTCAGCAATTCACATGCCAAACTAAGCAATGTGTATGTAACACTTAGAATTAGAATACACATTTTGGGTGCATCTTTTTCTGACAGCCTCACTATACAAAACAATGTCAAGCAAAAGCCTTAACAGCACCTGGGTCAGACCTTGGGACATTTTGTACATTGGACAAGCACACACAGCCTTCACAAACACTGTACTGATATAGAGTTTGAATTAACATGTCAATTTACTCAACTAAGTTTCATTTTGACACTTGCACTGTATATTAGACAAACAAGGGCCAATTTATAACTTAAAATGTCACTAATTACTAATATATTTAATATAAATATAAACGATTTTAAAGGCACATTGTGAGTAGTTATTACTGTATATTCCAACTCCAGTATATTAAAATTAGTGTTTAATGAGTGATTAATCTATTTAATAATACCTTTACATGTTTATTCAAGGTATCCTTTAAAAGCAGAGTTCAACTTGTTTTTAACTGTAGATAAGGTTTTCACCAGAGACCAATATAATACGTCTTCCAATCCACAGAACTAGACCAAGCTTTATAATATGACATCTTATAATAAATGTAATGATATAGATCACTTGTTAAATAATGGGATTATGTCTTGTAAGTATTGTGAAATTCTGCGTTTTTATCACTGAACTGCAGTGCAATAAAATGAGACCACTGTTGAGATGAAAGTGGCCATATTTTCTATGTAATGTATGTACTCTGTAAGTTAAAATTAGCTTTGCTCAAGTCTTGGTCACTGTTTTTGATACTGCTACAGCAACATCAAATCTCATTCCATTCATTTGAAGATGACTTTTTGTTATGATGTCAATCTTTTGTCAAACCAGCGTCTTTTGAACTGTAACCTTGTTTGTCTATGCTACCTAAATGTATTTGACTCTTTGTACAGACCAAGTCCAGACAGCAGGCTGCCTTGTAATCTTATACCTCTGAGATTCCCGATACAGGGTCATTGAGCCATAACCTGGTTTCACAACTACTACTACTGCTTCTACAAATACATGTCTTTAAATACTACTTTTTCTATGTTACATATGTTAAATAACTCCCTAAAATACAATATGTACATTTATACTGCAATTGTCACTGATGAGATTACATTAAATATGGGCAGGATTTGACCAAAAGAAAAAACAAAAAAACAAAAGCAAAAAAAAACAGGGGTTGGTCTGCAGCTGGCCCAATGTTTCTTATCATTTTTAATCTAAAGTACAAAGTTGTATTGCTTGTTATTCTGAGTGCCAGAGGTGCTGACACTGGATATTCTTAGTCTCTTGTCTTGGGTTAAGCCTACAAATGATTTAATTGAGATTATAAGCTTTGTTTCAGGGTACTTCAATACTGTGAAAACAAAAGAAAAACAATTGGCTTAGTAATATATAATTCATTAACAATCATTTTATATGTAGCTAACATTATTGGATGTGGATTGATGTCTGCAGTATTAACTATATTAGAATAACTGAATATGTGTGTTTATAAATAAGGGGTACTGTAATTGACATCTTGACTGTACCTTTGTGTTATGACAACCAACCTCTGAGCACTGTGAACAAAAATAAAATGTTTTTAGTTAAAATTACTCTTTGTGTTTTTCTTTCTTTCAAGAAAATAGCATTAACCTTGAATTTTCAAGAATTGTATACCAACTCAAAATGAGCTTAAGTTTTTAGCTAGTCAATCCTTATTGGTCTTATTAGCTCTTCAGTTTTACAGCAAAATGTTTGCATTGAAATAAAAGTTAGAGCAATAATTACTAATTGTTTATCTAAAACTTTAGGTGTATATAGCAAAAGAAGAAAAAGAAGATATGAGCTTTGCATTGAGCCAGGCATTCAAGTTATTTAATTTTTTTCAGTTCACCAAGTAAACTCTAGATGGAGACAAACTCACAGCAGTGGGCTTTGGGAGCCGGGGGGCTCATTGTGGCTCCTCTCTGTTTATTCTGTCAACACTGAGATGTGGCCCCGGGGGCGCTAGTGCATAAAAAGAAACCTAAGATTGACTTGAGTAAAACTGAAGTTAGAAGAATAATAGTCTTCAGAATAGTGATATAGGCCCATGAATTCAAGAAGTCATTTTTGTAGAATCATATATTGTTTATTCCAGTAGTCAAAATAAAATATCCTAATTGTTTTACAGCAAATGTGGTCAAACTTGTATTTTGATTATTCCCTTAAAGAAAATGATTTAACTCTTTTCTAAATCTATGGGAGGGGCATTTAAGCTTATTTGTTTGTGCCTACCTTTGTATTGAATAGGCCTACATAAGCCTATTTGGTATAGCCTGCCATTTGGAGTGCACTTAGTAATTGATGTGGTTGTATCTTGCAAGACGCTGGAGCAAGTTTGAGACAAAGACTGCAGGGCATAAACAGCAGGACCCACTATCCCTGATTTGCATGCGATTCATTTCCATTGCAAATGAGTCGGTACAGATTATGCCCTCTCTCTTGTGATTGGTCACCTATTACTTCATTATACAGGGTACTTGCATGACCTCCCGAGATAAAGTGTGTTCTTCAGTTGGAGAGATCATAGCTTGGACAGCTATCATTGTCTCTACACCATTCATCCCCATCAGTCAAAATTCATCTGTAAATATTATATGTCAGTGTAAATATTGACAGTGCAAATACAGCCCCCCTTTTGCCCCCTTTTTAAATGGTTGTCACGATACCACTCCCTTTGAAAAAATACCACTAGACCGTACAGTTTAAGATAACCATCAACCTCCAAAGCCCAAACTGGAAAAGCAGTTTTTTTTGTGTTTTTTTTTTTTTTTTTTTGTTTTTTTTAAATCAACAGCTACGTGTACAAAGATGACACTTTCTGTCTTTAAACAAATTACAACTTTCTGTCTCTAAGTTAGAGTCTGGTATTTTGACATTAGAAAGTGAAAAATGAAACTTCTGAAGCAGCATCTGTGTCACATTGTCTGGGTTGTTTTTGGCAGCCAAATGGTTAAAGCAGTTGTCACTTCTCTGGACATAACCACATAGCAAGTCACACTCGATAGAGATAAATAAGGTGCTTTCCGACGAATCTCTTACAGTGCTGAAATGACTGAACGCTCACGAAGGGGAAACAAAGGGTTAATTTTAATATGTACAGTAACACGTACACATACATAACCTTAAGATAATCTATATCTGATCTTACTGTATCCACCTACAACAAATGTACCTCCACTTCTGAGTAAGCTGAGCTGTTACATGGCCTTTCAATAGTAATGCATGCACAGATTTGTTAGACTTTTGGGACATTTTAGTACAGATCTGAAATAGCATAACGGGAAAAACAGCAGGTAAAATAAATGAGAATTAGACTTAGACTTATAAAATTAATAATTAGTTCTTTCTCTCAGTTTTTTGATGGTCCTTTATAAGAATAATTTTCGAAATGGCCAGCAGACTTTGTGGGGTTGTCTTAATAATAATACATTTTTTTATATTGCATTTTATATTTGAGGAAAATCTCAAAATGCTACAGCAGGTAAATAAGTCAAAGTCAAAAATAATTACATAATTAGCAGTACAAGATCATGGAAAATATAGAATTAAAATGGTAATAAAAAAGGTACTAGTAGGCCTTTTGGAATAAACATGTCCTTAGGTCTTATAACCTTTTAAGAGCTTATTATTTGCACTACTGTTACTTTCATTTACTACTTTATATCAAAATAATTCTAGTGGTGTGGTCAGTCACCTGCTGCTTTGCCTAGAATGTTCCACAGTATGGAATTAAACTACTTATTTACTGCTTTTTTGTTTTGTTTTGTTGCTTTAACAATGCCATGAAAAACATGTATTTGTTATTGTGGAAAGGCTCTCCTTACGCTAGATCTAACCTGTAACTTGGTCAGGTTATTCCATACAATGCCGTACATTAGTAGAACTGTTATTTTTAATGCATTGTAAACTACTGATGCTGTAGCTAGTAAAATAAGAATTTAATTGATTTAATTTATTTCTTACAATGGCAGATTTTAATACTTCAATGTCCTCATTTTCCCAGCTAGTCTCATACTGTCACTGTAGTAGGCGATTTGTCGAAGTGTCTTGACCATGAACTCAGCGTCAGCATTTGAACTGTTGACCTTACAGTTTGTGTGAAAGTTGTAGAGACAATAACATGACCTTTGACCTTTTAGTCTTTTACTTATGAAAAGCCATTTCTCAGTATGTATGCATCTGAATTACTGCTAACACTACCACATCGTTTGGGTCTACTACTAGTAATGCCACAGCCACTGACTCATTTTGTTGATTATAATCACCATTCTACAATAATGAAACTTATACCCTGATCTCATAGATGTAAAAGTAGACATTGCATTGTTATTCATCTGCCTAACTTGAATAAATGTATCCAATGACTTCATATCTTAATCCAGATCCGTCCACAAATCCACCTGTTGTCCTATTCCCTCAGGCCCCGGTGCAGGTGAAGACCAGAGGTTTCCTATAAGTTCCTTCTTTTGCACTTGTTTTTACAGGCAGTGTCTGACCTGCCCAACCTGCTCCACCAGTTTTGCCTTATTAGCCAAATCATATTACCACCTTAGTAACATTAATACGGGCTCGGTAATATTGTTGCAGCTGTAAACAAGGTGTGTAGATGACTATCCAGCCATATGTTTATTTTGTCCGGATTTTGGGGTTATGAGTAATGTTTGTTGTGGTTTGGGATGCTCAGGGTGCAAATTATTACTGGTAAAGCCTGTATGCATCGATTCGCCTGTGTAGGATTAGGGCTGAGACAGACAAGAGACAGCTACAAAGTGACTCCATTGAAGTCTGAATCACCCAAAACAGTGAAAACAGCATTTACAGATTTTAACCTAAGGTTTTAGTCAGCCATAGGGTGTTGCTATTTGCATACAGAGTGTAAAATGTACTCACTGCTCACTGCCTATCCCACAGTTTCAAAATTATCATGAAATTTATATTACTACGATATTGATTTGAACCATGTTAAAGGTACAGTGTATAACATTCTGGAAGTGACACCTGCATAATTCCATGAAAATAGAAAGTTAAAAACATAATTTCCATGGAGAAAGATAAGATTATAGACAAAGGAACAACATTTCCAAGGAAATAAGCAGCCAAGTGAGTCAAGTTTGCTGACTGTAAGGACACGTGTTTTTAAAATAAAATTTTCAGAGCAATACACAAACACACACACAGACATACACACAAAAAAACTACATCCTTTTACTGTTATATGCAGTGGCTAATTTTCTAGTTTCAATATAAATAAAAAAAATCTGAAATGACAACAGTATAAAAGCAGACTTTGAAATAGCTATCTACATTCTAGTAATCCCATATACAAATACATTGCAGCCCAATCAAATTTGCCCCTCAGGTCCTATTCTACATTCACTTTTATCCCGTTTTCTTCAGCTAGGGTTCAACAAGGGGTCTATTGCCTCTAAATAAAAACAAACTGTAGTTCATTAATTCATTAGTTCATTCTAGGTGAAAGGTCTGTATGTTTTCTTTAGACTTAACCCCCCCTCAAGGCAGAACAGCCTATTTACATGTAGTCAAATGTAGATTCTGGGAAGGCTTTCATAACAGCTAAATGGTAACCCTTGTTTGGAATCTTTACTCTTAACTGAATGAGAGGTGCACTGTGGGTAATCTTTTGTAGTTAGCATAGCAGGTTGTTGATGAGTGACCTTAAACATTGGACTACAAATCATGTTTGATGTATGTATGGTGTGACTTATGTAAATTAGACTGTATGTCTGTGTTTGAGAAGGACTTCATTTAAACCTCACTGCTCTAGTGACTAACTCCACTGTTCCAGTTTTGACATAATGCTGTATATTTTTCCCTGTGATTTGATTGATTTTTTAAAATTTTCATATTAAAAATTTATAAATCAAGCTTTTCAGTTAATTTCATGAACATCAACAAAATGCATTTAATACACAAAAAGCACAAGCAAACAGTAAATTTTAGGCCTCTAAAAATGTGACTTATTTGGAGTCATGGTTTCACTGACAGAGGAAAGCATGTAGACCTGCTGAAAAAAAAAAAAAAAAAAAATTTGTTTTGTTGATTCCAGGTAAAAATAGATAAATAAATAAAAATTATAAATCAGATGGAAAACTGATAATTTGTGGGGGATATGTGTAACCCTGATGTGTTCCCAGGTGAATTCATTTGACTGGCAAATGAGTATGCAAAGGAGGAGGAGTAGCCTGTATGCGTGCTCCGTCATGCCTCCCCTCACCTGGGACGACCATCCGGGCAGTACATGGTAATTTTGCATATACAAGAACATTTGGATTAGATATGTGGTCAGTGACTATCCAAATTGCATCACAAAAGAGTGGGCCTTCCGCTTTCTTGTTGCAAAATAGCACCTCCTTTCTCTCCTTCTCCGGACACACATCTTTCTTCATTCATGGGCTTGTGCGGCTGCGGAGGAAGTTGTCACAAACAGGGGAAGTGTGTAGTAAAAAATATGTCAAGATATGTCAAGTATTGTTCACCTCATTGAGAGAGTTTCCTCTTTTTCTGTGGTCTGCTGCATTGTCCATCTAAAACGGAGCAGATACACAACAAAGTTAGTTTAATTATGTTATAGTCACGTTCTTCCCCCTGCCACCAAAATACTTCCTTCAAAATAAAATAGATGATTCCTCTTTTACCAGACTTCTCTTTGTCCAAGTAATTAAATGAAATAATCACATTATGTAACACTATATTTGATAGACATATAGGCACATTGTGTACAGAGTGAGTAACAGGCTGTTAGTTAGCAGATAGCTGTTTTTCTACATCTGTTTACTTTGCACTTTTCAATCATTTTTTGTGTTCTGTCTGCAATTGCACAGCCACAATATTATTTTACATTACATTTTTAAATTAAATATATACACTGACACAAAAATAATAGACTAATTCTTGTATTGTTATGACATTCAATCACACTCGGCACTCAGTTCTTTAATTTGGTTTAATTCGTTGAGACTGACTAAATTGCCTAAAAAATGCCTACATTTGAAAAATGAAAATACCACCCTCATTTAGATGAAGAAAATACTTAATAGTTGAACTTAAAAAAATAAAATGAAATAAAACACAAAAATATAATGCAGTATGTATTATTAAGAAAGACTTTTTCCACTTCTCTGTGCTGCACTGTGAGGGTTATGTCATTGTCGAAGAGCTAATACCATATTTGTTTTTGAGGATGAGACATGCGCAGAGTCCATCAGTGACTGGACATCTAGAGACTGTCCACTTCCTGCTCATGTCACAGGATCATCTCCAAATCATCTCGTTGTAAGTTTTCCTCCAAATTATTCTTATATTCTTAAACATCAACTTGTGTTACAGTCAATTTAGCAAAGAGCCGTTATATCCGTGTAGATTTGATCTTTTTATTTGTTTATTAAGACAATACGCTTCCAAGTACATCTGTGTTTCTGAGTATGAATGAGTGTGTCTATCATAAACATTAGTCATCAATAATAGTGTATTAACTGTATTTTGTTTTCCTCACATGATCATTTGAATCAGTAAATCAATAGTAATCATGTAGTCAATACTAAGTTATATTTTTCATAATGACTAAAACAGCTACGTGTACACGCACTTGTAAGGCTTGTTGTTGTTGTTGGAAAGTGTGGAGTTTACATAGCTCTAGACTTTACGTAACATACTATTATACTATACTACCATACAGTAATTATACTATAGTGCATGTGACAATAGTGATGGTAATCTCATAAGAATGCTTTCTCTTTCTATTTCTGGGAAACATGGAGAGGGAAGAGGGAATGAGGAAGTTAATAAAACCAAACGGACACTTTTTAAAAACATATTGCAGTTTCAACCCTGGATTTTACCACAATGAAATACTATTTTACAGATCAACTTTCAGCACATTTAGTCCTAGTGTGACATATTTGATAACATTAAGTTTGAAAACTAAGAATTCTTGTCTATATTCAACCCGATGTTATTGTGTGAATCCTAACACACTGCTAATTTAAAGCTGTAATGTTTTGGCAAGTTTTTCTAATATTTTTAGTATTGTTGATCCCAGCAGATGGTTTAATTACTAAAACAATGAAGATGATTTGTTATATTCATATAGTATATAGTGTATTGTTATAAAGTTGCATTATGGAACTTTTTGGTAGGGGTTATAACCTCATTGCTTATCTTCATGAAGATGATATTGTAGTAATTTCACTGTGAGTGGGGTCACTTCTCCACAGATTTGACCTGTAAGTTCACCTTGTGGTGTCTTCTGATGCCATATTGAGGAACATTCTAGGCAAAATAATAGCATCTCCATGGAGACAAGCAGGTGACGAACCTTTGACCAAAAAAGTATTAAAATGTGTGTGTGTGTGGGTTGTTGTTTTTTTTAAGGTCGCCTGCCTGGCAAACTGTAATATCATTCTTATTTGGAGTATGGAAACAACCTGTGCCTCCATCTCCTGCACATTCACACCCTGTACTTAGAATACCTTCTGAATGCCCATTCAAAGTAAAGGGACATAATGGTATAATGATCTTGTGCTTGACTCATGTGTGGGATTATGAAAGTGAATGGTTGAACACTGCCCACACTTCACAGCAGTCCCACAGAGCAGCAGAGGCCAGGCAGTAGGTGCGGCGCTCAGCTCTGGATCAGGCCGGGCCACATCCTGGAGAATGTTTCCTAACTCCGCTACGAGTCCAGACATGATGCACCGTGACACCGAGAACGGGATGGGGCCCGGAAAAACGGGATTCCACTCTCACTAGTCGCCTACAGAACAGCATACCAGCGCCAGAGTTTCCCACGAGAAAACCTGCGGCGTTTTTCGGTACTGGTTGGAAGCACGCAGGGGAGCGGACAGGAGCTAACAGGAGCAGGTGGAGGTAGTTCAGGTGCAGGACAGGTGTAGGGTTTGACTGGATGAGACTTAAGGATGCAGGCAGACAATATTTTAGGGATTAGCAGAGATCTCCATGAGAAAAACAGAGATAGGCATCAGGTGGGCTACTCAGGACTACGATGCATGACTTAGTTTGTTTATTCACAAAAGTTTGATCAAGATTTGAGTTGATAATGACAATATGCAATCCCATGACATACAGCCAGTGACTAACAATGCTTCACTGATAATTATAGCTGAAAGATGTGAGTGTGAGGATTTAATGAGGCGAGTTGTCTAGTCAGATTTGTTTTTTCCATTAAGAAAAGTAAAATATTTCTTTGTAGTTAAAATGTAATTTTTTCGGCTTAAAATAGATTACAGCTCCTACAGCTTTAGGAACAAAACAAATGATGAGTTAACCATTATAGAGACATGTCACACTTTTTTATTTAAATCCATTTTAACTCCTCTAAAACATCCCTGTAAAAACTTTGTTCCAATCATGAGAATCTGTGAACCTGTATGAAAAAACTACAATTTCATTACAAATTTCCTACTGAACCTTATAGCTGAGAGAATCAGAAAAAAACATTAATAAATTCAAAACAGATTTCTTTTTATTTAGTCAAAGATATATATATGTTATATGACGTCTTAAAATTGCCTGGACTATTTTACAGCAGGGCTTTAAACATATGTCCCTTGCATTTGCTCAAGACCAAGTGTTTTATAGCTTGAAAATACCTTAAAACCCTCCACCAGAAACATTACACAGTGCAACTTTAACAAAATATCTCAATACGCTCATAGTAATATTTATTAATTTGATCTCTAAACCTCATGATAAAAAAAATGATAGGATAATAATGTTGTTTTTTTCTTAATGATGCCACTAGGTGTGGTTGTGTAGTGTCCTCGTGTCTAGTGTGACCTAATTTATTATTTGTACCTGTATTGTATATTTGTACCTGATTCTTGGCTGTGCTCTTCTCCCTCTGCCCTCCTCCTTCCTCCTCCCTCCTTCCTCCCTTTCTCCAGAACACGCTGTTTTCGTGGATGGAGCTGGAGCTGTCAGACCAGTCCGACCACAGCACTCATCAGCTGCATCTGGAGGGATTTCAGGCTTTCGCCGCCTCATCCTGGATCTGTGAAGAAACATTAGGAAGAATAAGTGCAAATCCCACTCATAAAGCCCCATAATAACTCCACTTTTGGCTGCGTCTACACGGCTTTTATGTATCGTTTTAAAGAGGGGCTAAGCTGCTGTTGACAGACACCTGCTCGGAGGTGAGACTAATGTTAACAGCCGTGACAACTTTGAACTTTGACCTCAAGTGGTGGAAGGAATCACCCACCACTTATTCCACACATGACAAAACTTTCATCAGAGAAATTGTAAATGTGTAACTACATTGTTGTTCATTATAAGACATTCTATGATGCTGGTATGGTAGGATATATTTTTCCAACAACAACAGACAACATCACTGAGGGGAACTATCTTGGGCAAGGGTCAACAGGAGAGCCAATTCAGATAGTCAGAAAAAACAAACAAACAACAATAACTGTGGATTAATCTAATGTTAGGTTTATGGAGATGCTGCCCAACCATACACAGGTAGAATATGCAAACTCCAAACAATAGGGCCATATATGATTCAGGATTTGAACCTGATCTCTTGCTTCTATACGGTGCTAACTCTATCATTGCATTACCAGTATACAATTAGACTGGGGAAAAAAGAAAACAAGGTGAATGTAACAAATATGGCCATAATGTGACACATTTAAGTTGTCATAGCAAGACATGATTAATAATAATGAAAAAAAGACCTTTTGTTTTTGTTCTTCACAACAAGGGAGATTTGACGAAGTGTAGTTGACATTAACCCATGGAAAAATATGTCTTGCAGCCAAGTAGAAATTTTCCATTGGCCTGACTCACTCTTTGCATCTACTTTGCATAGCTTTTGCATTTGGCTGCGTTTGCCTGCCAACTCGCCCATTCAGCGGGATACATCTTTATTACAAGTATACACCCCAAAGGATTAGCACAAAGTAAATTCCAACTTGAGGTTTGGATCTGTATTTTGGTGGGTGGGACTATAGAGGTGATTGACAGCTGCACATGTGCCTGGACCAGGGGCTTGTACCGAGAGGCCTGTGCTTCAGCTCCAGAACAAACACAAACTAAAGAAGCAGTGAGGCGTTTGCACAGTGACATCCTGTTCACAGAGCCCCCTCCACAAACAAAGCACACTGCAGTAATAAACGTAATTATAAAGCTAATATTTACTACAGTATTAATGACTGCCATGGAGGTGGAAAAGAACCAACATACAAAGCACTTTCTTACGTAAAATAAATTGTCTTTCATGCTTCAGTTGCAAAATTGTAATCTAATAGTAGCAACGATTCTTGAATCTGGTAAACATTATTAGCCGTAGTCAAAATAGCTGTAAAACAGGTTAGTAGTAACACTGGCAGAAATAGCTGCTGCACTTGATTTTTTGTGTACCATTAATAAAATAAATTTTATGTAAAGATGCTCTATGTAACATTTTGGCAGAGGTTTGGCCACCTGCTTGTCTCCATGGCGATGACATTGCTTAGCCTATAATCTTTTTGGTTTGGTATTGAAGTTATTTGTCCCATGGTGAAAATCAGGTGGTGCCACCAGGCCAAGTAACAGGTCAGATCTGTGAGGAAGTGACTCCACTCACTCTATGAATGCATGTTTACAGTTATTTTTGACCAATAAAAACATGTGTAATTAAAAATATTTAATGCCATACTGTGGAATATTCCAGGCAAAGCAATATTTCCCTGGAGAAATTTTGCAGACCACAAAACCACAAAAGTTACAAGGTGTACCATTAAAGTCAAACATGTATTGGTTTTAAATCCTACTCTAAATCAATGTGCATTTGTCATAGTTTTGTTGCATCACGAAACTCAGATGAAACTTGGAGGCAGGAGGGGCAAAGGGAGAGCCGGCTTCACGTTGGCGGGTTTCCAAAGTGAAGAGAAAAGAACGGGAAAACCTGGATATGTGTGGCACTCGTAAAAGGCTTTTTGACTGCAGGGCTTTGGAGTGGGGCCAGCTCCTGAGGCCTCCAGAACGTACTGCTATTGTTTATGCCCTCTATGTTAAAGGACCTCAAAGCAAATGTAATTACAGCCATCTAAGAGAGATTCAAAAGTTATTCGTCTTTTGTCTACTTTATATTATGTAGTGTTCTATTTGGAAAGTGATCAAACAAAATTTGTACTTGTTTTAAACACTATAATATTTACACAGTTTTATATGTCACTCAAATAATTAAAAACATATTTATTAAATGAAATGTTTTGTTGATGTGAATTCATCCATAACATCTGATAACAAATTACTTACCCATAGAAGATATAAAGTAGCTAAATCTGGTAGAAATCCTCTTTTCTTTTTTGTAAGACTGATTGAATTGTGCATGGTGCCTGAAAAAGGAATAAACTATGAATTAATTATATAGTATGACATGAGTACATTTAATTTCATCACGGTCATATTTATTGTATTCATTTGAGGCCTGCTCTCTGCTCTCCTTTCATTTTGACATAGCTGTAAATGGATTACTGTTACTGTTTTGACTGATTTTGAGTTTTGATTCCTTGTGCATTGATGTCTGTATGGGTTAATGTAAACCAAGACTTAAAGGACTATGAAATTACAGGTTAGCTATACTTTAGTCACCTGCTATATACACTCCACTTTATAAACTCTTAGCTATTGACACAAGAGCACCACCAAAAAGTAGTTCTGATCCCATTGTCCTCTTGGTGAATGCAGCAATAATTCCTTGATGGTGACAGGCCCAGTGTTCGTGATCCATGGCTGCTGTGTGCCGTCTGACCGGTTGGACGCGTACATTTGAAATCCTGTTCCAGTCACCCCCATCTGTGTTCCTGTTCTGACACGTCCCAGCCTCAGAGCCCAGTGTTTGTGTATTATCACTCATTATGAACAACATGAGTGCGCAGGTGAGTGCTAGGAGGTAATCGTCCATCTCTGTGAGCACCTACTCCAGTTTCTGTTCCCATCTCCTCTGGTATTCAATTTCTGGACAAAGCATTTTTCATAATAATACACAGGGGTACATACAGTTGTAGGTTTGTTTGCCGTGTCCTTATTGAGGTGAGGTGTATTGACATAAGTAAATGCCCCTATCCATTTGAAACACTCACATGTATTATCTTTGTTACTTCACCTCGTTACTAAATAGTTTGTGTCACAGTTGTGTATCAGTAGAAATGTACCAGAGTTATCAGGGCCTTGTGTTTCCTGTTTTGCAATCCTCATGCCCTCCCAAAAACGTCTGCCGCGGGCCTATTGACAACCTTAGCCAAAATGTGTGTCTTTTCCAGTATACTGTAACTTCTCTCTTGAAAGGTCTGCCACCTGCTGTTATTGTATTGGCTTAAATGTTCTACCGTATGTTTTTATTGTTCAAAAAAATTCATCGAAAAGCATGCATTTGTGTAAGGTGGGTCGCCCCTCCACTGATCAGACCTGTAACTAGGCCTTGTAGCATCACTGGATAATTATATTTTGCTAAATACTGTGGAACACTCTAGGCAAAGCAATAAATACAACATACCCCCCTCCAGAAAGGTTACCTAATGCATACTATATTTTTAAAAGAAATTTACGAGCTTCTACAATTTGGATAAACTCAAATAGTATTAACATAATGAAGTGTTGTGACTAGATAAATTGGCTGCATTTTAATTTGCAACTTGGCACTGTGTGGAAACTTTATCTAAAACTTGCCAAATCATGATTTAAGAAATTCATTCACTCCCTTCATTACGTCTGTAGTCACAACTCCTCGTGTTCTGCTCCTACACTACTACACAAACACTGTCTACGCAGATAAACACATAGTGTGTTCAAATTGGCTCTCAATCCAAAAATGCTAATTTTTAGATGAACCATGTAACCCATCCAAAGTATTTACGCTTTTGCCCTTCAGCTTCTTAGTTGTGCATCTCATTAGCCCCTAAAATGGAACCAGTAAAACAGCTTTTTCAGAGAGTGACATATAGGCTTTTTATTATTCACTTCCTCGCTTGATCACACCTATCATCAAGCTAGGCGAACTTATTCATTCATTTTACTATGTTTGATTTTTGGGCAATTGTTTAGTTTCTTTATGACTCATGATGACTAATGAGAGTTTCATTTCTACAGAGCGCACAGCTAAAAGATAGTTTATGATCAGGATGTGTACAAATATGCCTCTTGTGTTTGCACAGAGCCCTCTCCTCACATTCACATCGAAGAGGATATGACTCACATTGGATGCCCACTTTCCAAATAGCTCCCATTTTAAAACTTCAAATGAATAATGGATTCATGTCAGGTGGTTTCCCGTAGCGACAGGTGTATGTGTGTGCGTTTGCATATAAGGGACTGCAGCTGGGAGTTCCCCCGAGCATTGCACCACTTTCACTTATCAATACATGGAGCGGTGACGAGACATGGTTCATAATGCATAGTCAGAGCAAGTCAGCGGGAATCCTGCTGAAGGCAACCACAACCTGTTACACGATACCCTATTGACATGCACAGAAACATTAGGGGAGCTATTATCAGTGCTAGAAATGATAGTGCATGAAGGCTTTTTATGAAACTGAGAAGATATAGCAACCAGGGCTCCACAATACATCACAATCAAGTCAAAATTTGAGTCGGCTCCATTATCAAATCACAAAGGCTGCAGTTATTTAGACTAAAACTAAATATCTGTTTATTGAAAAATCTTGTTGTTGCTTACACCTCAAGTTTAGGAATGCATGGGATGCTTGTATAACTTCAGACTTCAGGGTGGTCCTCTATCTACTTGTTTCGATGGAGACATTACTTTGCCTGGAATGTTCCATAGTATGGCATTAAACCTTTTCAGTAATGCATGTTTTTATTGCTAAAAAATAACTGTCTAAACATGCATTCATACTTCAGACTTGAATGTTACCTATGACAAGTTAGACTACTCACCCAATTTCGCAATTTTTTAGGTTTAAAACTTTGCTTCCTGGACTACTTGGAAATCATGATGTCACACTACAGAATACCATACCTGTTAACTAGCAAGACTCCTCTACCGTAACAACTTTATTTGGTTGAAATCATGTTTAAAGAGTCAGAAAAAATGTGTTTCCTGTGTAAAATGTGCCAAACTTTTGCACTGAATAGTGTGTGATATCATCAACTCTCCACTTCCTGTAATTTTCAACCTATTTTTTTTACTTTTCTTTGCAAATTACTTTTTGATTGGTGTAAAACTATAATTTATATTTACAATAGTTATAATCCCAACAAATAAAGTCATAATTAGAGAATCATTAAAATCTGTCACACACTTTACTTTAATGCTCTTGGAGTAGTTTTGCACAAAGAACAGAAGCTAATGTCTCTCCTCATTCTTTATCTCAATTTAACACAAACCTATGTTTTGTCCAGCATTTGACTAAAATTACATTAAAACTACACTGTGTAACATCTCTAGTGGAGGGTCCGCCACCTGCTTGTCTCCATGGAAATGTTATTGCTTTGTCTAGAAAGTTCCATAGTATAGATTAAATCAGATAAGCAGGTTACAGCACTATGCTATACTACAATTCAGATCTATGGAGAGAATACCCTATTCACAGAAGGAATTATTGTAATTATGAGCAATATAATCATCTGTAATGAATAAATGCTAGATGTATATGTTTAATGTCATATTATGGAACATTCCAGGGAAAGCAATAACAGCATGGAGACAAGCAGGTGGCAGATCCGCTACCAGAAAAGTAGTTCAGTGCACCTTTAACTCATCCAAGCCCTGTCAGTTACTACTCTGTCGGAACTCAAGGGTGAAGAAACTAAAGATGTGGCTGTTTGTTTTCCAGCCAGTTCAAATGATAGAAGGTGCTCAAAACAAAGAAGTAGAAAATCATGTAAAGAATAATAAAAAGCACAGTTTTATGCACATATGAGACTAGACAAGGCGTGGGTTGGAGTGGTTGAGTGCTTTGTTGACTCGGGGTCCCCTCTGCAGTCAGATACAGAGCTCGCGCAGGGTCAGGGTGTGTGTGTGGTTTGTGCTCAGGATGGGTGGAGATGGGTGGGCACGCGACTCCTATCATAGCCCCAAAGAATGAAGAATTTGTACAGACATTAAAAGATAAAGTTTTGACAAGACCTGCAGAAGGCTTCTATACAGTGTTATATTGTTGTATGCACATGTGTTTTGTAAATGCACATCAAAGGAAATACAAAGTTTCTATGTGATTGACATGGAACAATTTTGTAATGTCCAACCTGAGTTAATTACTTTTAAGAGACAGACTGTTTGTCTCTTAACTCATGTCATGATACTAAAAAGTTAAGGGAAAGGCCAAAAACAATACTGATTCTGATACCACAAACCGAACTGAAAACACAATAGAATCAAGTCAACTGACTAAAATAACTTTTTTTTTATTAGGCATGCACTTTACTGAATACATACAATAATCAAATAAGATAATACACCTTGAAATCTGCAACTTTCTTTACTGCGCACATAATCTGCATCTACTGTGTAGTTTTGATCAGTCAGTTATCAGTGCGTGTTGTTGTGGTACAGGGTGATCCCTCAGTGAACAGCTGTCAGGGCTGCAGCTCCACTGTTGTTGTTTTCTTCAGAGGTACTTTCCCTTTAACTTCCTCCACAGCCGGGTACTTTGTTTATGTGTCTGCAGCTAATACTACAGCAAAGACAAACTATGTAAAGTATTGTAATAACAACATTTATAATATTTTAATATACATCTTGACACAAAACGTTCTGTTGAATATAAACAAAAATGTCCTCAATTTACATGTCAAATTGTATCACACCTGACAGTACCTGATTGACTAAAACAAGAACAAAATTAAAGCATTTTATACCTTTTAATAACAAGAACAGCAAGTTTATGTTAGATGGAGAACCTTAGTATTATTGCAATATATGTAGTATATATATTGCCAATACTGCAATATTGCCATTTTTGCAGCCCTACTTTTGAAGCATTGCATGAGCACATATTATTTCATCATTAGTACTAAGCAGATCATTGCCAGCAGAGCAAGTTTTCAGTAAAAATCCTGTATTTCCTAATGTGTTTTCTAGTGACGTATTTACAGTCCTGCTTCTCTTTTCTTGCTCACTTTCCTCTGTACATCCAGAACTATGAGAAACAGATGCTCACTGACCGCTGGTGAGACATTTTGCTTCATCATCAACACTGTATGGCTGGTGTGAAAACCTGACTTTGTTTTTTCTCGCCTGCTGGCTTGACCATATGACAGGTGTCAGACTGTGCCAATGCCCAAAAGAGCCACAACACGCATGCGCTATACCTGGACGCCATTGCTCATTTGGATATCAGAGTTTATAGAGCCACAGTAGCATTCAGGCTCTGGACTGTGTTGTAGCAGTGTCTTATGTGTGCCTGCTTATAACCTTTCACCTTCAGCGTTTGAACAAGTTAACTGGACTTCACTACATTCTAAGTTGCAGGAATAGGAATCCAGGAAAGGGGAGTGGGAATCCCCTGTAAACGGCTGCCTTGATAAAAGTAAGGTAGCAGCCAGCAGATGGTACGTGGTGAGTGGATAAGGGCTAGAAACGGCAGATGTACATTATTACCCAACAAAAGAGGCTTTACTTTGTATTACATATGATTTCATATTAATTACACATTGTGTAAGTGCTAAAACGGTTTGAAACAGCCTAATGTTTGCTATTTTAAGAACACGATAAAGCTAACTTCAATTCGTAGCCCTCGTGAAAAAGAAATTTTTAAAAATTAATTTGCTTTTGTGTTTATGATGAAAACATTGCTGACCGTCTGAAATAAATGTTTTTCTCTACAAAAACAGCTGTTGTTATTATTTCTATTCATAAAATTGTATTAAGTTGCTTAACTATCAGTGAGTGATACTACTTCAAATATATACTACTCAAATAAAAAAAAAATTTAAATGTTCTTTTATTTAGTTAGCAATTTGGTCAAATAAAATGCAAAAGGTTGTCAGCATGTTATAGGCCCTTATTAAAAAAAAACATTCAGATTTATTGTTGTTGCTTCCAATACAGACAAAATGTATAATACCAAAAAAACTTTTGCATAGACAAATCTGAAAATATCTAATGAAATCAATATTAAATTTGTATTTATAAACATTGTCATTATAAAGAGTGGTGTTGTCAACGTGTATACTTCAGTTATAATGGCGAGCTTCCTCAAATGTGTGTTGTGGTCCAAACATCCATCTGTTTCTCAGCTCTTTGCTCTCTCTGGCCTGAACAATCCCACAGCCTCTTATCAGTGCGCGCGGATGTGTCAGACCCCCGCCTCTGTGCCCTTGAGCCAGGCGTCTGTGCTCGCTCACATTACCCCCGTGGTGCATCCTGATAACCCCAGTGTGAAGCCTGTGGTTTCTCTACCTCACATGTGCAGACGGATACACTAGCAACAAAAACTGAACAATTTCAGCTTTGTATCATAAAGTAGATGGAAAGCTACCAAATAGGGCTGTGCAATATGTTGCTGGATGGAAATCACAATTTAAAGTGCTGAAATTATCAAATCTCAAAGGTAGCAAATATTTCAATAAATGTAAACCACAAAATCTCCAAGCTTTATTGAAAACATTCTAAGCCTGTAGTTTAGACCTTAACAAATGTTTTGAAATGTAATTCTTGTATTAGTTTAGGAGTTCATATTCAATTGTTTTATTCATTCACAGTTTTTTGTTCATATTTCAGTCTCTCAATTTAAAATGTGCCCAGTGAATTGAATCCTGATTTGAAAACATAAATCACAAGTCTAACCGCAACTGCATCTCTTATTTAAAATTGTAAAATAAAAAATTTAAAAATTTTAAAATTTAAAAACTGCTGTCGAGCCTTACTAATAGGGATGTAACAATAACCGGAATATATCGTATTGTCAAAGTCGAATTACAAGACTCTTTGCTTAAATTAAGAATTATGGTGCAGCAATAGCTAAAAAAAAAATAAGACAGCGGGAACAACATGACCATGATCCTTTGCTCCATTTCAGTGTAGACCACATGGAGAAATAACAGTTATATGCACTTTTAAGTCTTAGTTCTTTGGATTACGTCTCATCAAGGCATTTTAAGAGGAAAAAGTAGCAAATGAAAGGTTTTAGCTGTTTAGCCTCCACAAAATATTGCAATAAATATCATACCTTAAGATGTATATTGTGAAACTATCATACTGAGAGATTTGGATTTTGTTACATCCCTAATTGTGAGCCTCCCCACCATATCGTGAGCTTTCCCAAGATATCGCAATAAATATCGTACTGTGAGGTAAAACTAACTGGAGTCAAGAACAGACTTACATTGAATCAACATATTTGGTTAAAAATGCATTCAACCACAACAGAACAGCATATCACATATTACTACTACCACATGTAGTAAATTACTTAACAAGGTATCCAGGTACTTTCCAATTTGGCATTAGCCATAGTAATACAAAAGAAGGCAAATTATAACAGATTTGCATATCACAATAAGCCACACTTCAGTTTTGAAATTGTCACCCAGTAAATATTCACTTTCTAATCTTGCCTCAATTGGTGGTTTTCTAAAATGATTCTACATTCAAGAACATCATACTCATAAATGGGTGGAGGGCAAGGGCCAGTTTTTCCCATTAATTACATACATTATACATACATACTATAATACTATAATATAGATTGTACTTTACCATGAAATATCCAAAAGGTAAATTCACAAATGCTGAACCTTGTATTTTCAATGATTGAATAAACCCTAAAACTCACTGATATAATTTAGCATTTTAACATCATAAATTTTAGCTGACTCCCATTTGTATTAATTAATATTGTAGAATGCCATGGGGTTAATCTGAAAACCCAGCAATAAATGCACCCCTTATTGCTGGGTTTCAGATGACATCACACCATTCTATAGCCCAATAATATTTAATACAGCTAAAATGAATATTGTTAAACTGCTGATTTCTTTTGTAATACAATAAGTTCTTGGGTTTAGTCATTAATAGACATGATTAGGTTCATCATTTGTGAATTTACCCTTTAGATATTCCAATGAAACTACAATGTCAATAAGGAAATCTGGCTCTTGCCTCCTATATGGGAGTATGAAATTGATCACATTCTATAATCTGAAAACCACCAGTGCTCGGACCAGTCCATGTACAGGGATGAAACTGTGTCTGGAAGAAGTTGGTGGGGCACATGTTCTTAAACGTGAGGGGCTCCAGCACATTGACCAGAAGCCTATACACTTTGGCTTAGTGTTTCAGTGTCAGCGTTAACAGCTAAACATAATACAGAAATAGCTGACACAGACCATATTTCATACTAGATATGTGAGTGGGGTGTAATATAGGGCTGCACAATTTGGGTGAAAAACAATTATTCAAATTGCGATTGGATTTGCGGCATGTGTGGAAAAGGATTGTTTTCCAAGTGCACATTATCCAAGTGCACATTAGTTTCCTCATCACAAACATACCTGTTTAACACACAAATCCTGCATATTTAGGCTGAGTTCTCCTCTAAAACGGAAAACACTGTTCCACCTTATGACGTCATGTGGTAATACGGGAATAGCTCCACTGTGTTTTTAAACTCCATGGACTTTCACTAGAGTCATTTCAATAATTTCAGTCCTGGAATTGCCAATCTCTACTGAATTAAAAGGTAAAAGGTAGCTGTTAACTGGAAAACTGAAAAATCACTTCATAACATCGCAAGATGGAACAGAGCATTTTGAGCTTTGGAGATGTACACAGACTAATAATAAAAGATTACTCAAACATGTGTGAATGAAACAAAACACAACTCCAGGTATGTTTTTGAAGAGGTAACAACATTCTAACATGACTTAAAGCTCAAAGGAGTCAATTCTGTGTAATAAAAGATCTTTAAAAGAAGTCTGAATAAACTAATATAAGAATCCCATGTAATTCAGATCTAGGTCTAGAATACAGGTAGATTTTTCTAAATAAGACATTTTCTGTCGATTCTATTGCTATATATTGTTTATAGGGTTTAGCGACATTTCTCCGTCTATCTTAAGTCTTATCACTGGAAGGACAGGTGTCTCCAGGTCCCCATGGATACTTATCATTCACTTTTACACACTCTGCTGTTTGCTCTGTTTCCCGCCTTTGATAACATCATTCCACCGACAGCCCACACTGGACACATTTATGGGTCTGAAAATACCAAGGAGCTGTTCACTAAATAGTAATAAAATGGTGGTTGCCAATTGACAGTCTTGAAAGTCCTGAAGATATAATGTAACATTCAGATTCTGTCGCACTATAATGGAAATTAGCTTTCATAATTCACAATAGGGGTAGGCGATATGCCAGAAAAAATATATATACAGTACATCACAATTTTATAGAAATAAAACAGACCAGTGTAATGTCTTCAACTACCTTGATATGTTTCTCATGCCGTCGGATATGAGAAAACGTCTCTCTGGTCTGTTTAAAAGAAGATCCATGAGATAATATTATTTTCTCTGTGTTAACCACAACTACATACTTTTTCTGAGAGTTCACACTTCAAAACAACTGTCATCAAGAGTATGCTGAAGGCCATACTGTAAAACGTCCAGGCCAAGAAATTCATTGGAAGAGAGAAAAGCAGATAGTGGACCGCCCCATCAGAAGAGTTACAGAGTGCTCCTTTAAACACAGAAACACTGAATCATAATATATGTTGGTAACAAGAAAAAATATTGTCAGAGGGTGTTTTTTTTAATCATTATCACCATGCCTTAGTTAACACGCAGCTGATATTTAATTTTTGCCAACTTGTGGACACGCAGCACATGGTAGACCACATACGGATACGTTTAAATCTATTGAAGCTCTCATTCATGTTGTAGATGTACTTAAGCCCCCACTCCTTTGTTCATCTAAGTGTCTAAACAAAGCAGTTATCCCAGAGGCTGTTTAAAGACTTCAGCGCTGATGGAAAACCTCTTCACAAGTGAAGGATTCTTACACTGCAGTACAAACAGGCCTCTGTGTTTACTGTGTCAGCATTTGGTCTTCCTTCTGTCAACTTCCACAGAAGGAGGAACTAATATCACTACTGGTGTATGTGTAAAAGACAAATGCTTGTGTTTTGATGTATGAGTTCGGATTGTCATGCAATCTAATGTGTCTCAATTATTGCTTAATAAACTCACATGATCATTCATTCATCCACTGAATCCAGTTTCAGTTTATTTGAAGAAAGGATTATTTAGGATTAGGTAATAAATGCTCATCATCACAGCTAAATGTACATACATTAAATATGCAGTCTGTAGCTTTTCTGATGGGGGACTGCACCTGCTAAGAGATGGAGATGTTTATTGCTTTACCTGGAATTTTCTACAGCATGGCATTATTGCAGAAAAAAAAAATGTTGAAAAAGTTGTGATTGAGCTCGCCTCTCCAGATCTGAGCTGTAACTTGATTTTATCTGCATCATTTGCCATTTATGTTTAAAGCCATACAGTGGAGCTATCCAAACAAAGCAAGAACATCTCCCCTTAACAAAGTGGTGGTGAATTATGTTTACTATAACCACAGCTGCCCTGGAGCACACATAAACATGGCTATCTTTGGGATCTTATATTCATCATTATAACAAAAGGGTATTTTGCTGTGCCATTGCTTCTAGTTTCAATGAGTTCCACATCTGTCTTATTTGGCAGTCTATCATGTTTTGGTCAATCCTCAATTGTTTATTTAAATCTTTACATTTTGGCAGATACAGTATAGGAGAGGACCCCACTTCTGTTCTGAGGACCATCTGCCCTTTTATTCCGCATTCACAGATCACAATATAATTTCTGCACATTTCGGTTGTTATTGTTTAATTTGTCGACCTTTCTCCCATATGTCCTAACAGATGTACCACCATCCTGCAGGCTTACTCACTGGTCCTATCTGGCAGGACATTTGCTAGTTTCAGCTGCTTAAGTTGGACATGAATTCAGGAGAGGACACTCGCAGCCCTATTCACAGTGCATTTTGTGACAGGTGTTTTGCATACAAAGAGAAAGCCTGTATAGAAGTGATGTATGGGTGTGTGCCTGGATGGGGACCCCAAACCACAAACAAGGCCAGACTTTGCTGCATTGTTATCTCAATTATGGCCTCTCTCTCTTTCTCTCTCTCCCTTTCCATCTCTCACTGTCTCTCCCACTCTTTCACTTGCACACACACATACACACCGACACACACACAAACACACACACATACTTTCTCCCTCGTCCCACCTCTGACCTTACATAATGTAGTCTACTCTTAGGGACAGGATAACTTAAAAAATGAACTTATATACGTAATAACATAAGTAATATGTAAGTAATAACAGACTTATCGATCTCCATGAAGACAAGAAGGAGATGCCACCAGGTCAAGTTAAAGGTCAAATCTGTGTAGAGGCGAACCTGCTCATAGTAAGAATATGTGTCTTTTCAAGGTATTTCTAAAGATTCAAACACATGTAATTAAATAAATGCAAGTTATATATGCTTAATGCTAAAATGCAAAACATTAAAGCTGGGGGACTTGATTATAAAAAAAAATAAGAATGTACTGGACTGAGCTAATTAGTCCCTAGCTCTCACAATCCTCTTAGCACATCACTAGTATTCACATGCAAGAATTATTTGGCCACTAGCACAGCTTTAGAGCAGCTGTTTCAGACAGAAAAGTGAAGCAGCATGGACCACCCCTGCACATCCAGTCAGCTCTCATCCTAAAGCCTCTTAAGTAACTTACCTGGCTCACAGTAAGTTTGTTAAAAATAAAATGTTTTCTAGATGAAGGTAGTGTGCAATGATCTTCACAAATCTCTGCTTTTACAAAACAGTGTTTGAGGGAAAAAACAGAATATACTCATTCATGAGGAAAAACATTATAGTATATTTCAGCTCTAACATCGCCATAGAGACAGGCAAGTGGTATACGCTCAAGCATAAAAGTTACACTGTGCACCTTTATGTTTACCGTTTTGTGTAGTTTCAGTAACCTATGTCTAGTTCAAGGGCAGAGGGCTGGGACAGACGGGTGTGTTTTGCAGGGCGTTCGGAGGGCAGGTTTATTGACGGCGGAGGGGACCCCAGTGACAAGTGTCCTGCATCAGTGCGCTGAGGCGTGAGCGGCCCATGTGAATTGACTTGTCACGATCACTTAGGCAAAACAATGGGCAGGGTCGGAGAACAAGAGCAGACAGAAGAAGAAGACCGGGGCAGTGAATTGTTATGTGTGTGTATTAAAGTCTATGGTGAGGGTCTGTGTGCACTTGTAGGAGTGGTGGGGACAGCCGAGAGGGGCGGGGTCTCGTGTGGTGGCTTCCATTGAAAAGCTCTTCCTTCTGCTCTATTTACGCAGGTGAATAGAGAAGAGGGACCAAGCCTGAGCGGGAAAACATGTCATCTACTAGTGTGTGTGTGTGTGTGTGTGTGTGCCACTAATTATGACTATACAAGGCTTCAAGACAAAAAGACCACATGACACTCTCTCGTAACCAAAATATGCACAGACTCCTAGCCATTTTTCTAGATTTATCCAGAGATGACCATTATCCAGAGTGACCAATATGCAGTGAATCTGTGAATTTGATTACACACGCTGTTGTTACTCATAAACAAGATTAAAAATGGAAAAAAGAATTAGAAGAGAAAATGGTGGTTTTGGGTGTCAGCAGAAACAGTAGTGAAGTAGTTGAAATGCCATTAAATATAGAAGAATTATTACAGTATGTGTAGTTCATGGAATTGTACAGTAATTCTAGTAGAGGTATAGAGTATAGAGAGGTATAATAAAGATGACTGATCACTACCAGTAAAAGGATATAATATTATATATTATATATTACTATAATGTCAGTGCTTTTGAATGAAATGTATCATTTACCTTCTTCAAATCTCCATTGGTTTAACATTAGGCTGACTGAAAATTGTATGAGATGTGAGGACAAAATCCCAAATTCTAAAGAGTAAATAGCCATATTAAATCTCTTTGTACTAACAGTGGTTTACATTTAAGCAGTAATATTTTGTTTATTTTGATGTTTTCATTTCATTTCACTTTCTTTGGTGTCTTTCCTGTACAGACTGTACTTTTTATGCATCAAATATGTTTCTTATGAAAGTAGGGGATGTGTTATATTCTTGTTGCTTGGAAAGAGACGTGTTCTCAGAAGTTCAGGAAGCTGGTAAAACCTGACCACAAAAGGCTGTCACTCTGGATGGCCTTGTTTCTGCCTCTTTATGATTGTGGTTAGAGCATCTCCACTTCACCACACCTGCTACTAATACTATTACTTACCACTGAATCATGTTATATTAAACCTATGAATATATTAGGCAAATTAGAGGTCAACTAGTTTTTATAATTAGTTCATTATTAGTATTCATTAATCTGGTCAAACAAGATTATTGAATTTGATGTGTGAAAAAATTATGAGTGTGAAATATTTCCAATAGTGAAGTAAATTTTTGTAAAAGTTTGTCATATAGGGCCACTATCAACATAATATTCTCACAAAAAACTAAATAGTAGGAATATAATAAAGAAAAATGCATAGAAGGTAATTTGTCCATCTGAAAAAATAAAATCTAAATTAAAATGAATTTAAATTTTTAAAAAGCCTAATATTATATGCACTAGGTTAGACTCTATAACTCAACCCCTCAGGTTTTGTGTAAGGCCCATGAAGTAGTGTAATATGGATTATACTAATACAAATACAATACAATATTAATGCTATGTTAAACTTTTAGAACGTAAGTAGTTGACTAAATACATATCACATTTAACTGACTCAAAGTTGTGTGAAAGTAAGATTCCATAATTGTTTCTGTTTCTGTTACTGAATCTGTGTCAGCTTTTCTGGCCAGTTTTTGCCACTTTGATAGTACTGACCTACTTTTTCAAATGTTTGCAGTTATTGTTTTGGTCTATCATCTGCAACACACCCAGCTCATATGAAAAAATAACAACAACAAAACAAACGGCCCAACGAAAAGCAGCCAAATCTGGGCACCCACTGTAACTGTATTCTAATCACCATCTCAGCAGCCCCAACAGTTCTCCGCGTCTGTCCCCTGGTTCTCTCTCACCCCTATCTGTTCACCCCTCACATGGCAGGGTCTATCTGCTAAATCTGTGTGCGTATGCGTGTGTTTGGTGATTGTGAGAGTAAGTGGGTGCACGCGTACCTCTTTGTGTGGCGTACTGTCCGTGTGTCAGCTCCTCACGTGGCCGGAGCTCAAATGGGACGTTTTGAGTCTCACCCAAATTTTGAAAAGCAGGTCACCTAAAACAGATGACACAAAATGAAAATACATCCAGAGATAACAGATACCTCCAACAACAATGACAACAACAACAACCAAAAGTTAAAATATAGGACTGACTAAACATTTACAAATAATAGCCTGTAATGTGCCATTGTTAAAGGTATAACTTCTAAGGTGGAGGAGATGTTGTCTCCATGGAGATGTTATTTCTTTGCATTGGAATGTTCCACAGTATGGGATTAAATTTTCCTTGAATGTAGCTCAGAAATCCCATAAAAAACCTGAAAAACTCTCCATAGATCTGACCAATAACTTGTATCCACTGTGATGACAATTTATTTCTATATATTAGAAAATTCAAGCAGAGCGATTATGTCTCCATGGAATCAATCCAATCAAGTGGCAAACTCTTTACCAGAAAAGTTACACAATGCACCTTTAAATAAGCAGGTCTATTCACCTATTGACAATGACAGTAGACTTGGGACAATGAATATCATAGATTAGCCAAACCGGATTCCCTGTCATTATGTTTCCAAGAGCATGCAGAACTGTGCACTTCTCCAACTCACAGAGGACAGGAGATAAACATCTGTGCAGGCTTTAAGCTACATGCTAATAATTTAAGGCATACATTATGATTATGTGAAGCTTACTATCACGCCTTTTACTTACGACCGCTGAAGTCACAGATTTGAGAGCAGATCAAAGTTTCACTTGAGTCGCATGTTGACCTTGAGATTTATTTTTGCACTTCAGAGCCACCGTAGTTCCCTTCGAAAGTAAGTGTGTGAGAGCAATTAACTAGCCTTCTTATCTTTCGCATTTATTGATCGTTATTTTACCTGATGGAATGTGTGAGCGGCGTAAGATACAAGTGCTGAGATATGTTGTGTACTCTATTACATTTAGCTTACCTGTTCATCAGCTAAGTTAGCGCGACGATTTTCCAGCTGTTTAAGTCTCTTTTAAATTCCTTCCTGGCGTCTCCACTTCTCACGCGGATGAGATGCAAAGCAAGTCTAAACATAATAGACCTACATAAACTGCACTGATATTAACACATTTCTTGGCTATTTATTTATCTATTTATAGGCTTTGCATTTTTCTTTTGAACCTTATTTCGAAACAAGGCGCACAATGTAAATTATAAGATATCTGTTAATCTCTTGGCATAGTGCAAAATAAGATAAGATATAAGATATATGTTCATAAATATTTAAGCCTATTTTCTGCTTGGCCTAGTGGAATTTCTGTAATGAAAATGTTTTTGGAGCTCACAAAAGCATCTAGGGTCGGGCAAAAATGCACAAAGACAGCACATTTAACCTTGTTTCCTCCTGTGTCCTCTGCAGTGCCATGGAGCATTATCAGAGCTGTCCAGCTCAGCCCAGCCCTTATACCTGACCGCTGGGACAGGGAGCGGCTGCCTCTCTGAGTATCTCCAACCACAACACACCGACCAGAGTGTGGAAACAGGCCACATAATCTGTGTGAAGACAGCACAGAGCTACACTGCATTTGCATTCACTGGTCCAAGCGCATGTTCAGCAGCCCAGCACTTCTGCAACATCCGCCTATAAATCTGTTGTGACATGGCAAACCGAATTTATGAGCCAATCTGCTTACAAAAGACAGGTCTGATCCAAAAAGAGAAATTAGGGTGGATTAAAAAATGGAGTAGTAAGAGTCAACTTCTGCTTTGACATTTGAAATTTGAAACTTATTACTGGGCAATAAAACTAAGAAGTTATTTGAAATGACCTATAATATACATAGCTGATAGTGTTTTTGCAGATAGACATTAAGCCCAATTGCAGCCATGCACCTGCCATCCCTGTCAGAGGAGGCAAGTGTCTGTGTCTCTCCTGAGGTTTGACTTGGGGTTTAGAAGAATATGGTGAAATTCCCAAAGTGAAAGTCTGCTTATTTCTGTGGCCTGTCTCCACAAGACTCCTCCCTATCACAGCTCAGTGTTAATGCTATCTGTTAATACCACAGACTGGCTGGTTTTGCACTTATAGCTCTGTTGCACCATGTTTAGTATACCAGATATCCTGTTAGCACCGTTTATTATCATAATATGAATGCATTAATCCCAAGGGAGTATTCTTGTTATAGGGATCTAAATTTGAGGGCAGTGTGGTGGATCAGCTCGGGGGCTGCAGGTGGCTGCTGCTTAGGAGCAGTTAATATAACCAGAGGTCTCAATTTGGGGTTATAACAAGGGCATATCTCAGGAGACACTAGAGGAGTTCATTCATGTCAGTGAGGTGGGACAATAATAATGTCATTTACAGAAAGTGTTTCCCTGTAGAGTGGGCTGTTGTAACTTCCTAACACATTTGAGTTTCTCTTACAATAACAGTCAGTATCCATCCCATTTGCTTTTCAAGTGATGAAGTCTATGTGCATACTACATTCACAATCAGCAGATGGAGGGAAACTTTTATGATAAGCTCTTAACAACTTTATAACAACCGTTTGTGTCCAATGTGTAAATGGAGAGCGCAGGTGAAGCTGGAGGATTTGAATACTACACTTACCTGTAATTTGAATACCAAGGGCAGATTACACTCCTTACTGTTTGAATCATTCATTTACTAAGAGTCAATAATGGCCTTATTATAACCATAGTGTTGCTTTGCTATTTACACTTCACCTTTGACCTTTGCAGGTGGTTTATCTTTGAGGAACTACTTCTGAATAGCTACAATTACTTCACTACACGTAAAGCACCATTATATATGAACTCAAAACAATCAGGGCAAGGGCGGTTCTATGTAAATAAAATACAACTTGAGCACGTGGGCGTAATAAAAACAACACACTTTTATTACTAGGCAGTAGAAAAGTATAAAAGTATGAAAACTTGGCATGTATAAACACATTTATAAAATAGTTTCTGCATAAAAGCTAATATATATTTATAAAAAGGCATTACGTGTATAAAAGGATTGTCTGCTAAGTGTTTGACACAGGCTACTGCAGTCATAGAAAAAACATGTTGATTGTATAAAACATACAAAATGGTTTAGTTAACATGGGCGTTTGGAGAACCATATACAATATTGTGTTTCTCTCTTAAAACACTTCTCAAGTGCAGCTTGGCGTTACTCTGACTGGGTAAAGCTCAGTACAACCAACAGTACAAGACTTGTCAATTTAGCAACATACTGTCCACATACATACAAAACAAAACAAATTTTTCATAGGGATACTGTAAAGGCCAGAAATGATCCAAACGTTGAAATGAAAATTATAAGCATGTTGCTAATTTGGTAATACTAAATAGGCCTGGTTAAGTAACGGTGTGCGAACATGCATAGCAGTTCTAGCTCAGCAATAAGTGTTGATGTTAGGCAAAGACCAAACACTTGAAATTATCAGAAGACCAATTACAGACAATGTAAAAAGGCAATAGTTTCAAAACAGAGGTCAGTTTCAATCAGTAAAAATAAGCTTTTTGAAGTATAATGCTAAGAGGGCTTAAATACTTTACTTAAAACACTGCTCCATTGGCCAATTGTAGAAATGTGAAATAAAAAAACAAGACATAATTAAAATAAAGAAATAAATTAAATTGTTCTTATATTAATATACGTAAGAATTAATAATACAGCCCAATGTAAATTATATAGTCACCAATTCCCATTTATAATACAATTATATTAATACGGACACAACAAAAGACCAAAACATACATTTATATAAAAAAACCAAAAGCAAACTCTGTATAAAAAATGTAAAAAAAAAAAAAAAAGAGTCTTTGGTTGTGAGTGTAAAACATCCATTGGCTCGGGGGCTCTCCCAAAGTTGTACCACACGAGCAGAAGCAGCAGTGCAGGGCTCGGACAATGGTGGTCTCTACATGACCAGGGTCTGTGTGGGGAAAGTGTTTAGGTATTTGTGCTCTGACGCTAGTGAGGGGTCCTCTGTTTTTAGACTGGCCATGTGCTCCCAAGAACTCATCTGATGTTGGAAGTTAAACAAGAAAACTAGATTAGAAACAATTATACTGAAAAAGTACATTGAGATTAAATTGAAAGTGTATTATCTTTATACAAACCTGTAGTGGGCTGTCTGTTTGCCTGTGAGATAGGTGATAGCTTTTGTGTCCATCTTCACTTAGTAATGCACTTGTTAGCATGTCCTGCAGAAAGGGGAAATGCTATAGTTAGACACAGATCCATATAGACAAATATAGTACAATTACATATTTCGGGCTCATCACATCATTCTATTCTTGGATTTCTGTTTTTGTAATAGTTTATGATTTAAAATAAGTTTTTTAGTTTTGATCCATTAATTGCTATGGTAACAGTAACAGTCATCATTCTGAAACCCATTAATAAAGGTTATTACAGATAATTATTTTTGGTGTAGTTTGGTGAGATCATGGTCCTGAGATTACTAATATTAGTGATCTGTTTCATCATTTGTGGACTGTCTCCCTTGGGATTAAACGCAGTACAATCAGTACAGAAAACGGCCTTGGGTCCTCCGAAATTGCATACTAGAATATAAAAGTACAATGCTGCATTTGAGAGATGACACTTATGGTAGGTGTGAAATATAAAGCTGCTTACAGGCACTTCCTGCGGGGGTCCGGTGGGGGAGAAGAGCTGCGTGTGGAGGTCCTGTCCTTCCCACTGCATACACGGGCTCCTTTCACACGGGGACTCCACCTATAAATCAAAACATGCAAAACCATTACAAAAACATTCAATAGTGTCACAAAGTTCAATCTGATTTAAGTTAATATGTACTTAATATATCAAATGCGCTGGGCTTGCATGTTAAATGATAATACCTCTTGTTTGATTTTCTTCAAAGGAGGCTGGTCAATCGCACACTCCACTGGCTCTTGCTTTATGGAATCAACCATCTGCTGATCCAAAGGTGAGTTCTACAGTAAAATAAATAAGAATTAGCCCACCAAAAATTACTAAGCCTGTTTTTTTAATGTCTGTTTTCAATTCTTTCCTTACCAGCATAGCAACGGATGACCTGAAAGGCGTGGGTGTGAGAGGAGATGACTCAAGGATTGAACGCCGAATGTTGGGAGTCCTAAACCTAAAACAGAATACACTGTTGAGTAACTCCTTTCTCCACAAATGTGCATTACAAAACAGGAGAGAGTAGAAGGCACTTACATTTCATTGTCTTTCTGAGGCCTAATGCTGTGGTCAATGAGCGGTTTGGTGTCCACCGGTGAAACCATATGTACACTGTCACTGTCTGAGTGTTCTGGGCTCATAGAATGGGTGAGGAACTGTCAAACAAAAAGGAACCAATTAAAAAAACAATTACATAGGGCTAAATCACAAACCATTAACATTATGTGTATGGCAAATGTAAGATGTGATGTGTCAAAAAAGTGAAATGATCAAATAAATGAAAAATATTGTGATGAACTATGGTGATTGGGTGGTTCTGTTACATTGATATCACAAGCTAGCTAATTGAGCTACCTGTGAGGGTGAAAAGGGTAGTTTTCTGGCAGGTGAAGGCTTGGGGGTGGAGCAGATGAAGCCAGCCCATGTAGCCTGTGCATTCATATTGGGCATGACCCTGTGTGTTCTGAGCCCACTGCTGTAGGCCTCACTCACTGAGGAGAGCCTCTGGGAACAGGGGTGGGAGAGTATAGGGGTCAACGCCCACTGCTGAAAACACCTATGCTAATGGCTATGCTAATCTGTTATCCAAGCGCAGCTAATCACAAAATAAGCACTTACTGAGTCAAGGACAGACTCCATGAACTCTGGTATTGTGTTGGAGAAGGCAGGACTGCTGTGATGGCTGCTGCTGCTTGTGGAGTGGGCTCTTGTGGCTGATGCGCTCTCTTCAGGGAGACAGCTTTGGTCCAGGGGCAGGGCTGGGGCTGCAGTGTGATGGTGGTGCATGGAGACTGCCTCTGAACTGTCAGTCACACAGCTCTGATTGGCCCAGCTTGAGAAGGACAAGGGCATCTGGAAGGAAAAGCAAAATTAAGCATCAGATAAAATAATAGTCACAAATGACTGTTGGACTAAATTAGCACAGAAGGCAAAAGGAAACTCGAATACAGTGTTAGAATGGGGGTGCTTGCACAAGGAGCTGAGCCAAGAACTAAATTGGAAAGATAAGGTCCCATTTCATCACTTCTGCAGAAACAGACCCCCAGATGTTTCCTCCCTCTAACACCAAGCGCTGTGCCCATGTCAGGGTGAACACACTTGCGCATGAATCAAGCTGTCACAGTAGTAAGAAGCTCAATCTTACTGTTTGTGATGGCTGCCCTCTCAGCTCATTTTCTGTCGACATGAGCAGCATTTCAATTTCTTTCACCCTTTTCTTCTCAGGGTCCTCTTCGTTATAGTGTCTCTGCAGATTAAAATTTTAACAGGAATTAGCATGGTGCAAAAACTGCTGAATGCATTTTATGATTTGGAAGATCTGTATTATACCTGTATAGCAGCAGTTCCAGGCTTGGGGAAGTTCATGATGTTTAAATGTAGAGCCATGGGGATGGGTACCTAGTAATAAACAAACCAAACATGTTAATTTGAATTCAAAGTTGTACTTTTCTTTTTTGAGAAGTTAATAAAATGCTTACTCTGTGTGCGTCAGGGATGTAAGCATAGTTGAGTGGAGGAACATGAGGCAGTTGAGAATGATTGGGCGAGTGATGGGAGAAGGGCATCATGTGGCTGGGTGCTTTGATAAAGTTGTGGTTCAGAGAGAGGGGAGAGCTGTTGTTCTTTGCTGAGTTCTGGAGATAGCCCTCCTGTTCTACCTTTCGCCTCATGGTGGAGTTCCAGTGGTTCTTAATGGCATTGTCTGTCCTGCATGACACAAAATATGAATATTAATACACAAATTATTTTAGTTTACAGTTAAGACAACATTTACTGTGTACGGTATATTTCCACTGTTTTCTTAGTTACCCCATTTGCAATTTTAACCTCAAAATTTCATAGTTGACCAGCACAGCTATCACTGATTCATCTAGCTTCCCTTTTCACTTGTATTCTCATGCCTCACCTGCCAGGAAGCAGTTTGGCAATTTCAGCCCAGCGGTTGCCCAGCTTCTCGTGAGCCTGGTAGATGATCCGATCCTCCTCTTCGGTCCAAGACGTCTTTTTCACCTCTGGGTTCAGATGATTGTGCCACCTCTCGCGACACTGCTTTCCGATGCGTCCCTTGAGGTGCTTGGCGATCACGGACCAGCGCTTGGCTCCATATTTCTGGACTAGTTCGATCACCTGGAGGTAGGTAGATTTATGGAGGAGAAAAAAAGAGAAAGCAAAGCAAAAGGGGACAGGAAATGAAAAGTAGTAGGGCATTGGGAAAGAGGAAGGCACAAGCAATCACAGGGAGAAGTAGTGGAATAGAGAAGCAAACAGAAAGGACAGGAGAAAGTGACATGATTAGTTATATGCAGACTATGCAGGCTGATCTAAGCTTCTGTCTTCTTAACTCTCCCACCATTTTAGCCTATCTTTATCTGTAAAGACTGAGAACACCTGCTGAGCTGCAATGAGGGAATTTCCAGTGCAACATAAGCCACTGTGCTAATCATTAAAGCTGCAAATGGATGGAAAAACATCTCCACTATCTATGCTTTCTGAAGCCTTGTGTAGTTGACTTTTGTAGTATAATTTAATAATAATAATATGTTTTTTTTTACATTTAATAAGTAAATTGCCCCTAGAAAATGTTGGTCAAAAAGGTAAATTTCTTTTCTTGGAATAAACATTATTATCATTATTATTATTATTATTATTATTATTATTAATGCCTTTGCTCACCCTCTGGTCCTCCTCTTTGGTCCATGGTCCTTTGATAAGTTCTGGGTTCAAAACTTTTTGCCATCGATGTTGGCACTGCACATCTGTTCGATTCTACAAAAATTGATCAGAAATGTGAATTATTTATTAACTGACTTTGTGTTTAATTATTTCTTATAAAACACTCTTGTTGTACACTCACAGTTAGTAAGCTTGCAATTAATTTCCAATCGTCTGATCCATGTAGATCAACAAGTTTTTTCAGTTTCTCATCCTTTAAAAAAAGAAAACATGTTTAGATTTGTTAGACATTCCAGGCGTCATTCAGTGATATCACAATGTCACACAGACTTATGTCTAATCTGAAGACACAAGACAAAAGACAGCCTAAGTTTTAATCCCTGTGTATTTTATAGAAGTGATCCTATATAAGCTATGACTTTTGAGGCAGGTTTGAGTGCACACCTCTTCTCTTGTCCAGCGCGTTTTCCCAAGGTGCCGTTTCCCCGTCTTGGCCATGGACCCATCATAATCATGTTCGTACATCTCATTCTCCTCCTCATCCTCCTCGCTGCTGTAAACACTGGGAGGGGACATTCAGACCATTAGAATAGGCACAAACTGTAAGTAAAAGCACATAATACAAAAGCAAAGTATACTGCTTACTCTCTAATCATCTTTTACACAGTCCATAAAGAACACCTCCTGTTCTTTAGCTCATCAGGTGTCAACACACACAGAACCAGTCATTCTCGAAGGTTTGGGTGCAGGCGTTTAGCCAAGACACCCACAAGGGCAGAAATAGGGAGAGACAGAGAAATAAAGAGCAGCCAGTGGGAGGAGGAGGGAGGGCAGGAGGGGGACGGATGAACAGGTTCCAGTGTTTTTGGTTTCCACAGATACTGGGATTGGCATATGCATGTGATCATAATTTTCTTCATGACCCTGACATGTTCAGACCTGCATTGGCATTGTACAGTAGCCTACAGCCATGAGCAAGCACTGTAGCAGCAGAGTTAACCAATAAGGAGAGAGCACACAAGACAGGTAGCTCTTCTAGAGACAGGTGAATAAGACCTCAACAGGTAAAATTTCTGAATTTCACTTCAAGTCAAACACAACTGTGATAAAACAGCTTGAGTGGTGAAAAGAGAAAATACTAAAAGCTTAAAACAAAGCAAATTTAAACACTGCTGAGAACAGCCTTTTATATGAAGTTTAACATCCTATGAAGTGATCAAGTGCACAGCTGAAATTATGAAGAATTTAGTATCAGCAGTACTACTGAACTTGGCCCGTAGATTGAAACAGACTTGACCAGTGAAGCCATATTACTGCTATAACAAGCTTTAAATAAAACATATAGCGTTGTCATTTAAATTAGGAAACGCGAGAAGCAGATTTAGATTTTGCTATGGCAAGTAGATGGTCAGCACAACATTCAGTTTGTGCAGAGGGTGTGCGTAAAATCACTTAGATCACCCCGGAGACTGATGGAATAAAATAGACCACTAGCGTGAATGCTTCTGGTTTATATCAGTTTTCTGATAAATTTACGCGGGTTGTAGCGCGCAGCGTGGCCCTCGCGTGTCTGAGAGGGGCAGATATCAAGAGCAGCAGCCTCTTCTATTCTCCGGCTACGCGCTGTCAGAGGCGCGGGGAGCGCACATGCCAGATGACCACCACCTGTCAGGGCGCGCTACTCAAACTCCCCAAGTTTTCTAACTACTGAGTGTAGCACAAAACAAAGACATAAGAAAGACGGCTAATGAAATAAGATGAATGTATTGCCATAAAGTAGAAAAACGTAATTCGGTTTTCAAAAAAAACGCAGGCTATTACCATAAGAAATTCTACCAAATGCAACAACGAGGACATGACAAACTGCAAAGCGCCAGGCCTGTTAGAAAACAGCATGTGTAAAAACTATGGTGGAAGATCGTAACAAACATAAGGAGCTGTTGCCTTGACTTAAAATGAGTGAGACTCACCTGTTTCGTGGCCGCCGAGTCATGCTTCTGTATGTAGTGCGGCTCCGGGGCGCGCTGATACTTTCGCTGCGTGCGCTTGGTTTGTTCTCCAGGAGAGAGGCAGGTTGACATTAATTTAAACTGCAGCAGCCCCCACTACGGCTCCTCCCTCCTCATGAATCCCCGCTCAATTTGGCGCTACACCATTTACAAAACGTGTGTGTGAGACAGAGACACAATGCGCATGCTCATTGCAGAAGAGATCTACAGGCGGCGTTTAGGCAATCCTCGGCTGCAGTAGTAAAGATGTTGCATTTAGGTAGTGAATTATGTGAGAAGTTACTCATTGAAAGGTTTCAAGACTACATTGTTTCTAGTTTAACATACTTTCTAGGTCGGACCTAGGGCTGCTCAATTCTTGATTGTAGGTCATATTAGGGTATTTATTTATTTATTTTTCACTTATCAATTCGAGATGCACCGTTGTACTTTGAAAAGTTGAATTTTAAAACAACATATTTGTCACTGATAGAGAGACACGTTGTCGAAACAGAACCAGGTACCTTCGGTGAGCCCAGCAGTGAGAAATACTTGAAGAAAGCTTAGAGGCACTGTACTGTGGAGGCGCGTTTTGTCGGCGTGTCCGCGGTAAAATCTTTTGTCAACAAAACTAAGGACTTCACTTTTCTCATGAAAAGCAGAAGGAAACTAATGTATCTGCTCATAGTAAACAATTGCTGAATGTGTTTTTTTCACATTGCAGAACAATGAGGTGTCACTTGTTAAATGAGGGATGACTAGTGTTACACAGATGTTAGTGCGTGATAATAGCCCTAATGAAAGAAGCCCATTCTTATCGACTAGAGATAAAATGACCACGTGCAGTAACAGTGACCACAGGCCAACACTTTTACTTTTGATAAAGTTAAACTTTATCTTCTAGAATCCAGAACATCAGCACAAGGTTGAATTACAATTTCCATTTCTTGTAAATTCTCAATGGGCTTTAAATGTTCAGACCACTTTTATATAAGCAGGTTATCTATGTTTCTATTGCATTGCAAGAAATTACATGCTTTTGTAAAGACATATTTTGTTTTGGTTCAGGGGTCTTCAAGCAGGGCAGTCTTTAGTCATCCATTGAGCACATAGCAGGAGGGGTGCTACTTTATTTGTATAAAAGTGTCTCCTCATTGTATTAGTTCCTCCAAATGTGACCGTATTGTCCTGGTCACTTGTAATTATCATCATCATAGATCAGCCTTTTGTCCCAAACCAGTCAACACAGTGGCCCAAAAAGGGCTCTTACACACACACACATACACATGGTCACAGACTGAAAATCCACTATAGAGCTGCAGACAGAAACATGAACACACCACACAAACCACTGCCTAATAAAAACAGGAGCGAGATGCTGTTGTTTACTCTTTGAATGCCACCACACTAAACTTCTGGACTAATGTATCATGGTTGCCTAGTGCCATCGTCTGTGGTTTCTAATCCTATTGAGGTACAGGGTACACCTGTGCATACATTGTATTGTTCCAGTAATTTCTTGCTTGTAAGAGGAGTAAGATATCTAGTCTGTAAGCTGACTTTAATTATATGACAGAATAGAATACAATTGTCTATTGAAGTTGTCCCTCTGGTTTTCCCCAGACAAGTCATTTATATAACAAATGGGACAGTAAAATGCCTGGACTAGAAGGGGCTAAAAGAAAGACTTATTTAATTCCATACTTGATCTGACCAATTGCAATAGATGCTAGTTCCTAAAGTTTTTGTATTTTTATTAAAATAAAAAACTACTGGCCAAAGCCAGTAGTTTTACTACAACTTGTCTTTCGCATTTACTTTCCACTTGTTTTCCCTCTAGGGTCATATTAAAATCTGCATCTTGTTATCTGAAACCAAATTAAAGGAAGGGAGCCATGGTATGCAAATGAGTCCATCATAGCCAGAGCAGGAAGCCTGGGACCCATTGACTCTTGCTGAGTAAATTTGCATGGGCACGATTGGACAGGTTAAGGGCAGGCATTGTAATAGATGCCTTTAGCAAAGCATTGTGTGCACAGGTTAGTTCATTTGAATGATTTTTAATGATTCCCCCAGGCTTGAGATATAATCCCACCAGGTTTTTAAACCCAAAGTGGAAGGTCTAACAAATGTATATTGTAACTATGATGTTTAAGAAAGATATGTTGGTACAAAATCTTTCAGCAAAAGAATGACACTGTCAGACAGGTCGTCTTCTGTTCACGTGTAAGTCAGGGCCAGTGGTGGAGGTTTTGCATGCTACCCCTCAGGCGAGTTCCTCTGAAAGACTCTCCTGTGTAGCCTCAGACCTTTGTCAAACTATGTAAAGCATTACCTCATGCTGCAGCCAGCACTAAGACTGGACTCTTCACCATCTCTGTTTTGTTCTGAACCATAATCTGCAATTGTCTTTGCCTGCTTGGAGAGCCTTGTCTACAATACCCTTTGTAACGTTTTTATTTCTTGAATGAAATATTCTGTTCTACAAACACTCATCACTTATAAGCTCATTGTGCTTTCAATCTGTCCACCCATCTGTTAAATCCACCTAATACCATTATGTGATGTCTAAACAAATCCTTTTGTGCATATTAATATTAATATTAGTAGGTCTAAGTAATATAGTAATATTTTTAATTTGATATCAACTTTTGAAAGACATGTGAATCAGTAGGTGAATTTCTTCTGCATTTCTTATATAAGTTCAGAGGAAAAACCACACTGATTCACATGTCTTTCAAAAGTTGATATCAAATTAAAAATATTACTATATTACTTAGACCTACGAATCAGTAGGTGAATTTCTTCTGCATTTCTTATATAAGTTCAGAAGAAAAACCATACTGATTCGTAGGTCTAAGTAATATAGTAATATAGTAATATTTTTAATTTGATATCAACTTTTGAAAGACATGTGAATCAGTAGGTGAATTTCTTCTGCATTTCTTATATAAGTTCAGAAGAAAAACCATACTGCATAGGTGTGAAAAATCACACTATAAGCGTGATTTGTGTGTACCAACACATGACTCGGTTTGGTATACTTGTCATTTTAGCATACATGCCGTGCAAAAAATGTCATCTTGATATCTACTATTATTCCACTCACTCAATACAGCACACCTCATCTCTGTTCCATATCAGGTGTTGTTTGCCTTTGGTTTTAAATTGTCCTAGAAACATTTCATCATAGTAAAGAAAGAGTTCCCTGTTTCACACCTGTTACATGACCTTGTAAAGTATGTCTTAAATGTACATGTGCTCTTGTTTATTTTGATATGTAGATGTGCAAAAAAGATGTCGAAATGCAGGAAATGGAAGGTTAGTGGGGAAACCTCCACCCACTTCAATGTATTCACACACTGCACAAAGGTAACCAAACAGTGTTTAGTGCAACAAATAATAAAAAAAAAAAAAAAAAAAAAAAAAAACGGCTCCTATTGTCTCCACTAACCTGTCAATCAGAGCTTGCATTTGTCACACTGGCCTTCAGCAACATGAGCTATTCACACTGAAAAGGGCTTTGGAATTACCTAAGCACACGTCTCCCTTTATTGAAGCTCTATTTTTAGCTGGGGAGACACTACAAACCTCATATATAATTTCACTGTGCAGATGTGCAAGTGTATGTTTCACCTATATCATTGTTGTATCAGATTTGCTAACAACCTTTTCTGTCTCTTCCATCAACAATGAGATCAGGGCAGTGCTTTCAAAACCACACACCTACACTTTGCAAATGAGATTTAAATGGAAAAATGTCAAAATGTACTTTTTTTTTTTACTGCTAAACAAACAATTGAGCTATGTATCTCTCATAACAAAAAGTGACATCACCTTGGGATATATGCATAATAGTGGTTCATCATAAGATTGGAAGTAGAGCATTGTGAATTATAACACAATTTGGATAGATATAAGAAAATCTAAGCTGAAAGTTGAATGATCTCATTCTAGGCCTAATGGGCTTGGCTTTTTAAAGTTATATTCAATTAGCATTCATGAGTGCAGACAGTAGTAGTGATAGTAGTGATTTTGGTGAGAGAATGATATACTATCTACATATTTTGTATCTACAGAAAAATTTGATTATCATGAAAAAGTTTTTTTTTTTGTCACTCATTATTTATTATTATTATTATTATTATTATTATTATTATTATTATTATTATTATTATTATTATTAATAATAATAATAATAATAATAATAATAATAATAATATATTATTATTTTTTTTTTTTTCATTATCTGTAAGCCATAATCATCAAAATGTAAATAAAATAAAGGCTTGAAAGCTTCACTCTAGGTGCTATGAGTCTATGTAATATATGGGTTTAACGTTCTGAAATAAGTGATAAAAAATATTGGACTTTTTCATGATATACAATTTTTAATTTATTTATTTTTTTCTGTATTGTCAAGCAAACATTCAGCAGGTGGCATTACATCCGGAAGTGACGTCACAAAAGAATAACAAATTAGGTAATATATTTTATTACTTAATTTTACGTATAAATATAAGCTTTGATTGGACAACATATAAACCCCCATACAATGCTGTGCAATGTTTTTTTTAATTATTATTATTTTAGTCTGAAAGGTGAAACGCTTACCTCTGCACTTTCCCATTGAGCAGCAGGAGAAATGGCAGCCAGGCACTGAGACACATGTCATCACAATCTGAGAGCCGAAAACACTGAAACCGGGGCCGGAGAAATACTTTGAAACAAAATGTCTCGTCACAGAAATGTCCGAGGTTACAACTATGACGAAGGTACACATTTCAGACAGTTAATACACCGTGGGAAGTTCGTGAACGGCTAAACAGCTATTAGCTTGGAAGCTAACTTGCTGTGGTCAATATTAGCAAAGGCAGCTGTTCGCTTATCCGATGTCGTGTCACTTGTTTTGATTATACATTTCCACCTCTGAATGACATATTGACATAATCTGTTGATGTTTGGCTAATGGTCTGCTAACTTTTTACACTGTTGCACTCATATTACGTTACTTCCACGGTTGCAAAGTATTAGTAGCTAACGCCAACCTAACCAATCGTTGGATAAATTGCGTCAACATAAACCTCAATGAATGTGCTTTTCAATGGAAATGACAGCTGCATGTTACTTCTGTGTTTTTAGATTTTGAAGATGATGACATGTATGGACAATCAGTGGAGGATGACTACTGCATATCTCCAGCAACAGGTTTGTGTGGATTTAGTATGATTTAGTTTACAAATGTTCGTAATAACATGACAATTAAATGAATGCATCTCATTGCAGCAAATCAGTTCATTTATTCACGCCGAGAATTGCAAGCACCAAAAGAAGAGACGCTAGAGGAGGAAGAATATGAAGACGACGATGTCCCCATGTCCCCAACTGTCAACCACAACCTTGACCCTCTTGATCAAGGTAACTTACGTTCTCTATTTAAAGGTGCACTTTGGAACTTTTCTTGTGCAGGATTAGCTACTGGTTTGTCTCCATGAAGATTTTGTTACTTTACCTTGTCTATTTCCATGGAGACTCACACTGTGAAATATTTAGTAAAATAACAGCAGAAAAGTGACATAATGCAACTTAACATTTGCATTATATTATGGATTTCCATTTTTGAAATGGCACAGTAAAATATCTTTGTACTCACTGTCTAGCCAAGTTGTATTCCTGTCTGGACCACATGCGGACTGTGCTGGGAGATGCATTGCCTGAATCAGTCCTGAGTGAAGCTGCTATGAAACACAGATTTGACCCGCAGAAGGCGCTGGATGCAGTTCTGTCCGGAGACTCCAAAACGGCACCAGTTCCTAAAAGTACAAGTGAAGATGTGGCGAGAGTTAGTATGGACATGGCCCCTCTACCACAGAGAGTCAAAAGAGAGCCTGCATCTGAAAAAGGTACACCCAAGGAGGAAACTGCCATCTTCTTCATAGTAGTAGATGTGTTTGTTGTTTTCAGTAGTTTTATAATAGTACAATCAGTAAAAATCACTAGGGATGGTTCAATATGTTTTCAGCCTCTATCCAAAATTTGTAATTATGTTTTGGCAATGTTGTTTTAACTAATATTTGTTGATACTGATATCAATAAAACTATATTGAGCCCAATTTATGTCAAATTATAGTTGAGTTTACAAATTAACTTTTAAACTTTTATCTCAATAGAAAGTAATTGCATTACAATATCACTAATGCTGAATATCAATCATCCTTATTAATCACATGGATATAAAATATGTATCAAATCATTAACAAGGTGCCTTCTTGTTTCTTTTGTTTTGTGTTTTGTCTGATCTGCTGTTTTCACATTCACTTGCGGGTCCTTCCCTTGACCTCTTCTTATCAACTGCAATGGGCTTTTGTTAAGGTAAGGAGCCTTCTCGTCTGCCTCTCACACTGATTTGTCAGCTGCTTTCAAGCACACATCATTACCTGTTGTACAACCAACAACAAGTGGCATGTCTCCTAGTTTATTAGGAAAATGCCCTGAAAGTCAAAGTATTGGGATGGTTATAGGCAGTGGTCCTAGCTTGGCACAGTTGATGTCTGAACATACAAAAACTCAAGGGTCAAGTCCGAGCGGTTCCTCTTTGGGTACATCGCCATCGTTAATGTTCAGTTCCAATAGTCTATCGCTAGGAACTTTAGCATCTTTAAATATGCCCTCTAGTCCAAATACTTCAGCTCCTTCTCTCCTCACAATGTCTCTGAACAATTTGTCACTAGCCAATCTCAAGCCCATTACAACAAACTCTTCGCTAACTCCACCTCCTGGTTTCTCGAGCCTTTCCTCTCTGTCACAAAGCAACAACAATGAAGTGCGATGCAAAGGTTTTACAGGAGATTCAAAGTCGGGTCTATCATTGGCAGATTTAATGCAAGAGCACTCAAATAAGAGCCCCCAAAATCTCAATATTATTTCTGCGCCACATAGTAGCTTGTCTTTTGGGAAGAGTTTAGTTTCTCCCACTCTCCCTTTCCGAGCTGGCATCACAACACCAAAACAAAAGCTCTGCCACACATAGCATGGAACCAGGTACCTCAACATCCCCATGCGGTTTAGTCTCTCTGTCCGAGTTAGCATTACAGCATCAACAACCGAGCAAGTCAGTATTAACTCTTGGCACAAACTTTGCATCAAGCGTGCTAAAACAGCCATCAAGTCTTTCTGAGTTGCTTACTACACCACACGCATTGGCAGAACACAAAGGCAAAACCTCAACCACCTCAAATGGGTCACAATACTCCCTCAGCTTGCTACTTTCACCTGCTAAACCAGAAAAGGCTGGCGTGTCTGTACAAAGAGGGACTGTGCATAATGATGACAGCAAACCACAAAATGCACTAAAAGTCCATCAGCCTATAGATCTAGGAGCACTTATTTCTCAACCACATGAACTCGGGCAGCACCATTTTGAAATCAACCTTCCTTCACCCTCCTCATCACCTTCAGGCCTGGGACTTGGTTCATCAGTTTTTGCTAAGCCCTCACTATTTGCACTGACACTTTCTTTCCAAAGCTGCAAGAAAACAAAAAGGAAGATTTTAGCTCATAAAATTAAACAACAATATGCAAGAAGATTGGTGCTTACTGAAGGCATTACTCCATTTCTATTTGATACACCTTCGCCAGATGACATTGTTCGGGCCAATCAGAGCAAGGCCTTTACCAGGTAGAGAGAACGGAATGGTGTATAAGTACTTGAATTTGTGTTCTTTTGGGGTCTAAATATTTAATTTTATGTTTCTCATATCAAAAACAATGTGAATTCTATGGACCAAAACATAACTTTTTATGAATATGTAATTCTAACATAACACCGTGAAACAAAAGCCTTACTTTTGAAAATGCATGATATCCATTTCCCATCTAATTTCATCAGAAATTAGCTATTTTAAATGCTTTAATATTTTAAATACATTTTAAATTTTTTTATCTTCTGTAAAGCAGAGAAGCATATATATGGCCTCTTTTTCTTGCGAGCAAAACCTTTGAACTTGACAAAAGGAGGTTGATTTTTGCAGGTGTGCAGCAGCCATTGGAATATGGATCAGTTTAACCATTGTGCTGGTTTACTGCTGACAATTTGGTTTTGGGGACACCTGGAGATTTTCCCATGAGCGAAAGGAACAAAACGTCTGCATTTCTAAACACAGACACGAAGAGCAGTGTTTTATCAGATGGGTTAGATGTAAATGAATGCATTAGTGCTTTATATTTAGTTTTGTTTTAGCCATTTTGCCTTTTTACTGTTTTTTCCTTTTTGAAATAAAAAAATAATACTTTTAGAATGAAATGTTTCCATGTACAATGTTTTTGTTTGTTTTGTACCCATAATAATAGCAATTGGTCTATTGTCTTTTTACCTTATTACCTAAGCTTTTCTATTGAATAATTGCCCTTATGCCCTTAAGTGTAGTTATGGGCACGTGTAGAGAGGCCGCAAAGTGCACAGGACCATCAGGATTAAACAACAAGAGGCAATCTACTGTACATATTGGTTACTTAGTTTGTGGCTTCTTATGTCACTGCCTTCTGAGTAGAGATCGACAGTAACAAAATTGACACTGTGTTAATAAATTAATGTGGCGTGTCCAGTTGTAGTTGAGTCCTTTACCGTTTGACACCAGTGTGTGGGTTTGTGCAGGAAGCTGCACTCTTGGAGCAAATGTCATCTCAAACACAGCAGCCAGTCACTTAGATGGAGCACAGCCGGTCTTTAACACCTACGTAGGAAAATCTGATCATGTCTCTGAGCTTTCACAGCACTGTCAAAGGGCCTGGCAGATCAAATCATAAAGCAGCACCACTCTGCACAAAGCACATTGTTGCACAAATGCTGTTTTTGTGATGTGGTGTCACAACTGGAAAATGTCATTTTAACATTCTCTGCTGGGCACAAGAAATTATATTTTATTTGGCATCCAGATGATACTTTAATGTGGTTTAAAATGTGTTTAGGCTTTCATGCAAGTTTTGATGTTTATATTTTATGTATTTATTTTACATTAATAGATTATTTCTTTCTATGCAATAATTCAGTAATGCCATTGGATACTGTTGCAGGGAGAAACCATCTGATCCTACATTTAAGATGGATCAAAATATCCAAATGGCAATTTTCATGACAAGTAATGCATTTGCATTTTTGGATTTCTTTGGATTGCCTTTACAGTTGCTAAAGATCCCAACAGTGGCTTCATTTGATAGTTAAAAAAATGGTACAAATGTGACCATCTCTTTAACTTGCACAACCATTTTCTCCTAGACTGGCTGCTATTCCTTCACCCACTTGTATTCCACCACCATTGTCACTTCACTTACCTGCACAAATATAGGAGGAGGGCCTATATTTGCATATCCTGGGCGTACTCCGCTTATCCAGTGCTCAGTTGGACCCTGAGGCAAAGGTGTGCAGATGACTCACCTCAGCTCAGTCAATGCAAGGGTCTCTGTACCAGAGAAATCCTGGATGGGAGGCTCAACTGTTTACCTACCAGTCTAAGCTCTGTCAAGAGAAACTGTTCACACAGCCTCCCTCAGGGCAAAAAATTATTTGAATTGTTTGCAAAGGGTGGTTTGACAACACAATTTGCCTGATTGTTTAAAAAAAGGGTTGTTTAAAAAGCATAGGAGAGAGGTTTGCTTGTTTTGTCCCTAGGGAAGTTTGGCATTGAGTGTTAGAAGGGAGAAGGTGTGTTAAGATGAGTTCGGGATTACTGTGATCATTGTCCATGTTATGTTAGATGACTAGATTAGCAATTTGTGTTTTTAAGGGGGGATTTGGTTTTCAGTATATATTTATGGTCAAATACATTATTAACACTATCTCTTGGGCCAAAGTTTACATCATTGCATCTTGTAATTTCATATTCCAAGATTATGAATTAACTTATTGCTTAATGTTGATTGCAGACATCTGTTGTTTAGTATAAATTATTGCACTCACACCAGGACATTACACATATAAAGTTTCTTCCTTGGTCAGTAACTAAAATAACACCACAGATTGAAGTGATTGTGGTAGTGCCACAACCAAAAAATAGCATGTTTCTGACTGTTCTTATTAGCACTAAAGATACTTTGATGTGGTTTAAAATGTTTAGACTTCATAGTTTAAAGGTTAAAAATGGGCTTATCATTTCAAGTAATACATTAATATTTTATAAGGTTGTCAAATTCGAAACTAGAAATGTTTTAATTTGTTTTTCTGAGTCAAGAATTTGTTCTATTTTTTGCTCAGTATTTACATTAACTCCTGACTGTTGCGGATATTTTAATATCCAATGTTGTTCACAATAATTTGCATTATTTCAGGTTCCTCATTGTTGTTAAGCAAGACTCGAGCCACAATATCAACAAATCATCAAGAAGCAAATAGCTGAACCAGAAAATCTTAACATCTCACTGTCAAATGCTCGATTGCTTTTGTGAGAGATTCTAATGCCTTGGTCGGGGTCTGTATGTGTCTTTGTATGTGGCTTGTATGTGTCTTTGGTACTATAGAAGAGCCCAGCTGCAGGAAGAAACCTTTAGTGGTACTAGTTCCTGTGAATCCACTTTGAAGACTCTCATGTGTTTGTGATGTTTGACAGCTCCTTTCATTTGTGTCAGTGTTTCAGAATGACTTTTCTTAAGACACAGCCACAGTCATTCAGAGATCAGTGAGGTAAAGAACATCCATTAATAGTTCGCCAAACCCAAGTTTTATCAGTACGTTGTGCTGGCAGTGTGAATTTACAATGACACACAAAGTAAGGTATAGGATTATGCTTGTCAGACCATTCATTATCAAATATTTGTAAAGGTTTAGACCTAGGAATGCCATTTGGAGGTATCTTCAAAGGAAGGATTTGATTCATGTATAACAGTGGGTCCCAAATGACATTTTCTATTAAATATAACGTAAATTATTGTTGGGGTTTGGCCCATGGGAGCTTTGCGTCGACAGGACAGCCACAGCACTGCAAATTTGGGAATGACTAATGTATAAGATTGAACAGACTGTTATTGTGACACACATATCTGGCTCTGAACCTTGAGGCTTTGCCAATCTGCTGAATGTATTCCACCACTCTTCACCCCCATTTCACACAAAATATGTTTGTCCCATAGGCATCGTTGGGCAGAGCAGAAACAGTATATCATAACTAATCTAATTAGTTCCTGAAATAGACCTAAAAGAATTTGTGCCTACACTTGTTATAATCCACATCCGAAGTACCACCAGTGGACCGTGAACCACGGTTTGAGAAGCTCTGACTATATTGATGCAACTTGTGTTTCCTCATTACTTGTTTTGCTAACTAGAAAGTTACCACATTGGGTCCTGATTTATTTATTTTTTACTGGTCCTTTCACACAATTATTTAATTAAATTTTTGTTGTTAATTTACCTTTCTCTTCCTCAGTATTGCTGACTAAAGAATCTTGTGAAAAACGTCCTGTTACTGCTCTATTTACGTACTAGAGGCAAACTGTCACTTCTGAAATTAACCCTGTGCGTACCAGGATGTGAGTGCTGTACGAATGCACTAGGCTTGGCTCTGCACCTCCATCTAAATGAATCAGAAGCAGGACTGATATGAGTGGTACTGCTGGCCATTTCAGACAGGGATGACACAGCAGTGACCTCAAGCTGTGCTGCTACTCGGTGAAAGTCACTTATCAGATCGAACCATTTAATCATAATCACCTTCTGAAAAAAACCCTTTATGTATAACAGTAAACCCAATGCATTTAATGGGAGCTGTCATATCAATAAAATGTCTGTGCTGTAATACCAACCAAGCCCTGAAACAAAGGAAGACCCAATGTTTTCCAAAATAGTGGAGACTGGTGGCCAATTAAACCAGCAATGCATTGTTTTTTTAGCATTATCATAAATGCATAGATGTAACTTTATTTAATCTTTAACCAGTCTTTTTTTTTGGTATTTGGTACAAAATATTATATCCAATAAAATGATTAAAATATGGATAATTTGTGCTGCCATAGTAAATCTGGGAAACACTGGACTAGCATTTACCTTAGTATTTTTCCCTTATGCAAATTGGTAAGACACTAAAGATTATCATTTCGAAATTAAATTTGACCTTTGCTTGTATGAGATGTGAGCTAAAGTAATCTGACCGATCAATAACCATAAACCAACATATTAACATTCTCTGGTACATTTGCTAAGTGTAACATGAAAGTTATTGTCAGTTTTTGTAATGGAAAAATACTTGGTGTCACAGTTAGTCATCGTCTTGTTTCATTTTTGACTCTACTTTTCCATGTTCCTAGCTAAAAGAGACGTTTCTCAGAATAAGATGGAGTCAGAGGTTGTTCCTAAAGTTGCCCGCATGACCGTCTCTGGAAAGAAGCAGACCATGGGCTTTGACGTGCCGAGGTAACTTACACAACTAACACTTTTATCTCAGTATTTACTTGCATGTATTTACTTTACTGTGCATTACTTTAGCACAGACGAGAATGGCATCAGCGCAGTGCGTAGAGGAGGCAGCCCCGAAAACGCCGTAGTAACGTCTGCACCGGAGCCCAAACCGCCAGAGACCCCCTCCAAAGGGAACGGAGAGGAGACCACCACAACACCCACCCCCAGCAAATCCTCAAGCAAAAACAGACAAGCAATCAACGTCAAGGCGGAACTAGAGAAGAGACAAGGAGGAAAACCTCTTCTAAACTTAGTGGTGATAGGTATGAAAAACAGGAAGAAATTAGAAATGCATTCATTGACGTTTATGCCATGAATGAAATTTAAACCACAAAAACCTTCTGTGGCTCAAATCTTATCATATAGGAAAAACATAACAGTTTCCTAATAAATTTCCCATATATATTAACCTCAACAAATAGTGTCCCATCTTTCAAATGCTGAATATAGTGATTCTTGTGATAGGCCTATATGAGAATCAACAAATGTGGTAGTATACGGCCTTAACTACTTTGACAAAGCTTAGTACATATTCAAAACAGTTCATATTTTTTTAGCATTGTAGTAGTGTTTAAGTTTAAGAGGGGCACATATTAATTGCTAAATAAGTAAAAAAAAAAAAAAAGCTCAATTATGTCTGTCAGTATTTATAAAGTGCTTTGTGTTTTTTGTGCATTCAGCCACAAACTATTCCTCCCATTAAATGCTTCTGTATACACTGTTATCTAAAGAAGCATTTATAAGAGCACACTGATTACCACTTGGCTTACAGTTAATGTGCAGGGTCTAAACTAAAGTGTTACTAATATTTCTACTAATATCACTTCAACTCTTGATGTACATGCACAGTAGATAAGAGTATATTTTTAACTGTTCGGTTGAATATTGATTATTTCTGCAGAGCGTTTCCACCTCCACCTATTCCCATAAGTTGCTTGTATTATCGCTTCATTTTGAGCCCTAGCTGGCTTTGCTTAATCATACTTTCTCTGTGTCGTTAAGCTATGCCAAAAAGTGACTCTGTAGTTTCAAAAGTGAAGGGGGTTTTAGTTTCCCACAGTCTGTAAAAACTTTCATTCTAAGACATTGCTAACCATGCACCCAGTCAATTCAATCCTCCTCACCTCATCATCTTTGTGTTAGGACTACACATGTTGTAATATAAAAGTCCCACTATTGAATTCTTGGGTAACACACTAATCAGTATGACAACAAACTAAATATATCGCAGTAACACCTAGGTTCTCCATGTGTGTTTTTGTTTTATTATAACTGAAATTATTGTCCAGCTTTACTGTGTTTTAGATTTTTACAAAGTCACATAGTAATGAGGTGATTCTCTATGTGTCTTCAGGTCATGTGGATGCAGGTAAAAGCACACTGATGGGACATTTGCTCTATCTCCTGGGTAACGTGAACAAGCGCACCATGCACAAGTACGAGCAGGAGTCTAAGAAGGCGGGAAAGGCCTCATTCGCCTACGCTTGGGTTCTGGATGAAACTGGCGAAGAACGTGACAGGTACTAACCAAGTCTAAAGCTGTATGTTCACAATAGTCAGTGTTGTTGGGTTTTTTTATGCAAAATCATGCAGCCATAGCGCTTTTTATACTCAATAAAAAAGGAAGTATCCTATTTTTGGAGTGGGGATTCTGCAGTCATAAAATATAAATCTACTTCAGCAAGTCAGATTTTATTGAATTATTTGAATGTAGCACATTTGCATTGGTCACTTTTCTTTTGGCTGAATGACATTGCTTACTTTACTCTACTACAACTACTGCTATTATTACTACTACTTACAATACTAATACTGCATAATCGAATCTCCACTTTTTTGTGTAATGTTTTAGTTTTAAAATCTACTCATGTCATTTCAACACCACATATTTTAAATCTGTATTAAAATTTTTATGTTTTTATGTGATTGCTTTTGTGCTTTTGCAGAGGAGTGACGATGGACGTGGGCATGACCAAGTTTGAGACAAATTCCAAGGTGGTAACACTGATGGATGCCCCTGGACACAAAGACTTCATTCCCAACATGATCACAGGAGCTGCCCAGGTATCAAGCTGACCAATAAAAACAGATACATTTATTTAATATTGAGAGTACCTAATAAGATGGAGAGCTGTGATATCGTCTTGTGTACATCCTCCTAGGTCCTGCCCCACCCATGAGCGTGATTTGAAATAATAGTGGTTTTGGGTGTTGGTGTCACAAGATGTCATTGCATGCATGGGTGTGTGTGTCTGCTTTTAGGGACTAAATGTAATTTCTCTTTTTACCAAATGACTGTTTAGACTCGTGTATTGACTAAATGGTTTCTGGTGCAATATCTGAGGGGAGTTGCATCTCCACCACTTTCAAGTACAATTGGTAAATGTTTTGTGCCTTTTTTTTCTAGGCTGATGTGGCAGTGTTGGTGGTGGATGCCAGCAGAGGGGAGTTTGAGGCGGGGTTTGAGGCTGGGGGACAGACCAGAGAACATGCACTGCTGGTCCGATCACTTGGAGTCACTCAACTGGCTGTGGCTGTTAACAAAATGGACCAGGTCAATACAAAACATCATTTCTTTAGGCTCATTTTCAACATGATTGAAATGGTAAATGATTCAAATATTTTCAAATATTTTCAAGTAGTACAACCTCAGTCTACTGGTCAAACTTAAGCCAAACTTAAATAAAACTGTTTTTATTTACCCAATTCATAACTTAATTAAATTGTAATTTGTAAAAGTAATTTGTCTTGGAGCACAAGGAGCACACATTTTGATCTTTTTGAGATTTTCCTATTTTATACTAATTTATTGTATAGCCTACTTTAAAACATGAATGCCTTCATTGTTCTGCAAGAAATAATACTAATATATGTATATTTTTCTATAGAAAATAGACAGATTTTTGTTTTACTTCTAATGCTTATTAGTGTACTGTATGGTGTGCAGTTAATATGAAACCCATGCCTCTAATTTTTGCAACTAAAACAGGTTAATTGGCAAGAGGAGCGCTTCAAGGACATCACGTCCAAGCTGGGCCACTTTCTGAAGCAGGCAGGCTTCAAGGTGAATTTGACTTTAAAAACAAAAACAACACAATATCTCTATTGACTCAAATGTGTCAAACGCATTGAACTTAAAATGACTTGGACATAATACATTTATTTTTCAGGAGTCAGATGTTTTCTACATCCCGACCAGCGGCCTGTCAGGAGAGAACTTGACCACGAGGAGCACTGTGTCAGAACTCACATCCTGGTACTCAGGGCCCAGTCTGCTGGAGCAAATTGGTAATGAGCGGCCACCAACTCACTTCCTAGATTTATTATACAATCATTGAAATAGCTGACTCGACAGGACTGTATTTTGTGGTAATTACATTATTGTGCAACAACAAAGACCATAATCCATAAGAAAAATGATTCATGTTAAGGCAAAACATGCATTGTCATGTTTGACTTTTAAATGATTTGGTTTGTTTTGGTATGTTTATTTATTTTTTCTTCACAGATGCCTTCAAAGCCCCTCAGAGGTCCATTGACAAACCATTTAGACTCTGTGTGTCTGATGTGTTCAAAGGTACATATATATGACATTTGGAGACATTTAGGTGTTGTTGTTACAAGAGGTGTGTCTTTACAGACCAGGGCTCAGGCTTCTGTGTAACTGGGAAGATAGAGGCTGGTTATGTTCAGACTGGAGACAGGATCCTGGCCATGCCCCCCAACGAAACCTGCACGGTCAAAGGTACACAGCACCCTCACTTTGACAGATGCTCTCTAGTAAATGTAGTGTAGCTTAAAATACTGTCACTATGAATGTGTACTAATTCTCTACTAACATACTCTTGCAATGTTACTCATAACATCAGGTAAGTTCCTAAAAAAAAAAAAAAAAAAAAAAAGTTGATGTGACAGACCTGACCACTGTCTACGAGAATAAAAACAGATGTTCAGTTAAAGAAATTCATATTTGCTTTCCTTAAATGCATACTTTACAGAGCTTTGTAAGGAGTTTGGTTGGCAGCTTTTAAAAGGTTACAGTTTTTCAAAGTGGGGCACATTGTGTTTCTTTTTTCTTTTTTTCTTTTTTACGTACACTACATCTAACCTGGGACTAAAGCTGGACAGACCACACCTGGACACAACCAGAACAAAAAGCTAGTTTTTGTAACTGCAATACTCAACAAAACTTTTGCACACTGCCACAAATGTCCATAAACTGGAGACACTTAAGACCAAACAAAACGTTTAGAACCTTGACACTTTTAGACAGAAAGAAACCGACTCAGTGGATTTAGTTTGAATGCTGTTACAGGGACTCCAGAGTTTTGCTGAATATAATAACGTTATGTGGTAGTAGCGTTATAGTTGTTGCACTATTTTTTTGAAACTCCAAGCATGAAACTTAATACTGGTAACCTAAAATCTAGTGTTGTGACTGCCCCCTTGTGGACACTGATGCATTTGCCTCTTGGCTCGATCAGGGATAACGCTCCATGATGAGCCTTTGGACTGGGCTGCAGCAGGAGATCATGTCAGCCTGACACTCACAGGGATGGACATCATTAAAATCAAGTATGACACATAATGTGCCTGTTCATTTTTATGTTTTAATTAATATTGTCATTTCTGTCCTATTCCAGTGTTGGCTGTGTGTTTTGTGATCCCAAGGAGCCAATCCGAGCCTGCACCAGATTCCGTGCACGCATTCTCCTCTTCAACATAGAATTTCCCGTAACTCAAGGCTTCCCGGTATGTGAGTCTTCTCTCTGCAGCTGCAGTATCAGTGATCAAAGAAGGCCATTTCAACTTTAAATGGTGGTTTACATTTTAGAAACATCAACTATGTTCAAATTGCAACTTTATTAGTTCCCCAAAATATTAATATGCAATTAAAGAAAAAAAAAGAGTAATACATAAAGGAAAGGTGAAAATGAAATAATTAAAATAGTCATCAAAGCATTTCTTAAAGGTGCTTTGTGTAACTTTTCTGGTGGAGTGTCTCTCAAATGCTTTCCTCCATGGAGATATTATTGCTTTGTCTGGAATGTTTCACAGTATGGCATTAAAACATTTTATCTTCATAGAGACCAAACTCGATCAAGTAACAGGTCAGATCTGTGGAGAGGCGACCTTGCTCACAGTCAGAGACTGTTTTTCTTGGAATTTTTGGTATAAAACTCTAAAATGTAATACATGTAAGTTAGAGCTATTTAATGCCATACTGTGGAACATTCTAAGCAGAGCAGTGACACATTCATAGAAACAAGCTGGTGACAGACCTGCCACAAGCAAACTTGCACAATGCACCTTTACAATGTTTACTGGTACAGTGTTTACTAAGTTTATAATAAGTGTAATACATGTTTATAAGTTCTCTGTTAGGATACTTTAACAATTAAAACTATATTTTACTAATTCACTGTTTCATTTTTGACGACAATCACATTGGGGAAAGTTTATGTATGTAAATGCTTTGATTGTTTGTTCAGGTTTTGCTGCATTACCAAACTGTCAGTGAACCAGCCACCATCAAGAAGCTGATCAGTGTTTTACATAAGAGCAGTGGTGAGGTCCTCAAAAAGAAACCAAAGTAAGAAGTGTTTACCTGTTTTTAAATGCAGTGATGAGAGTAACGATAATTGACTGTATATATTTGTTTAAAGGTGTCTGAGCAAAGGCATGAACGCCATAGTAGAGCTCCAGACACACAGACCTGTGGCATTGGAGCTGTACAAGGACTACAAGGAACTGGGCCGCTTTATGCTGCGCTACACCGGCTCAACCATCGCTGCTGGGGTCGTCACGGAGGTATCATTATGCCATTACGTCTGATCACTGCTTTAACGTAATTCATATTAGGGATAGTTCCATGTGGATTTTTTAGATATAGATAGACAGATAGAAATTCATATTTTCACTGTATAATATTAATGTTCTTCATTATATTTTCTTTCCACAGTTCAAAGAATGAAGATGACCAGTATCAATACGCCTTTGGACTTGTCTCAATAAGCCACAAGATGCCAATAACAAAAATGTCTGAATGGACTGGGAACATGACCTCACTCTGCTTCACTTGACTTCTCCAGTCAACACTAACATTAAAAATGTTGTTATTATTTGAAAAAAGTCACAAATCAACTCTGCACTCTCTTCAAGTGGCCTGTCCTGTGAAGTATATTCTTGGCTGTTAAACACATTTAAACTCTAAGTACCTATGAATATTTAAATTGAGAAATTGGCTCAAGTTTGAGGACAGTGCTCTCATCATCATCATTACATTTTTTACTGCTGCTTGTAAAAGACTTATATAATTGACTTGCCTCCGGTATAGATGGTATAGGAGGAGGCACCTAGAGCTATGTAAATATGTACTTTAACCAGTGGGCTAATTATGAACAAATGCTTTTTACCCCTAGAGAGATAAGAAATGGTATCAATACCCACTACTTGAAGTACTTGTACAAAACACTTGTACAGCACCATTTTATTTGAAGGGCTGGTTTTATAAACTAAAGACTATTTGAGGATCAGCTGTCTTTCAGTTTCTTTTTGTTGAACTGGACATGTTGGTGAATAACAAGGCCACAACACGATCATTACACCAATCATTTGTGTGTCTTTTTTGTCCATGCCAGAAAGGATAACCACAGTTTGGGGAGAAGTATTGTCGCGTTTGATACACTTTGGAAGGAGGGGTAGACCACCTTTTTGTATCCATGAAGGGTTTATTCAATAAATGTTTTAGTGCTTAAAAATACCTTTTAAATAATAGCAGAGACAGTTCACCTATACATAAATCTGACCAGTGCCTTGGCCTGGTGGTGTCATCTGCTTGTCTTCTTGAGTGGAATATTCCAGGTAAAGCAATAACATATCCATAGAGACAAACAAGAGATGGACCCTCTATCAAAAAAGTTACATGTTGCGCCTTTAAGAGAACTGGGTTTGGGTAAAGCGGTTTTTTCGAAGTCGGTCGAAGCGCAGTATTGCTACCACGAGGGGTCAGTGTTTCATACACGTTTTCTGCAGGTGTACTGTAAAACTAATGAAAACTGACCGTGTTGACACTGTATATTTACCCACACTCAATGCAATAATGTAATTTTAGTTGCATATTAACTTTAGTAACTTTTAAATTGTGTTCATCGTGAAAAAGTTTCATATTTAGTTGAATATCTAACTTAAAATCCAGACAGCTAGAGTGTGTGCTTTGGACAATGATTGGGCAATAGTGCGCTGTTCACCCTTTGAACATCATTAAATGTTGCGTTGAATTTGGAAACTCCATTTTTCTGTCAGGAAGTTCTCTCTCCTGCTGCGACTGTGTTTTTGACCCTTCACAGCCTCTTTCTCACTCACACCATGGCTATGACATCGCAGAAATCTCCTTATCTGGTTCTGGAAAATTTTATCGGAGGTGAATTTGTCCCTTGCGAAAAACACGTCGACTCGTACGACCCGTCCACCGGAAAAGTCTACTGCCATGTGCCGGACAGCGGACCAGAGGAGGTGGGCCCCAAAACAACAGGAGAATTAAATACACCTTTGCAACTAACATGGAGTCTTACTGTGCAACATTTTACAAAGGCATAATGTTGGTGGGGCATTACATAGGACTGCTGTTTCTGCATGAAAATGGGTTGTTTACTCTTAGCTTCTAGTAAAATAGCTTCTAGTAAAATAGACTATCACTTAAAACTGGGTCTTTAAAGTGGGCAGATGTCGGCAATTTTATCTGTTTAAGGCAGACCTGGACCTGGTACAGCTCCCGTGCCACATTGGTTAATTCGGACCGGCCCGTTTAAGATCATTTGGAATTTCAAAATAAACATTTTATCATTTTACCTCATGCATGCATTAAAGCTGCAATGATTTTATTTTAGAAGGTTTTTTTAAGACATTTTTTGTAAGACAATCTCACTTTTTCATTGTTTAGTCATACCAGCGTGTCAAAACAATGCTATTAACATTTAAAAAAATAAAGAAATACAATTAATATTATGCAGATTTGAGTTAAGCATTTTGGCCCGGCCCTCCACAATATTTTCTGTTTCTCATGTGGCCCCATGGAAAAAAATAATTGCCCACCCCTGATTTAAGGACTATAAGAGTTTTAACAACAAAATGAAAACCGAATATTTTGTCGTAATTCAAATAGTTGTGGTGTGTGGGCTACTGATATAAATTTATATAATGTAATAAATACACCAAATAGACTACTGTTATAGATACAACTACGAAATAAAGCTTTTGATACCTGGGGGTCATGAGAGAACAGTAAGAAATTCAGTCTCAAACTCAAACACATTATTTTAAAATACAGTTTCTCATCAAAGAAATAACATAAGTTTGTGAACATTTTTATTGTCTTCTGTGTGTTTGCAGGTGGAAGCAGCAGTCAAAGCAGCTAAGAAGGCTTTTCCTGAGTGGTCTTCTCGCAGCCCAGAGCAGCGCGCTCAGATACTCAACAAATTGGCCGACCTCATCGAAGAGAGATTGTTTGAGTTTGCTCAGGCTGAGTCCAGAGACCAAGGTCCATTACTGTTTAAGCATTGTATTATCAATAAAATGTATATGAAAAATAAAAGATAAAAAAATGAACTATATCTACTATTATAGGTAAAACTGTGACCTTAGCAAGAAATGTGGATATTCCCAGATCTGTGTACAACTATCGCTTCTTTGCCTCCTCTATTCTCCATCACACCACGGACTGCAGTCAGATGGATCACCTTGGCTGCCTCAACTACACCATTCGCTGCCCTGTGGGTGTGGGTAAGACTAGAATGTTGTCAGGGTCTGTAATGTAGTGTGTAGCGATCCTGTACTGGCCCTTAACGATGTTGTGTCATTGCAGCGGGTTTGATCAGCCCCTGGAACCTGCCCCTGTACCTGCTCACCTGGAAGATTGCTCCTGCCATTGCCATGGGAAACACTGTGGTGGCCAAACCCAGTGAGATGACCTCTGTGACGGCCTGGATGATGTGCAAGCTCATGCAAAAGGCTGGTAAGGATGGGCCAAAGTTTTCATATATGTGTGTAATAGTATAGAAATAAAATAGTATACTTTGGTGCTATACATTTTAAATATTCTTTGAAACTAGTTCTAATATTGAAGATATTTAAATTGAAGTATTTTATATTGTACTTTTTTTTTTTTTGACAAAAATGAACAGATTTAGCACATGTGACAGCAGGGGGCAGTGCATACCACTAACTCATAGTTCCAGCTACATTACATTACATTCTCAAACACAATGCATTAAGTTGTGGATCTAAATAAATCATAAAGCAAATGAGAAAAATATTCAAAATTACAAAAAAGTCCTATTTTATACACAGTCAGTGGTTTCACCCATGATTCTGTGCTGTTGTAGCACCTACATTTAAAGAGACCACAAGATGCAAAGTAATTCATTGTTTAAAATGGGCTTTACTTTTTTCCATAGTTAACGGTGCTCTATGTAACTTTTTCGACATGTGTGTCCATAGAAATGTTTCTGCTTTGTCTGAAATGTGCCCTATGTGGTACGCTTAAACTTATCTGTCTCCATGGAGACAAATGGGCAACACTACCAGGTGAAGTTACTTTTTTTAAGATACAAGTTTATAATTAAATAAATGTAAAGTAGGTTTGATTCCATACTGAAGTTACTTCCCAGGCAAGTAAATAACATCTCCATGGCGACAAGCAGGTAGTGGACCTGTGTACCTGTTACTGAATTCTATATCTATGTCTAGGTGTTCCTCCCGGAGTGGTTAACATAGTTTTCGGCACGGGCCCAAGAGCAGGCGATGCTCTGGTTGGTCATCCAGACGTTCCACTGGTTTCTTTCACCGGCTCCACATTGACAGCCCAGAGAATCACAGAGCGCAGCGCCCCCTACTGTAAGAAGCTCTCTCTGGAGCTGGGAGGAAAAAACCCTGCCATAATCTTTGCTGATGCAGACCTGGACCAGTGCATCGAGACAACTGTCCGCTCCAGTTTCTCCAATCAGGTGTGTTAATACAATTCCTGTTGCAGTATTGCACATGACCATATGGGGGCGCTCTGAACACACTGCACATACAGGAATGCAAGATCATAAACATTTTCTATATTTTCACTGTTTTAGGGGGAAATCTGCCTGTGCACGAGTAGAATTTATGTTGAAAGAAGTATATACAAAACTTTTCTGGAAAAGTTTGTGGCTGCTGCAAGAAAGTGGAAGACCGGTGCACCATCCGACCCCAGCAACAACAACGGAGCATTGATCAGCAGAGAACACCTGGAGAAGGTTTGATATTTTTAGTATTTGTTATAATCACTTGTCGAAAAAGAAATATTATGTTTATAAAAATATCTGACCTGACTGGCTAAGAAGAGTAAGTTAATAATCAGCTAGTGAGCCTGTCCAGACATGTGTATTCATTCAATACAATATGCTGAGTCACTGAGCACAAAGGGGACTTCATGGTTTGTTTAATTACCACAAAATCCCCCTAAAAATCGCAAAGGTCTATACATCACTCATATATACAATTATCTACACCTTGAAGTGTTGATTGTAAGTAGGTGCCTTGGCATGTATGCTGAAAACAATAAAATGAAAATTTTCAGATTGCTTAAGATTATTATGTTGACCCAAAGTAAATATTTGAGTGTTTTTTTTGTTTTTTTTGAGTGCACAGTCTGGACAATCGTGAAATAAGTGGGCAGTGGGTTAGACATAGCTGTATTCACTCACAGATCTATACTTTCCCATTCATTTTATTTTATTTATTTGACCATGTAGTTCAGTTTTGGATACTGCCTGGCCAGTATTCATATGTTTATAACTAACCGATTTTCCCCTCTGCACTGAGACAGAGTGTTATGATGTAATAAAAGTAAAGTTTATGTCACATTTTGATGCAGGTTCGCAGTTTTGTGGCCCTGGCCAAGTCCGAGGGGGGTACTGTGCACTGCGGAGAGGGTGTGGATGCGCTGGACCTACCTGCGGCTAACGCTAACGGCTACTTCATGCCTGCCACTGTTATCTCAGGCCTGTCCGACTCCTCCAAAGTGATGCAAGAGGAGATTTTTGGTCCGGTCACCTGCGTCAGCCCCTTTGACACCGAGGACGAAGCTGTTGCCAAGGGCAACGGGGTGCGCTACGGGCTGGCAGCCACAGTATGGTCTCAGGATGTGGGTAAGGTGCACCGCATGGCTAAGAGGCTGCAGGCTGGACTGGTGTGGACCAACTGCTGGCTGGTGCGTGATCTGAATCTGCCTTTTGGGGGCATGAAGAACTCTGGGGTGGGACGCGAGGGGGGCAAGGATTCTTACCACTTTTTCACCGAAGTCAAGAGCGTTACCATCAAGCACTAACAGGCAAGTTCATCCAACTGTTGCATCACTGAATTAATCACATGAAAACTGAGCTTGTTTAACAAAGACACAAACCTGTTCAGAAATGTGCCGCTGGCTAAGAATACGATTGTCAGTTGTAAACACTGATCTGGAATTTCTTCTGGTGTTTTCTAGGGCATCTCACTGCGCCCAACAAAATTAAGTTGTATAAATCTTACAAAACCTGATTGTTTCAAAGTAGTTATGCAGCCAGATTATATCATTAGAACAGATGTTTGGCTCATCACAAGACATTAACTGGCTTAGAGCAGCCCTAACAGTCAAATATGGTAAGTAGTTTATCAAAAATAATTGACATTTTACATTCCCTTTACTTCATTCTCTGTGTCAACGCTCTGCTCCGAAGGGAAGCGTAGAAAGCCCATATACTATTCTGAGTAGTTTGTTTCCTTATCTTTGTTACATAGTAATTTTACAAATCCTTAATTTCTGTAATATCTAATGTAAATGTCTAGATTTTTTTATGTTAATAAGCATCAATAATAACCACTAATCAAATAAATACATAAATAAAAACAACTTGGCAATGCAATTACTACTTTATGCTATTATAACATTTGGCAGCTCACATTTATTTTGCATCTATTATATTCCTTCTATTTAATAAAAGATTCTGAATGGTCTGGCACCCTCAGCCCCCCCCACTGGTATCGAAAATACATACTCACTTAAACAGGTATTGATACAGGGAAAAATGGACAAAATAACCTTTCATTTTCAAATCTAAAACTTAGCATAGGATCACTTGATAACAATAAAAAAATGCTTTCTGTCTCAAAAAAGAGTGTTTTTGTAAATCAGTACTGAGTATCAAACCTTTTTCTTTCGTAATGAAGTTGAGTTTGAAATCTTAGCATCGTGGCATTACTAATTTAAAATTGTGTTTTGATTCATTCACACGTTTAACACACACATTTTGCATATTTAGACTGTGTTCTTTCTCTCAAAGTGAAAATACTCTGTTCTTCACTGAGATGTGATTAAGTGGTAATATAGGAAATGCTCCACTGTGTTTTTAAACTCCATACACCTTCACTAGAATGATTTTGCTCATTTCAGCCCTGTATGTGCCTAACTTTGAATGGCTAAGATGGCTAAACGCACACATGAGTCAGTTTTGCATAACACAGGACCTTTAAAAGCAACTACTTCAAAAGGACAGTAGGCCGACTTCATCTAAAGTCTCTTACTATATTTTGCAGCAACTTTTAACCAGTGGCAAAGCACATATTAAGTTAGATTTGACTATTTTTACCTCACACAATTTGTTATAAACTATATCATGTTTATGAATCCATCATTTGGCCTAGTTTCCTCTCTCATCACCCCAGTGACCGCCCCCCTCTTAAACATGTAAACGTGACTCCCGTTGGGTGTTGCTATGCAAGGCCTAAGCATGTTGACGATGGTGCCAGGTCATTATCAAAGTGGGGGCATTCTGGGCTGGGCCGTCCTATCTGAGTGGTTGTGATCACGTTCCCTGGTGAGGGGTATGTGACATTTACCACCAGGCTCTTGTGAGTGCGTCTCCCACCCACAGTGTTTTGGCTAGGGCAGCGGTTATTGTGCGAAGTCACGCTGTCTGATTGCACTGCTCTGCCTTCCTAGAACATGGCGTGTGGGTGAAATGAATCCCGCCCAGTGCTGAGGGGTGAAGAGGTCTCCCAAAGTATGATGGGAAAAGGAACAAAGTAAGTCAGCAGTTTTAGCGGTGGTCCCTCCCAATTTATCTTTCATCAGCTCAGAAATGGTTCATTCAAAGGAAAAGAGCCATTCATGGAGCTACGTGACTCTCAGGAGTAGACCAGAAGCGAAAAGTGAAAAGAATCTAATCAGGTAGTGCAGTATGGCCCAGGGGTTAGGTTGTGGCCCACATGCAAGGCTCCTACTCTTTGACAATCACTCAATGTCTCCAAAAAATAAAATAAAAATAAAACAACAAATAAAAATATCTTTCTTTATCTCAATCTATATTATGCATTCTATGTGGTGGAAGGTACTGTCCTCAAAATCGCTGTAATCATTAGTTTACTACTACTATTGATACTGCTTGCCTGAACAGGTCACATGTTGTTTGTTTTGAAGAAGTTTGTTCAAACTTGTCCTCTTGTCCTTAATTTACCTTGAATATTAAACCACTGCTCTATACATCCAGTGTGATAGAGTTTAAAGATGCTTTTAATGTCAGCTTTGGTTAAATTTCCCTACTTTATTCAATATCTCTGGCAAATAGGAAGGGAATTTTCCACAGTGCCTGCCCATTTTTTTTTTTTTTTTTTTTTTTGCTCGATAAGCCCTCGGACAGCAGAGCCCTGAGAAAAAGCTGAGTTCATACAGGTTAAGTAAATTGAAATAAAGTCTATATTTGAGGATCAGTGTGGACGGGCTGAGAGGTTAGTATCCGATGCCACTGCAAATCAAATAATTTGACATATTCTTCATTAGCTTGTTTTAATTAGTATGATATATGCAATGAAAATAGAAACATCAACTGGTTTTATTTAGTTTTGCTTTTCAGTGTAATGCATATTGTGGAACATATTCAGTGGGTGATGGACCTTTGCAAAAAATGACTGTTAATGCCTAGTTTTGGGTAGTCAGCCTGATGACCAGTGAATGATTCAACAGTACTCTCTGAGGAAAATAAATACTGTTACATCACATTTTCCAACAAAATTAAACTACAACATGTTTTTATTGTATTATTTTTTCTCTTATAGGTCCTATATTGCGTAAAATTGACTCTTGTGAGCTTTAAGCCATGTTAGAATATTGTTACCTCCTCAAAAACATACCCAGGCTTATGTTTCATTCACACATGTTTGAGTAACTAACTTTGTTACTACTCTGTCTACATCTGCAAAGCTCAAAATGTTCTGTTCCACCTTGTGATGTCATAAACTGGTAGTGTACAACTTAACAGCTACAGTAGAGAAAGGTGATTACAAGGCTAAAATTATCCAAATGATTCTAGTGACGGTGAATGCAACTTAAAAATAGTGGAGCACTTCCTGTGTTACCCCATCACACAGTGGAACAGAGTGTTTTCCATTTGAGAGAAGAACTCGGCCTAAATATGGTGGATGTGTGTGTTATACATATATGTACATTCATTCACATGCATGTAAATGAAGCAAAACAGAACTCCAGGTATGTTTTTGAGGATACAGTATTATTACAGATCAGTTGAGAAGCCCTGGTATTACCTTGGCAGCAATCCCACAATAACTATAACTTGAGCCTCCTGGAAAAACACAACATTACGCCTAAGTATCACAAGTCATAATTATACTATCAATGTCCCATTCTCGCATGGGAAGTGCACAATAATGTCACTGTGTACTTCTTTGCATCTGAGTCACCAAAATAAACAGGCCAAATCACTAACAATATTAAATTTAACAACAACTTTATGCTTATACAACTCTCAATTACGAACTTACGTAATTACAAAACACTGCAGCATCTGTTATTTGTACAGAATTGTTAATTATGCATTGTGTGAGTCTGGGCATGGACATAAATCATGACGTTTTAGTCCATCTGTTGTGTAATATTACTACAGAGAATCTCATTTCACATTTGGCTCTTTTACTGCATATATTTGTGTCTTCTGGTGTCATATATAATCCACTGTTATATGGTCAATATACATTCACTCTATTGACATGTAGCATTATAAATAATGAAGAATGAGCGTGGGTAAACAGTAAAGACGCATTTCTTTAGTGTGAGAATCTGCAGTTTCATGTCACATGGACCTGGGTCACACCACTTCAACCAAACACAATATTTATAGGTCATGGTTGGATAAATACACTCAAGTACTGTGCTCATTATCGTCTACATTTCCAATGGGAAATCTTTTTACTCGTTAGAAAAAGCTGGTTAGTACTGCTTTTTAAAGTCTCATAAACAGCTAAAGGGTACGCTATATAACTCACTTGTGGAGGATACGCCACCTGCTTGTGTCAGTCAAGATATTATTGCTTTGACTAGAATGTTCCGAAGCATTGCATTAAACTTATTGACATGGAAACAAGTGAGGTCATCAGCTACAGATCTGACACATATAATCCAGGTTATACCACTGAATAAATGCATGATATACTAGTATGTTTAATGCCATACTGTGGAACATTTCAGAGAAAACAATGCAAGTGATGGGCAAAAAGGTACAGTTACTTAGTTAAGTGCAACTTTACCTATACAAAGGTGCAATACAACATTATGATCAGTTTAAATATCTTATAAATGCTAAAGATCCTTGGGGTTGGACTGGGATTGGGTTGTTAAAGGGCCCATATTTATGTCTCTTTATATCTATGGTATAATGTTGTTTCCTCATCAAAAACATACCTTGAGTTGTGTTTTGTTTTATTCACACATGTTTAACACAAACTCTGCATTTTTAGGCTGAGTGCTTCCTACAAACAGAAAACACCCACCTTCATTAGAATCATTTGGATAATTTCAGACCTGGAATCTCCAATCTGAACTAAAGGTAAAATGTAGCGGTTAACTTGAAAACCACCACTACATGACATCACGAGGTGGAGCAGAGCATTTTGAAGATGTTGACAGACTAATAATGCTGGATTACTCAAACTTGTGTGTGAATGAAACAAAACACAACTCTGGGTATATTTTTAAGGAGGTAACATTCCAGCTTGGTTTACAGCTCAGGAGTCAATTTTGCGTAATATAAAACCTTTACTAATGAGGCTATTTTGTAATGTTTGTATAGCTTCAGGTCACTGATGCAGACGCTTTGGTCGGCCGGTGAAATACAAACATGTGAAACCAGGTCAACGTGGTTTTAATACTTGATACATTTGAACACATAGTATGTCGAAGTGACCAGGTCATGTGTATAATATTACAACATGTTGGTAGGACTCAGTTACTGTTACTCAGCTTTACTAGAGACATGCTTGTACTTCTTGGAGTAGTTTACTGACAAACTTTTACTCCTACTTGAGTATTATATTTGATAGTGTAACAATACTTTTACTCGAGTAGTTTTCTCATTTTTGTGGTGTATGCTTTTAAAATACCAGATTTAGGCATTATTTATTATTGTTTTGTCCTTCCAGTGGCACAAAAATAACATGGTGTCCAAACTAATAAAATCCACAAATATTATTCACCATAGTGATAAGTGTTTTTCCTTTGATTGCTCCAAAAGTTACTGACAAAGCTCTAAGTAAAATGTGTTGAAAAGGTCATTCATATTGAGGACCTACTTTCCAGAGTCACCTAACAGCACTTTGTAAACAAAATACTCCACATACAGTAGGTCCACATACTCTTGCTGCAAGGCGAATTGAAGAGAAGCTATGTCAGCCTGTCAAAAGCAGAAACTGGTATTCAAGATTTAGATGATATTGCAGCAGCTATTGCCTGTTACATGCTTGTTCTTGCTTGTAAAATGCATGAACTGCATTGTATTTTGACTCAAATGAGCACTTTGATCTGATATGCTTTGTATTTTCTGACAGTCTTTTGGTTGGTCTAGTTTATGGAGGGGCCAATAAGAGTTAGACAAGTGACTTTTAAGATGAGTTCACATTTCACAGGGATATACTATAACATTAAGTCATATAAGTCAAGAAGGGACAGTAACAATGTCAAAAGTTATAGAACAGAGAGGGAGTTTCATCTTACAAAAACACTAAAACATCACAAAAAAACAAATACATCACTGTGTAAGTTTACAGGGAGGGCCTGTCAACTGCGTGTCTCAGATATTACTGTTTTATTTGGAATGTTCCACAGTATGGCCTCAAACTTTATCTCCATGGAGTTAAGCTGACATCACAAGGCCATGTTATGAGTCAGATCTGTGGAGAGGTAATCGCACTAACAGAATAACAAGGTATTTTGTGCAATAAAACCCCTGTAAATGAATGCAAAATACATTTAATGCCATTCTGTCAGACATTCTAGGCAAAGCAATCTCCATGGAAACCTGAAAAGTTACATAATCCACATTTAAAATTAACTGTCTGCTTGTGGAGATATCTGGGTTTACTGAAATGTAAATATCTCATCTCAGTGTTGACTTTGAGGCTGTGCTGTAATCTGCCAGTACTTTCCATAAATGTATTTTGAGGGAGCTAGATAAGATAGGATTGCAGCATCGCCAGTTACAAGTGTACACAAACTTATGTTGTTGGCAACCACATAGCATCATTGCCCATAGGTACCCATTTAATTGCTTTTAAAATAAATATCATAACCATTCTAGAGAAGGTAAATGTTGCCGTGGGTATAGTGAAACTTTGCAGCAGATGCCATCAACATTCTCTGGGGGTGTGATGCTAACTGTAGGCACTGCTCTGTTTGAAGCTCTGTTACTTAAGTTAGAGTTTCATCTGAGCTTTGGGTTAACAAATCTGGGCATAAAGGGCTGATTTGCTTGGAACTACAATAGGTAAACTGATTTGCATTTTTAAACAGGTCCCCCATACATAAAATTACAGTCACTCTCACATTTTAATTGAAAATCTAGCTCCTAAACACAATAACGGACGCTTGTCTCCATGGTAATTCCTGAACGTTCTGCCATAGAAATACATGCAGTACATGCAGCATGACGTCACTACAAAGTATCAATGTGTAATGTGTGGCCTTACAAAGTGAACCAATTATATATGACATTTTGAACACAAATGTCATGGTATCCACTATTTACTTTTTCCCACCTGCCATAATTCTCCATGTTCAGATTCACTCCTACATGTAATGTTCACTTGCTATGAAACTTCAGCCTATCTCTCTTGCATACTGATGAATTAATGTATGAATAATGTATGGCCTGCAATAGATTCTTGAAAATATCTTGCAGCATTACTGTCTCACTGTGGAAGACTGACTAAAAAGTTTTATTTTCTGCTCAGAGGGAATAGCTGAAAACTAACTCTGCGTGAATAGAGAAACAACAAAGCCAAATTGACATAGAGGAGTGCGCTGGTCCTGTCCCCTGCAGCATCGCTCCTCTCAAAGACCTGTCTCTCTCAGTGTGGGGGTAGGCCTGACACAATAATATATGCAAGTGTGGTATATACAGAAAATATCACGATAATGTTGAAACTCCTTCTGAGACATTGACCCTAAAGCAGGCTGCAGGACAGTACCAGGAAACCCTTTTTAAAATTGACAGCTTTGATTTAAAAAAGCATCCTAATTGTACAAGGCCTTCCACAATTCTCAGAGACCAGAATGCTGTTTTGTTGTCACAGTAAAGCAAACAACAACTAGCATTTTAATGCTATTTAATTCCTGAATAAAATACTCACTTAGATGTACTTAGACAAAGTCAATTGATCCACAAAGGAAATTATCTGGACACAGTAGCTCACATATCACAAGAATAAAAATATAAATGGTAATAATAAATTCTAAATAAGTAAGGGATTGGTGTCAAATATGGCATAATTATAGCATATGTACAATAAAAATATAGAAATAGAGTAGCTATATATAAGAGGTATGGAGAACATTTCAGGAGCTACTGTGACCTGCTGCCTCTCTCTAGCACTAATTAAATGTGGACAGCACACAGTGGATTTATTTTGACATCAAGAGCTGCTTAGACAATGTATCTGTACTGACCTATTGTTAGTTAGTGTCAATAAGATAAGATATAAAAGTAATTATCATGACTGGACCAGAGAGGAGAGTGGAGAGAGGAGAGGTGCTGAGTGGTGCTGACTGGTCAGTTTGGGGCAGCGGGAGCAGATGGTTTACTTTGGCCTTGATGCCTGAGGCCATTGTCCAGCAGGTGATCTTTCCCAAAATCTGCAAAACATGTTTCTTTACAATAACACTGAGCAGTGTTTCTCAATGTCTTATTTAGAGTCAGAGTTAGTCAATTTTATACACCTATTGGTCTTTGGGCATCTTTGTTTTGACATATGTTTGTGTGTACGAGCACCGCCTTTTTATGTCTATGACCGACAATCTTTTAACCTCACGTCTCTCTTTTGGGTGTCTCTGAGGCTCGTGCCCTTTCCTGGCGTGTCATTGGTCAGCTTCAGACACACCACCTCTGGAACCGCCACCACTGGGATCAGACTTACACCTAAGTACACACAGAGTGGGCGATCATCCCGGCACATGGCACATGACTGGAAATGTGACCCCTTTAGTCTGTTTGCTTTCATATCCTGTCCAAAACCAATAATGCTCTCCTCTCATAGCAAATAATGGCACATACCTAATAATAGTGGTACAATTTTTTTTTTCTTCTTTATCAATCAGATGCTAATACTACTGTGTTTTCTTTTAAAATGCATTGAAACACCTTTACTATAAATAATTTCAGGCTTAGACAAATTTTATTGATCAACAAGGAATATTATCTGGACACAGTAACTCACACGTCACAATATATTATAATAACAAAGAGTAAAAACATAATTGGTAATATTAAATTCAAAATAAATCCATGCATTTTCTTCTGCTTATCCGGGGCAGGAAAGAAAATAGCAAGTCATTATCTTTAATTCACCCCAGTGTGAAAAGAAAAAGTGGGCCAATAAATATTGAAATAACTCAAATATAAACATTGTATTTCAAAAATTCACTACAGTTTTATGATAACTGGGAATTTTTTGAGAATTGATAACTCTTCAATACCACAGTCAGCATTATACAGTAGTACCACAGCTTAAATAAGCCAGTTATGCAAGCTCTTGTAAATTATGCATGAAACATTATCCATTCTACTTTCATTTTATTCACACAACCTTTGATCAAGTCGGGCACTGAATATTTCATAACTATTATTGAATGTTTAATTTAGATCAAGGCTAGCTCAGGTACTGCTACCGGAGTACACTGACCTCCACACACATGCACCTACACCCACACACATGCACCTACACCCACACACATGCACCTACACCCACACACCCACACATGCACACACACACGCCGGTTCAGTTCTCTAACAATACGTTTTGTTTCTCAGAGTTTCCTGACTTGTTGCAGTGACAAAGACACACTTTCCGGGGATTCTTAAGCGACACTCGGCCTTGAGGCGCGACACTGCCAACAAATGTCGTCAAAGGTTCAATAAAAATATCTATGTATTCTCTTTCACAATCAAAATGTAGAAAGACAAAGAGGGGCACAAGTACATTATGTGCTCTTTTGTGCTCTAATATATGTTTTTTTTTTCTTGGATATAAATGGATATAAATATAAAGGCATATTGCTAAGTTTCATTCAGGTATATTTGCTTTATTCATTTAAAGGAATACTCTGTTATAATGTTGTTTTCTCATGAAACAATACGCAACTCCTGGTATGTTTCTGATGAGGTAATAGCATTATAACATGACTTAAAGCTCACATTTTGCATAATATAGGCCCTTTAAGGATCTTCACTAGTCGGTATTGCTTCATTAGATGTAATTTTCTTTCAAACTTCAACCTAAAACTCAGCCGCTTATACATTTTGCCTGTAATAAGCCACTTTGAAGTCCTTATGTCATACTTGACACTTGATGAGAAGCACTGAGTCGCTCTAAAAATAATTGATAACATGTGGCACCTCGGTTGGTTCCTCTGCTGTAGCACTAATTGGATGAGTTGGCACGAGGTTTTGAAGTGAGCGAACACACTTGCAGAGAGCATTGCATAATTCTGTATTTGTGGAGGAAGCACTTGTCCTCTGCTGCCAATCGTGCTATACCCAAACCAAGCGTGGCATTAAATAAAAGGAGAGAGAGAGAGCGCACAACACGGCCTGAAGTCACCCACAGTGTAGCCTGCTGGTGCTGTGAGGAGGCCCATTGGGATGAAGTGATCAGGATGCAACAGCAGGAGCCAGGGAGATGAGAAGGGGAAGGACGAGGTGAGTTTTCATAAGAGAAACTAATGTATGAATAATAAATGCCATCGCAAACTGTGAGATGCCATCTTGGTGTGTCTTTGGAGCATGTGTCCCAGCATCCAAATTTGTCCCTGAGATGTCCACGAACTTCTGGGATAGTTCATAGCATCACTTTTTTATGTTAATCACAGAGGTTATTTTTGTGAAACCTGTAATATCTTTGAGTAGAGTTTGGCAATACTGAAGATGTGCAAAAACAGATTAAAAATAAAAATGCTGCAAACTTGTAAACTTCCAAACAAAGGTATAATGTGCTATAGTGACACTTTTGGGGGGTTATTTCACATTCTGAGGAGAAGGCCCACTTCTTCTTCTTCAGGTTTGTGGAGATGAAAGTTTGTGCAATACCACAACCAAGAATGTAAATACAAATAATACATTTTGTAACACCAAAATTCACGTGTAGTTGCACGATATTTTGTAACTTAATGTCTGTCTCTCCCCCACCCCCTCACCTTATGATTAAATCAATACACCTCCTCTTGCTCAATAACAAAATCATGTGCAAACGATGTTGTGATGGCCTTCAGAAATCCACTTGCGTGTCTGTCCCCCTGTTGTGGGTGTGCTTTTGTCCTTGATGTTGTATTGTGTTTTGATTCTCCCCCATAAATGATCTACCAGTCTCTGTGTTTTGATGTCACACACACAAGGCCCACTCGTCCAGTGGCGTCATCTTGGTGAATGAACGCACGTTGTTGGCGCGACTGCATTGATTTTGGTATTTGGTTGTGAGATTTGGGGGCGTGAGGCAGGAGTGTGAGGAAGAGGCAGGAGGCAGTGTGGAGCCTGAGTATAAACATTGGAACACATTATAGGATGTAATTGGTCAACGCCCTTTTAAATGTGGATGAATGGAGACTGGGGTTACTATGGGGCATTCTGGAGGCTAGATGGTGTGTGTATTTGGTACTTAGACTTAGACTTGGACAAACTTTATTGATCCACAAGGGAATTTATTTGGACACAGTAGCTCACACATCACAATATATCAATAACAAAAAGCAAAAGCATGAATGGTAATAATAATTTCAAGTAGCTACCGGTGGCAACTTGACTGGTGTCAAATAAGGCATAATTATATAAATAAAATATAGAAATATAGTAATCAGAGGCGGCGCTACCATTAGGCAAAAGTAGGCAGCTGCCCAGGGCCCCAAACCTGGTGGTACCCCCAACCAATTGCTCTCAGTGCCAGTAGTTTACTTTTAATCTATAGCTAATCATAAGAAAAAAAAAAATTAAAAATAAAAATCATATGTAATGGATGTAAACAAAAATGTAATTGTACTGGCAAAAAAATACTACTAACAGTTCTAATTATATATAATAAATACAGATGTGCATGTCTCAGGAACAATGGGTGGGGAAGGACAATAAATATATATATTAAAAAAAAAAAAAAAAAAAAATCTTGCATTATAGTGAGGTCCCCAAACTCAAGTTCACCTAGGGCCTCCAAATTGCTAACTCCACCACTGAGAGTAATATAAATACATCTGAGCTATATACAAGAGGTTGAAAGGAGAAACAGTGCAAAATTAAGTAGTGATAGTAGAAATAATGAAACAGTGATGATAATCAAACAGAAATAGTGGTACAGGGGGAATTGGACAGAAATTGAATAATGTGTAAAAGAAATGACTGTAGCACTCATAATGATAAATGACTAAATGCACAGGACTTTGATGTTGACATTCAAGAAAATATCCAAATATCACATTATATAGAAAATCTGGCAAAGTATATTGCAGAAAGAAATTGATATTACTATTAGCAATAATATATGTCATTACTTACAAATTTATTTGACTCAGATACTGAAAAAATATTGGTAAGTGTTCCTTGATGCTTTAGAAAACAATTAAAACTATAACTTTATTTATTTATTTACATTTGGCACTGTGTACATATCTAAAGTTGTAAAATGATATGATGCTGATACTTTGCAGCTTCCTTCCTGGCGATATGATGTAACTGTAGGCACTGCTCTGTCTGAAGATCTGTTACTCAAGTTAGACTTTAATCTAAGCTTTGTTTTAACACAGTCTGACCAGAAAGAACAGAGCGCTGATTCAAAATAACATTACAGTCACAAGCCAACTTTTTTCCAGTTGACAGAACTGAATTTCTCCTTTGCTATGGCTCCTGGACGACCGAGGGATTTCACAAACATTGGCAAACAGATTTTTAGTTAGTGACTCTCACCTAAACAAGACTTTGAACACTCGTATTGATTAAAGGCTTCTGAAACTGTATTGTTCGAATCCATTTTATATTTTTTCTTTAATCTTTAATCTTTAAATGCTTTTGACAGTGTTTGCTAATGTGTATTGTATAATCATAGTAACTCCTAAACATTCCACCATTAGAGATAGATGTAGAACACCCCCAGTGTGATGTCACTGCCATTTATCAACAGGATGATATGAGTCCATGCCATGCTTTCATTCACCTGTTAATGGAGCTAAAACAAAGAAAGAACTTCACAGAGAATTCTTTGCTGCATTAAAATGTAAAATTTCTGCCTCCAGTCATATTTTCCTAAATAGGTCAGCAGCCGAAAAAAGTAACTTTTTAGTTTAGTGAGAGATGTCTAGTGCATAGAATAGAGCGCAGTGCAGTACATTTTAATATTACTCAGATTTATAGGCCTATTGTAAAAGAGTGCAATATATTGACAGAGATTAAACCAGCACCTGTCATTTGGATGTCATTTTAACAACTTAATTTTATGGTTGTTAAAGGTGCACTATGTAACTTTTTGGATCAGGGTCCATCACCTGCTTGTTTCTATGGATATGTTGTTGCTCTGCCTGGAATGTTCCATAGTGTGACATTAAACAGCTTTTTTTACATTTAGTAAATTACACGTTTAATGGCTCAAAAATCCTGAGAAAAACAAGCATTCTGACTGTGAGTGGAGTTGCCTCTTCACAGATCTGACTTGTAAGTTGGTCTGGTTTGGCCTCCATGAACATAGAAAGCAATAACATCTCCACGGAGAAAAGCATTTGACGGCCCCTCCACCGCTAAAGTTACATAATGTACCTTTAACTGTACAGACGAAACTTGTTTCAGCCAGCTTGCTCATCTTTGACCATTCTCTGTTGGGTTTTCAGCAAATGGACATAGCCTACTTACCACAGTCATGAAAAAATCAAGAGGTCAGTTTTGTCCTAACCTTTGAGTTCACTGTGCTGCTCTTCTTCAGCATGAGTAATCTCAGAATCCTTTGCTGCAAAGATAACAATGAGAGCAGATTAGCAGGGCGCGCAGATGAAAAGACAAGAAGATAGGGGTCAGCACCTTGTCACAGCCCGAGTCTGGCCTGCTGCTTGGTCTGTCTATTTAAAGCACCGTAAGTCTGAGAGAAAGTGTGCACCAGGTTACGGAC